>NC_135420.1:14604115-14942448 GCF_051991245.1 Festucalex cinctus
ATCAGAAGAAGAAGAAGAAGAAGAAGAAAAGAAACAGCAAATATTCTATTTGCAGATCAATAATAGGAGAATGTCGGTGACTGTTGTCGTCACATTCTCGATAGTTAGAGAATATACTCGAGAGACTCTCAGAGATCATGGCATTAAAAAAAACAAAAAAAATTAACAGTATTTTCAGCAAACAGAAGTAACAGTGGCAACACAAGATGGCTGCCCTCTGACTTCAGCAACAAGTGGCCACTTGAGTCCAGATTTTTAAACATTTGTGGCAAAAACTAGGCTGAGATTGAAATACAGTACGACTTCCTGTTTTCATTTTTATTTCAAATTTAGTGTTAAACAAGAGTGCCATTCTTGAGTGGCCAACATCGTAAATATACCCATTTGACTTCCTATAATTGATAATTATATGCAGTCTGTTTCTGCATGTGCGAAGCAAACTTTCCAATGATTTTGAAAATGTTATGACAGTTTGAAACTCGAGTCGTCACGTGACCAAACCAAGACGACAGATGAGCCATGACATTTGCAAGCTTAGCCCGCAAGGACTGTGATGTCAATTTAAGTTGACAGCAGGTGGCAGTACGGAACAAAATGACAGCCGACCTCAAATGGGAAAAAAAAAAAAATTTCTGCTTCTTTCATTAAAAGAAAATCTGAACTTACCCAGGGATGGGGGGTGGTTGGGTGTACATGGATCACTTTGTAATGTTCAAACATGCCAAAAAAAAACCAAACTGGTTTTAATTGTCAACCATTAAAACAATAAATTCTTAACTCACCTTCAACTGTGTAAGCTGTGTCAAAGATGGATTATATCTTGTTCCGAGGTGGTGAGTTCTACATTGTTTCTCTCATTTCTTTTTTTTTAATCCAGTGCTGATTTCGTTTGCCGGTAAACCTAGCAAATTTATGGTCCTCCTAATATTGGCATCACATTTTTCCTTTTTGCCATCATCTTGTGTGGTTTTCACTATTTAATTAAGACTGTTGGAATTCTAAAATAAAAAGACAATATGATCATGTTGATGAAAAACGTTGTCTATGAACTGTTAATTGAGAAGTCGCGGAAAAAATAACATCTCTCATTTGTCAATTTTATTCTTTCCTTTAAACACAAACGTAATAAATAAAGAACTTCTGATGGGTCAAACCATGCAAACATTGACTTTCAACATAAAAGATTATTTAGCAACCATCTCACTGACTTTGTTTTGGACAAGTGTGCTTGTCCTCATATGTATGATGCCGTAACATAAGTGCACCTAATTTAAACATCACCATACCTGTTTGAAAAAGCACAGGCTATTATGTATTTTCAGCCATTTACACATACAGTACAAGAATACTGGTGTACACATAGCCTGTCAGCACACCCTTTCAGGTAAATTCTCAAAGTATGAAAAATGAACATAAGTGACAGTCAAAAGTGGTCCAAATCAATGTGACATGAGGAAGAAAACTTGATCTGGCCTATTAGAGGAAAAAGAAACATGTTTACTATTGTGGTTGACGGAGTGCAAAATATTAGAAACGGCTCCAGGTACAATTTAGTGCACATTCTGCAACGCTGCAGATGTTTTAATATATTAAACATTATGGTAAATTAATACCAATCAAAACTGAACAATTATATTTGGAAGGTCATCATTTTTGTTACAATACAGTATTTGTGTTGTTACTTAGTAGTCATGTGTAGCCATTGCTGTGTTCCCAAGTAGACCAGAAAAAATTGCAGGACTTTTCCCCTTTATCCATTACAGTTTTATTAAATTATTCTGAGTTTACGATTTGTCCAAATTTACACAGACATGCTAACCTTTTATTTATTTATTTTTTTCAACAATTGTATTTACACTTTTAAATAAAGTTGACTACTTTAGTAAAATCTTTTGGAACACTGAAATATGCATCTGGCTGTGAAAGGTTGATGATGAAAACATGACGTGACAGTGACATGCACACATTCGCACATACAGATCAACAGAATATGGAATATGAGGGTATATTGTACGGAACTTGTGGACATAATTTAATAAGTGCTTTCCGAAATTCCAGTCCAGCAGAAATGATTCTTTATGTGTCCAGGTCCACAGTGGATTCTGTCCAAATGGTGCCATTATGATACATGGGGATCCAATATGACACAAAGCTTCAAGGGAAAGCACAAATATGTTGAATCTTGAGTGCAACCCAACAGGGCGAATGTTCAAAAGGGGCAAAAAGCCACAAACGCGTCTTCCTCCAGATTTAACTACAGGAGGTTCTGTCCTACTCTTGACCGGGACAGCTCTCCCAAAAAATGAAAAAGAAAATTATATTCCAAGAGAGTCTTCTGACAAATCTTCCTTCTATTAATAAGGTCCATCTTTCCATCAATGTCTGAGGAAGTCAGGGAGGGAAGTTGTGAGTATTAAAATCAGATGAGTGGGCTGTGGTTGACGCATGTGACATCCAGCAGTCCAAGATGGTCAAATTCTATTTAATCAGTGCATCATTTTTTTTCTCTCTGACCAAAACATTACCTTTAATTCTCAACAGTTCTGTGAAGCAGATTGGCAGAATAAACAAGCATGAGACATTCCATATGTACAATTCAACATTTGCTTTCATATCTCCTAACTAACCTACCTGTCTTTTACTTCTCCTTGTGTAGAGCTTCTATGAAGGCTTCAAGCTTTTCCTGGATCTCACGAACTTTCTCTGCAAAGAATCACAAAAATTAGATTTCGCTAGACACATAATCAACAGTCACACATTTGAGAGCAATGACAAATGCATTTTACTGGGTGTAATATGCAAAAAAATTCCACTCAGACATGTTTCAAGCTCCAAAACAACACTCTCACCAACAAGGACAACATAAGATAAAAACCCCTTTCTGTAGTAGAGGAGGAAGAAAACCTCAAAATTCCAACCTTTGTATCATAACACTTTGATAAGGTGGCAGAGGCATTAGTGGGATATTACGACACCTAATGGAAGCATTAAGGAAGCCTGTGTGGGGGCATGCTAACAAGCCAACGGAGTAGATGTGGGCTAGAATGAAACATGGCCTGAGATCCGTCATAGTGTCACGCGGGTCTCCACAGGCGGGCTCAAGTACAACTGAGTGTAGTCTGAGTGTGACCACAGGGCCAATCAGAGGATTACCAACATCTGTCCACATGGATAAAAAGTACTTTAGAGGTGTAGGGAAAGTAGGTTGGGATCATCAAAACACTGGAAAGCCCCCAACTCGGGCTTCAAAGATCAACTTGTTCTGATGTGGCCGACGTTCCATGTGCGACACAGACTCAGACATCAACACATTTGCATATTACCAGTTGGCCAGAGGGCATATGAGGCTAATTAAACACTTCTGACACCTACTGACCACTTGGAGAACTCCTTTAATTGTTGCAATATTACACCCTGCAAAAATTAATAATAGTAGTAGTAGTAGTAATAATAACAATAATAATAACAATAACAATAACAATAACAATAACAATAATAATAATAATAAATCAGATTTATATAGCGCTTTCAAATAAACGCAAATTATGTCTTACTGAGATCCTCGGCCAGTTGGACTCGGCGCCCAGTGATGAGTTGAGATTTCTTCTCTGTATCCTCTCCAAAGTCCTCTAGCACCTCCTTAACGTTTTTCTCTAGTCGGCGCACTGAGGAGGATAATTATTGAGTGAACAAGCCTAAAATACATTCAGCAACTCATTTCTAATAGCTATGTATTGCGACAATCACTTCAAGCCAAAGAAGACTGACAGGCACAAGCTTCGGATATTACACAATGGAGTCCGATATCCAAAGCTTCTTTCTATCTTTACCTTCAGTGTTGGTGAGCTGCTGTCGAAGTGTGTTGGCTGTGATGACCAGCATCCTCTGAATTCTCCAGAACAGAACAACATCATTGCACTCCAACTGGGAAAATGTGTCAGAGTCACTCACTGAATATAGCTAAAGTGAAGATTATAATGACAACCTTAGAATGTTTATTTCTCTTCTCTTTACCTCTGAGTCAACAAAGTGCCTCTGGTAGTAATAGAAGCCCCTTTTGCAGAGGTTACAGTGGGAGAGGGATTTTTGCAAAAAGTGTCGTCGATATAGCTGATGCCATGTGTCTTTGATCTGGAGTGAAAATCACAACGTTACTTAGTAAAACACATTATTCAAGTCCAATAAATTGTCCGTATCATGGACTCACAAGTACTGGGTCTACTTCTACTGCTCGAGCCTCCAGGTTCTTCCTGACAGTGGTGACCTCATCATTGGCTAGGTAAGCCGTGTGCTCATCGTGCAACTTCAGCAAGCGCTCCAGCTCTGTTTTTGTTTCATTTCGGATATGCTGAAAAGTGAGTGATCCGGGTTAAGCATTAAATCATGCGTTATATTAGCTTTAAAACTAAGTGAGTTAAAAGTAAGCCAGTGAACAGTGTAGAAACGTTACCTGATCTGGTGTTCGGTTTTTCCAGTTCATCCACCTCTCCTTCCAGTCTGGACCAACCATATCTTTGATTACAGCTTCGGCTGCAAAATAAGGGAAGATTAACACAAACATTTTTTGCACAAACTAGTCCATTTGGTCCAGTGTTAGTGAAATGGCACTTTACACAAATACCATCAAGCATATGGTCGCTGTCAGGTAGAATGCTTGCATCTCCAAAATTCAAGATATAAACATCTTCTTGCTCAAGTTACCGAACACTGCATAATTACAGTTACCAGTTGGTTAAAGAGGAAACTGAAGGGAGAAACCCCCAGAAACAAATGAGAACTGAAAGATGTCGTAAAGGCCCGGAAAAGGATTTCAAATGAAGTACGCAACAGTCTCCAGAAGTCAATGTATTGCAAGCGTGATGCAGTTACTGCAGGTAAGGGTTTTGCCACAGATTCAGTTGATTTAATAATGTCTTTTGCAATAGTTTTGCTCACTTGAAAAGTGGGTGGGTTCAAAAAATGGTACTCTGTCCTGAGTTATCTAGATGTAAATACCATGAAAAAAAAGGTGGAATTCTGAACTCTTTTTCTAATAGTCATCTTTTGATCTGAAAGGCAAATGTCTTCAGTATAGACAAACACCTTTCTAGTACTTTTGGACTTTTGGAGGTGGCTCCATTTAAGTACCAATGGAAATAGCAATGTAGCAAGATTTTCCAGAAATGGTTGGTTGGAAATGCAAATTCAACCTAAGCATAATGAACCAAAATTTTCAAAAATTGGATGATAGGTCTGGAGAAAATTATTGTGTGTATGTGTGTGTATGGACATTAACATTAACATTTTTGTGTGACATCACATCGAAAATCTGGTCAAAAAATACTTTCAAATTACAGTAAAACAGTATAACTTGATTATTTCTCAACTTATCTCCTTGACCCTTTTATTAACTGTCTACTTTTCAGGGAACCATCTTCTTGAGATGGTACAAGCCGAAATGTACGAGGGGTTCTCCAAGTCGAGCATCAAAATTATTGTATTGTTTTAAATGATGTCACTTGCCCTAAAACCTTGACGTAAATAATGCAAATGGAAATTGCAGTTGAAAAAGTCATCTACTTTTTTGGCGGTGTTTGAAGTGCTAAGTACATATTTTTTAGAAAATTCCACAAAGGTGGTCACATACTGTCTTTGAGGCGTGACTGCAAGGTTTGTTCCATGAATTGAATTGCTGCATCCCACTGAGGCTTGTCCGTGATGGAACTGTCTTCTAGGGCATTGTGCTGGATCACCCTCTGATGACACACACCACAAAAACATCGCAAGAATATTACAAATGCTAGCTGGCGTATATGACCTTGAATTCACAAAAAATGTTGACAGTCTGTTTACCAGGCTGTCCATGGCCCTCTCGTTCCACTTGTGCCTCTTGATGCTCTCATCCTTCACGGCTTCCTTCAGCTTGTCAAAAATGTCATCCTGGTCTTTGCCTTTGTACTCAGCCATGAAGCGAGCAAATTCCTCCTGCAGCGTCTCCCAAGCAACCTAAAAACAAGATCAGTTTCATTAAAGCTGAAGAACATATACAGAGGAAGTTGTGATGAGGTAGTTTGCTTCTCAACAGATTGCCCCTTATCACATTTTAAATCTTCTAGATAAATTGGTCAGTAAAAACAGGAATTGGGAAGGTGTTTGTCACGCTGTTTACAATTCATGTGGTAAAAAAAAACAGACAACCTATGAGAAAACATGTTTGCACAATATTAAAAATCAAAATGTCAAACCACACATTGGACTCAATCACAGATTGAACGGCTCAATGAATGGATCAACATCTTTGTTCAACCTTTTTACCTCGAGGGCTTTGTGTGGAAGCTGTTTGTCAGTCCATTGCTTCAGCTTAATGTCTACAGTGGTGTTAAAGGTCCCCGAGTCCATTGTTTGTGCAGCAGGTAGATAGATGTTCTCTATCACATGTGTTGAAACGCGCTCCCACAGCTTCTTCTGCAGGATGGCTTCCCTGTTTTGGTATAAAATCAAACATGCCAACTTCAAGACTCAACATAAAGGGTGACAGCATTTGATTGTTACTCATGGTATTTGATTGAAAGCAGGCATGCACTGGACTGTAGATTCCTATACAGTTTCACTATGACCCTGTTAGCAGTTAAGTCCCCCTACTATCCCCTCATGGCAAGCTGACAATGGAGCAATACTGCCCTTGCCTGTGCACCAAGTCCCCATATGAGCAAACTACAGTCCAGAGCTATGACTCATTTATCACAAATGGATGCTCATATTTCAATATGGCTCCCTTTTGTTCTGGATAGCCATCTACACTGCCAATAAGCATGATCGCCAATAGCGCAGGTTGGATAACAGGGCCACCAATGTTCATGTCTGACCATTTATCAAGAATATTGATTGCAAAGAAATGATGGCAAGCATACTGGGCACAACAAACCAAGCCTACAAAGATCCCCATTGCCTTCAATCCCTCCTTACACAGACTTACATAAGTTTCCCCTTATTTAGTGACGGCAGCATTTTTATGAATTCCAAGATACATATTCCTGTTGTCCAGATCATCTTTGCATTCAGACGAGACCTTTTCTCAGTTCATCAGTCTACTGACCTCAAACTATGGATGGTTACACACATCCAAACTTAGTCCACCGTCATCTTTCTTCTACTTGCCTGTAGTTCTTTGCTTCATATAATGTGCATAAGCACAAATTGGGGCCTGGACCAACTTTGTTTTAGAACAAAGCCAGTGCCAATTTCCAATAGCACCCACGTGGAATTACTAGGTATGTAAAAATGTTAATTTACCACATAAAAGTACATATACATTGTCTGTTAACTTATACATAGCAAAAGTACTATGAATATTAAAAAATATACATTAAATTATCTTACCAGTGCTGTGGGGTTACTTGACTCAAGCTGATGACTTCATCCAAGATTTCATTCTTGGCCTTCTCATATAGTTCATTCTGTAAAAATATATCTGTATAATTAGTCCAATGTCAGATAACATTTTTTTACTGTTTGTCCATTAAAGCATTATTTCTATTATGAGACAGTTCAAAACATAGGTACATGTGACAGTTTCTTGTTTCTATGTCAACACGCGGTATTTCTGGGGAGGTTACACTAAGTGTTTTTTCGTTCTTACCCGGTCCAGTTCTCTCAAACGAGGGTAATTGTTTTTCCACTCAGTTTCCAGATTGAAGCGGGATGCTAGAGAAAGAGAGAAAAGTGTAGTACTTAAATTATAAACATATATTCATCACAATTTTTATTTAGGATGACATACAAGGAAATTAAAATGTCCTTTTCCACGAAATAGTGGTTGGTAAATCAACAATAACAGCACAGACATGACATGAGCTTGTGAATGAGCTTGTGTGTTTCACCTGTATGACGTAACAGCAACGCCTGCTTCTAATGGTGCCAAGCTAGACTAAAATCGGGTGATGACTTACACACTTAACTAGCCCCTAAGGACAAAAGGGATTGGGACCATCACACACTCTTCTCAGAAGTCTGTGGTTTATTTCTCATTTATGTGAATAATTTCTCCATGTTTACGCAGCTCCACACAAACCCGATGTCAAGCCACTGTTCCCTATTCAAAATGGAGATTAGGTTAATTGCTAAGTTTTGGTGCCACAGTTGCTTTGAACAGGGATGGAGACCGGTTTAGTGTGATTTTATGAGCTGTTGATCGATACAGCACACAATAAGCCTATGGGAACTGCACGAGTATGGCCATAAATCTCGGGTTCTCTTAGCCTGTGATTGTCTCAACTAATTGCTGCAGGAGCGCAGCGCTAACATAGGAAAAGAGGTAAGACCGGAAAAGTACGGCCAATCAAGTGGGTTGGAAAGCGAAGTTGGGTGGAGGGAACACCTGTTCAGTTCAGAGACAATGTCCTACTGGCACTGTGAAAACCACTGGATTCATATCTTAATGAACAAGGTAATGAAGCTAGTTCAACATGTTTGTTAGAGGCAAAATCATTGAGTCTCGATGGAATGGATGAAAGGATGGCATTGTATGTGTGGGATATGAGAGATCGTAAGACAACTTGTTTAATGATTGTTTTTCCACATATGTACATTTTTTTTCCCTCAAAAGAGTGCTGCACCTTTATGAGGTGCAGTAAGACAGCTGAGTCTTGAGCTAGAGAGCTAAACCCGGGGGGGGGAGAGAGAAAAAAAAAAAAAAAAAAAAAATCATTTGTTAAGCATCGTATATTGGGACGTAAATGCCAAAACCACAGTGACAAAGATCATACTGTCACATTCAAATGGGATTGTGGACATTGTGAAATTAAGTTTCAGAAATGAGATTACATTTGTTACAGTACCTTTAAATACATCAGCTTGCTGTTCCACAGACTCTCTGACCATTTTCCAAAAGCAGTCTGAGACGGCCAGACTCAAGTTCTTTGTGGTCACCTGGTGGGCCTTCAACATGCCATCCCTAGTGACATAAGACAATTATTTGGCAGCAAAACACAAATGAATGCCATAAAACATTCCATTTATATGTAAATGCAAGGAATCACTTCATTGACTACGCTTACCGCAATAATCTGGAGTTCTGGAAGAAGTCCTCCTCATAGTCCTTAATCGAGTCAATGCTCTCACCACTGCTTCCTATATATGGATCGACAGCAGGAGAAATTCCATCATTTCTGGAGTTATACTAAATTATATTATGAAATAACATTTATTCAAAACACATCAATGCAGAAGAAATACCTTTTCCTGTCACAACAGCAAAGTATCCCAGAGCCTTCATGGGAAACAGCTTACCCTCAACTATCTGTTGGATCTGAAATAATAGATCTGTTTTTTAATACCATGCTACAGCAATGATGAGCATCAGATTCAAGTAGGGATGTCTGCCCTCTTGTGGAGGCGTAACTTATAGCTATAATTGATCTATTTCCTGGACAAATAAAGTAGTTCTGTACTTCAGTCGCATTGTCTGTAAATATATTTCAAAAGACTTGAAGGTAGTCTTACTCGGCTCGGGCTGGCCAGGTTCTTCTCGGCCAAGTCCACTTTGGTCAACACAAAGATGGTCCTTTTCCCGTGGGGGTCCATTTGACTAACCAGATCAGTTACAATGCTCCGCTCTGCATCCACGCTGCCATCTACAGGGGGACAGATTACAAAATAGGTTTACACTGCCACACACTGTTATCTCCTGGCTTCAATATAGTCATTTTAACTGGAGATGCAAGATCAAAGCTCACCCTGAATGCAAAGGATGATTGCATTGGGGTTCTGCATGTAGGCCTTGCTAATACTGAAGATGGTCTCCTTAGTGTCTAATGCCATGCCTGTTGTCACCGTCTGGGAAGGACGAATAAAAAAAATAAATAAATAAAAACTAAAAAGGACTGCACTTAAATAAGGTCAGGAGTTATTTAATACATTATTTAAAATTTCAAGGACGCATCTGTTGAGGAAGGACGCATCTGTACTTGCTCCTGCACTCGCTCGTGAATCTAACTACTTGTTGATTTTTGCATTGGGATTTTTAACTACATTGTTGCAGAATGCCTGGCGGAAAAAGAGCTGACGAGATTGAGGAGATAAAATCTTCTCTTAAAAAACTCAGTGGAATGGTTGCCGAATTACTTGAAATGAAGAAGAGCATTGAGCCACTTCTTCAGGAAATACAGCAATTGAAGAAAGAGACACAGGAAAAAGATCGACACATTGTTGCCTTGGAACAAAAAGTGGATGATTTGGAACAAAATCTTCGTATCAACGATGTGATAGTCACCGGTATCAAGATCAAGCCGCGCCGTGGCCCTTTGAGAGCTGCGACTAGCACGAGCACGGAAGATTCTGACCAACATTCAGGGAACGAGACTGTGGAACAGCAAGTGACACTTCAACTCAGAGATTTGGGATTAACTGTTGATCCTGCGCACATTCAGATGTGCTTTTCGCTTCCAACTGGAGGGACACGACCACCGGCAGTTCTGATCAGGTTTGTTGACAGAAAGAAAAAGATTGCTCTTCTGAGAGACCGTCACAAGCTTCGTGGGAAACATGTCTACATCAACGAAAACCTCACCAAACGAAATGCTGACATCGCCAAAAAGGCTCGACAAATGAGAAAGAATGGACTTATCGAAAGCACGTGGACAAAAGACTGCCGAATTTTTATTCAAACTAAAGATAACTCTGGTCAACTAAAAACATGAATCGTGAAAGGAGCTGAGGAATTGGCAGCGCTTGAGAGACAACAGTAATTCACAATATCACAACAACAACAACAACAACATCACTAATTACCCAAAGCTGGAGTTGTATATGATTATTTGCTGACTTTGCCAAGGCTAACTCTTGTTTATACACCTGCATTGATAACATGTATTGCTGTTCCCGTTTGAATCTAAATATTGTCTGGCTCGAATTCCGTTTGGACATTTGTTCTAACAGTCAAGGCTACATGATAAGGCTGTATTGTGGCTCCAATGAATCTGCTGTCAATACGCAAAATGGGGGTTGGTGGTCTGGTTCCTGGAATGCAGCTGGCGTGGGCCGCTCTGCTGGGTGAGCTAGGCTGGGCAGCGCACAGGAGTCATCAGATCCACAACATGCTAGCAACCAGTGGTGCTACCTGACCAGAATCGAGTGCTGAAATTGCTTGAAAGCAATGGGCCGAATGCAAGCCGATCTACTCTTCTGGAAAGCACAACATGTGTGAAAGCTGATCCGAGGTCAGCGAAGACCCTACTGGTGAAAGAGAAGAATTGCGCTTGCCTTGGCTGCTCGCCTGGCGGGGTGGGCTTGCTGGTGGCGTCTGGGGACCGACTCACCAGTGCCAAATGACTGGGACTAGCCACAATCTACACACGGACATTCAAGATGAACTGAGCGAGCAGTGTCTGGGATAGTATGGGATGGATAACGATAAAAATTAATGACTATTCTAAATATTGTATATGATTGATGCGTTATAGTAATGGGTCGATGGGGACGGGTCTCGAATAAGCTTCGGCTTCTACCCGTCAGCCCTTCTTTCGGATGTCAAAGTTGCAAATGATGTGATGTGATTGATGTAAACTGTAATGTGTCCGAAAGGAAAAAATGAATAAACTAACTAAAACTAAAAAATGAGATATAGCCCACATTAAAACACTCTGTTTTTGGATGAAAAGTTACAAATTAAAAAAATAAATAATTAAAAACATGACAGAATGTCAATGGATATCTACGTGGCCTATGATTGGCTGGTGACTGGTCTAGGGTGTAACCTGCCTCTCGGCCAAAGTCAGCTGGGATGGGCGCCGGCTCACCCGTGACACGAATGCAGATGAGTAGTACAGAAAATGGATGGACAACAAAAGACAGCAGACAGGTTTACTCACACTGATGACACCGGGCAAATCAACAAGAACCATTCTCTGGATTCCTGGGCCTTTGACACTCAATGATATTGTCTGTGAATTAAATATACAATCAAATTGACAGTTAATTAATACATTTAGATGTGTAACCAACATTCCATGTATTCAATTCAAATGTAAAACTAAAGGACAAACCTCACAGCTGACAGTTTGTCCTTCTTTCACGCTCTTTCTCATCCTCAGCTCAATCTCGTGCCTCAGAGCAGCCAGCTGCGTAGCACAAAAAAGAAAGTTAGTTTTTCTGTGTATTTGTGCCAGAAAAAAAAACAAGTTTGTGTCTTACATCTTCCTCCTTGGTCAGGTCAAACTCGCGGCCACTGTCTTTGAATAAAGCTACATGATGTGGGCCTTCACTCAGGGTCACCTGCAGAAAAGAAAAAAAACACACAAAAAACCCGATGGTCTTGCACACCTTCCTTCTTGTATATACTCCCGTTCCCAGATTGTATTTCCAAGTACTTACCAAAAAAAATACATCGCAACAAACAACATTCACTCTGGTCCCATGTACCTTAACAGGTGAACGTGTCATCATCTCTCCAGATCCTCTGGGAAAAATCCTGGCCTGTGCGATCATTTCCAGGACGCTCGTCTTACCAGCACTCTGATCGCCCACCACAACCACCTTTCGCGACAGTGGGAGAGGAAAGGGTTGGAAAAAGGATGCAATCCTCGTTAGGATAAATCAAAGCCAATCTTCACTCATTGATCAGTCATGAGTTTACCCAGTGCATTCTTACCCTGGGCAAATGGTCCTGTGTGTTGTAGTTGGCGTCATAGTCAGATAAGATGTCCAAAACTTCAGAATACAGATCAATAAGGGATTTCTACAAAAACGACAAAATGAGACATACTTTGACATTCCTGTTATCTTTGGTGTAATAACAATTGTACACTCTTAGGTTTTGGAATCAATTGAAAATACATCCTAAAATTGGTGGGTTTCAAACAATGTGTTTCTAGAGCAACCAACCTTTACTTTCCTTTGGTGAATCCCTTTATCGTCTTTTTGCAGGACAACTTTTCTCAACTCCTTGTTCTCTTTCTCCAGTCTCTCCAGCATGCGCTGATACTTAAGCTATGTAAAGATGACAAGAAACAACCAATGTCAGCCATGTCCCCACAATCACTTCACTTTAGGACAAAACTATAGGGAGATTTTTTTTAAATATACAATTGCAGCCAAGTAAGGTATACCTTCATGCAGTAAAGATCAGCATCACTTGTCCTAAATCACCACCATTCAGTCAAAATATTTTTAGACTGAATGACATTTAAGACATTTTTCATATTTCGGCTAATTCAGGACCACAGAATAATGAGCATCAAATTATATATAAAACCTAAAACAGAGTACTCTCTGTTTAAGTGTGAGTCTACCTGGGTACGAAGCAGGTCCTCTTGGAGCTGGTCTATCTTTTCTTTATCTGAGGACTAGTAATCAGAGAAGAGGGTGGGGGGCAATAAAATGAGTTAATGCTTCCTTCTTGCAGGACTTTGGGTCTTGAAGTCTGCATAAGCATGAAATCTGACCATTTCACAGTACACAACATGCACATTGTAACAAGAAGAATTTAAGTGTATGACAGAATAAAGCGACAGTGGGGGAAAAAAAATAAAAAAATCAGGCGTACAGTCCTTATTCTGCTCGTCTTCTGTTCCTTTCACCTGATGCAAAACAAGAGCTCATACTTCACACCAATTGACATAAGCTCTTATTCAAAGATCACAAAATCGTTCACAGGCAATTCAAGAGTAATTGTTGATTCAAATCCCATTCATTTACATATTTTGCACATGTGCAGCAGATTTGTTTAAATTATCACCAACAAAACAGGGGACAGCTCATAGGAATAAATGGCATTTGGAAGGAGGGTGTAAAGACCAACAAACAACTGCAGAGCAAAAGACTGTTTAAACTTGACTAACTGCACAAACAGCGTTAGATTGTTTGGAATGTTAATAAATAAGAAATCATTGTATTTAGAAGTGACAATCCTGCACTCCTTGACTGTACCAGAAACGTTTCAAAAAGTACAGTTCACAACATGCAGAGGTTTTCCATTCTTTACCACATGCTCATTCACAAAAAGAAGTATGGTTGTGCAGTGCACCATGAGTGACATCTGGGACCAGTCACCAGACAATGAAAGTCCATGTTTGGCCCGTCAACAAGAGATTCACGCAGCATATTGTAGCTTGACAATATATAGATGAAGGTGATTGGAGAACGGACATTCACTGTAGGACGATTAACTAATAGTGTAGATTTTATTTATGCAATTGCTCAACAAAAATCCATAAATGAGACTTGTTGCAATGTATTTGCTGCAAAAGGCAACAGTTCTACCAATTTAATATCGACTGAAGCTTACACTTGTAAAATTAGGTAACAAATATTAGAAAAACATTAAGGCACTGCATCAACTGAGAGATGCTTCTAAAATTCTGGTTACCTCATTTAGCATGGGAGTTAAGATCTAAAAAGTATTAGGATTGAGGTCGGACAGGGTATATGTACAGTAATAGTTTTTTGGGGGTGTGGCAGTAAAATGCACTGTTGCCTGTAGTTACAGTAATGGTTTACTCAACATATTGGAGGGATTTAAAGTTCAGCTACAAGTGCCCAAATTCGATTTAGACTATTAGATTCACTTGAACCATGCAGTGTAAATCTAGCCCTTGTTAGTGGCATACGTTAAAATGCTTTCCATCGAACAATGCACTCGGCCATACAAAATTAGATAAGCTGTGAACCTTCTAAGTGGAATATTCTTCTTCTTTTTTTTTTTTCTTTTTTTTTTTTTTGATAGGGTGGCTCTAGGCGCAGTGGGACCGGCTTTCACCTTGCGTGTGTGATGAGGGGGGCTGGGGTTCGGAGGCGGAGTGGGAGCAGGCTCTGGCGGTGGGGGACGCGCATAATTGGCAGCAGCTGCCCGCCGGACCTCCTCCTCATGCCGTTGGATCTGCTGCTGAATAAGAATGAGCTCGCCGAGCAGACCCTGCTGGGGTACGTCATAGTGAGAGACAGGCAGGAGCAGCAACACAAACAGCAAACAGCCCACAAGGCCATTGCTGGATCCCAACACAGGGCCCACACATTGCACCATTCACTGGTACTGTTGCTGTCAATCACCACTGGGTCAACGATTCAATTATGAGAGTCTTGCCACCATCGTCAGTGCAACTCCAAGTCTGAGACCAAACTTTGCAAAACTGACGGCAGGAGAGGTGACTAATACCACAATCAGCATCTTTGCTCTCAGAAAGTGGCATCATTCTGTTCTTCCAACTTTATGGGTCTGTGCCCCAGTGCACCAAGTAAAGACTATTCAGGTATGCTTGGCTGAGGTTGACATGGAAGAACACAACCATGTATGTTGTTATGAACGATCGAGCCCTCTTATTGACCTCAAAATCTTGTTTAAGTCTTCCCAACAGAGAGGACACTGTTTCAGCATCTTTACTTGAAGCACCCCAACTTTATTCATGTATTGATGTTGAGTTGTGTTGTGTATTTTAAGCGTCATGTTGGAGATGATTGCAGAAAGGGGGGCGTGGGGGGGAGCACATCAGGGGGAAAGAGCAACATTTTACAAGCATTCACCTACAAATAATTTTATACATAAAACATAAAATAAACATTGGGGAGAAAAGGACAAAGAACGATAAAATAGTATAAATGGGATGAAGCAAAGATGACGTGACACATGAGGGAACACCTCAGCAGTGTGCATAAACAAATACTGCCGCACAGTGAGTACAATTTGGGTCCTCGATTTACAACGGAGCTATGTTTCATAAATATGTACGCAAGTTGAAACAGTTTACCACTAACTGAAACTACCACAGTAATAAAATCATAAAGTAAACTATTATATTTGTGGTAACTGAATATGCCTTTTTTTTTTTTTTTTTTTGCGTAACGTGACAACGTATTCTTCCACTGCTGCCCAAATTAGTTCATTGCATGCTGTTTGAAATCTTTTATCTTTGGACCGTCTTAAACCGAGGACCCAATTATCTGATAATATAGAACTGACATTATTTTACATACTCAGCACCGGTCTTCCCTTCTCCATCCGCTGACATCCTTTAAACATGTCAATTTCATTATCCATCATTTCTTTGGTAGTACGATTTTTTTCATCTTTGTATGTCTCACAACAGATATCTGGTGTTGGGGAGAATCTAACTCAAGATGACAAAAATTGTCTGTGAGCAGCCCATTCAAACGCCATTAGCATGCAGAAGCGCTACTCACAGGTGAAAAAATTCACTGGCACCCTTTTTTTTTTCTTTCGCCACTTAATATATGCTATGTCAATGTTCGGCCAATGTAGTAAGGACACATTACACCCGTTGGGCTGTCGGCGAGTGTATACGGACAAGGTGTGCCCACCTTTTAAAGTCAGAAAGTGTGCAGCTGTGCACCTTTTCTTACTGAATCACACAGGAGAGGAGAATATGCCCCTATAAGAGCACTAAGCACAGATATGGTGATGTTGTCCACATCATGTGGGAGGTCTCAAGTTTTTAAAAATTCTAAACTCTAAACAAAATAATATAAAAGATTTGTTTTTTTTTCACCACACATCTGGGAGTTTTGGATGTGAGGCTGAAGGGTGGTGAATTTACCTTTTTGTACTGCTTGTCATCTTGTGACGCAGCCGTAGATGCATCTGTAGCTTTCAATGGAGGCTCTCCTGAAGTTTCTAACGGAGAAACAACAGCATTAAATCTGACTATTTTCTACATAATGCATACATTCCTCAGGTGACAATGTTCATTGCTAAATGTCAGATGTGCGGAAAATATAGCCAATATTTTTTTTCTTAAATTTTAATATCTTTCTATTCTGCACAATGTGTGAGAGGTTCAACATTCAACAATACTGTATTTTTGTATTGTAGTTCGCAGTGGCGTACCATTAACGATTAATAATTGTTTTGCTACCTTGAGAGGGGCAAAATATTAACAAAAAACATCTCACTTTGATGCGATCTAGATGTTAAACTACAAATGCAACAGAAATCAAATGATTATTGCCATTATGTTCAGCAAAAGTTATTTACACAAAATTTAAATCGGCATCAAAATGTATAAACAACTCATGGAGGTGACAACAGTGGTTTAACATTCAATGGGTATGTTTGGGGGTAAATGCCTTAGGATAATTTAGTGTCATTACTACCACGAATAAAAAGAAATTACATGCAACTGGCCAGGAGACAGTTATACTAGATTCCTTTTGTGTTTTTATGACTCACAGCAAATGTGTTGTCCACTGACATTTTGGTTTTTCTATGTGTCACTGGAAACACGGTGACAAATTCACCTCAGAAAAAGGTGTGTATTTTCCAAACATCTGAGCATTAACTAAAGGTAGAGGTAGATTGCGCCATTTAAAACAGAACATACGGAGCAGTGGATAGAGAGGGTGGAAGTCAAAGGAGGCATAAACACACTAGTTAGCAAAGGTTAAAAAAAATAAAATAAAAAAATAAAAAAAGAGAAAAAAAAAACATGAGGAAAACATCATGGGATTGTGTTGGTGAGGTTTATAACCGAATAAAAAGCAGCCATACATGTTCTGTGGGAATTGAAATTGAATTTGTCATCTAGTAATAACTGCTTCCAATCAAATTCAAAGGAATGTTTGAGACTTTGAACATTCAACAGTTATACTACATGAAGTGGAAAAACCACTGCACACTAAATTCAGAACCTGCATTGACTGTTTGATAGCAGCAAAATAGAAGCCAACATCTAAGCATGGCAAGGACACCACAAATGGGCAAATGGGCCACCGAAGTACATGGAGATGCTTGTTAAAAATAAAAAAAAATAAAAAGCAGCAGAAAGAAAAGCGGTAGGTGGGCAGCACTAATGAGTTTTGATGTACACACCTAACAACAGAAGCAGACCAGAAGCTCCTTTGACTTCACTACCCAAACTCACACCTGCGAATAATGTGGATGAGGATAGAGGGGCAGGGGAGGAGGAGAAAGGAGGAACAACACAAGAAAAAAATAAAAATCATGAAAGACTGAAGCAGAGGGATGATGGTGAATGCAGGGACACATTGAAATGATGTGCAAAACAACACATGCTTGTGCAATTGTTAATTGTTAAATTGTGTCGTTTAATTAAAATATGATTAGACAGATTAAATGTATTTTATTGGCTTGCCTTTACTTCATATTATTTTATGTGTATGTGTATGTGTATGTATATATATATATATATATATACATACATACATACACATATATATAAATCCCCAAAGCCCTCCACCCCTGACATGTATGGGGGTCTCTCACATTTTAAAGATGTTAAAAAACGGTATGTGTACCCCACCTAAGTACCAAGATTGTAGCAACTAACCAGCTGCTTGAGTACTGGTTCTAAGAGATGGAATGGTGAACTTTTTTTTTTTTTTTTTTTTTTTTTTTTTTAAAGATATTAGAGGTTGCCATGCAAACAGACATGCACTAGACATGAGATGAAACACTTATTAAGCAATCACATTCCTTTTCCACGAGTCACAGCAAATTCACTAACACTTAGGTATTTCTACATATTGCTGGGAATGATGACAACTTTTTGTCATCATGCGCATTTTTGGTACTATGGCTTGCTCCCACATTCCAGACATCTATGTGCAAAAGAAATGTTAAAATGTTCCTTAAAACATAGCCTCTTCAACTTCAAAATATTTCATGATGGTGACAATTTAGCCTGCGAACAGATGAATTTCATTGTCATTCCTTCCAATGGGGAAAACTATTTTTGAAATTGGAACAAAATGGAGGCCGAGCAGTGTCACTACATTATGCTGCTGACTGTGTTGGGTCATTGAACACCGTTTTCCACCACACCTAACGGATAAAGCCCACACAAAGCAAATAAGCAGGTTACAATTACAACCTCACTGTGTTAGCTAATAGGACTTCATATTTCATTTTAATGACTGCAAGCCCAGTCACAGTGCCCAAACTCCAGTCATACACAATCTGCTCTGTGGCACTGGTCGACTTCCAAGCTGTTCTCATTTCAAACTACTTTTCTCCATAGGAAAAAAACAGAGATGCGCAAACTCTCACTGTATTCAACCTCCAAGGTTTGTTTGACTTTTCGGGAAGATGGATGCAGTATTTCTGAGGCTCTGTTGACTCACCAGAGGACAGGAGACTTTTGATGAAAGTGAAGTTCTCTCCTATCTTGTCAAAGTCAGGCAGTAGTTTGGCTATTTCCTCCATCTCTGGTAGAGCTTTGGCCAATTTATCTGAGGAATGATTAAGAAAGCAATTCAATGAAATTCACGCATAATTTTGCCATCAATATATTATATTAACACACTGTATCACCGAGTATGTTTTTGTCTTTCACTTAAGGGTACAACGTAGAAACACTTACCAAGATCTATTTGTTCGCTCAGCTCCCACACAAAGTCAGGAATGACCCAGTTGTATTCACTAAAATCAGGCAGCATATCCTTCCACTCTTCGTAAGTCTATAAGTGAATTGACACAGGTGAGCAAGTTTCACATTAAAATACAGAACAATAAAATTTTCGCTTTTGAGGAG
Source organism: Festucalex cinctus (assembly GCF_051991245.1). Classification (NCBI taxonomy): domain Eukaryota; kingdom Metazoa; phylum Chordata; class Actinopteri; order Syngnathiformes; family Syngnathidae; genus Festucalex; species Festucalex cinctus. The sequence continues at coordinate 14,623,591 of NC_135420.1, forward strand.
TCTTGTCTTTGCAGTATAGATTTCTTTACGGAAGCAAATGCACTAATTCGTAAATGTGAGATGTATAACCATTCTGAGTGGGTCATAAACAGTGAAGAAGAGTGTCCTAAATTGTGGTATAATTCTGGATTTTCGAAGAATTTTGACAAAAAACTAAAAAATAAAGGCTTGAAATGTAGAATTGTGAAAATAAGTTTGCTTTATCTGACAAATTCGGTATGGATGAGAAGTGGAGACAATTGATGGTTACCATACAGAATACAGACCCACAAATATAGACTTGTATGCATACCTTTTTAGCCGTGTATCCTCCTCCCACCGCGCTGCCAAGCAGAATGTATCGCAGCTTCAGCAGCCTTGCAGCGAGTCGGCCCAGCCAGAAGTTGCGCTTCTGCTGGTAGCCCCGGCCCCCCGATCCCGGAGGTGGCTTCGGTGGCCGCATGGGTAACCGTGACATGGAGGTGAAATACCGGGCCGCTGTGCGATGAGGTGGACGCTGAGAGTTTGCGTTTCCGTAGTAACGATGGTGGATGGCACGGTACAGAGGGTGCAGCTTCTGAAGTGGGATGCGAAATCTTACTCCCGTCCTGGTAGGGACCAGATTCCTGCATGCCATGCTAAAAGAACAATTAGACATGATTTTCTCATTTTGTTTCACCTATTTATTGAACAATTGTACACTGAACATTGTACTGTGATTGAACTTTCCACATTTAGAAGAAGTAGAAGACGCAATTGCTGCATTTGTAAAGACGCAAAGTGTGTCCTACTGCCTGATAACCTGGGTTAGGCTGGTAATGCTGAAAATAGCCAATTTTCCGTGGCAAAACAAAAACTTCGTGAAACGACAGAAAAGGAGTGGATGGAGGTAGGAACCATGCCCAGTGCATGACCCAGTCCAGCATTTGAACAATCAGAGCCGTTTACGGAAATAACGCCAGTAGAGAGTTGCCGGTCACGGCAAAAATATCCACAGACTACACTTGATTTCCACCACCCCTCCATTCGCTTATCATTGACAAAATTGTCTGTGTACAACGACGATGACAATGACGTATTGTGATGGAGGTAACGTATCAACACGTCATTTAATCAAGGACAATATCCATTGACTTAACCTAGAAGAGTCAAATCATTCGTTATCTTTATCAAGCTAGCTGTTAGTCTAGCCAAGCTAATGACAAAATACACCCAAATAAGGCCAGCTCACGCTACAAAATGATAACGTATTCTACATATTGCTTTAAAAGAATTGGCATATATTTCAGTAACTACACGTGCATAAATATTTACTGAGAAATCTAATAAGAAGCGATTAACATGGCTTTTCTCAGACTGTCAGCTAGGCTAATGCTGCTTACCTTTTACCTCATCGTAGACGACTGGCTAATGTTATGATAAGTATTAACCGTTTCTTTATTAAGTGTAAACTTACCATGAAACTTTACTCCCAACGCGCAACATGGTGCTGATGTTACCAGCAAGATGACACAGATGCATCTACAAGTCACACATTAAGATTAGCCCAATGCATCTTTCCACAAGATACACACCCGCCTATCTCGTTAGCTAAAGGACACAGGCTAGAATGACAACCCACTTCCGGTATCCCGGTCCCACAAACAAATCGGCTCTGACGGAATACACTACATTCGTTCCGAAACAGTTAAATAAACATAAAAAAATCCAATGATTAACAATCTATTAATTAAAAAAAATAGAATCAAATAATTAAAGAGTTAAATAATGAAAGACAATTTGAAATATTTTTCTGTTCAATATATTTATAGTATTTCACACTTTTGAAAAATTATTTCAAACAAACTATGCTGTCATATTCATGTTATATATGGGCACAAAAATAACGATTGTAATAAACAATTAAAATGTTTATAGTATTTCTGTTTATAGTAAAAACTATTTCAAATCAAATCAAAACAAATAGTTATTTCTATAGCACATTTCTTACTTTAAAATCAACACAAGGTGCTTCACATTTGGAAAAAAAAAAAAAAAAAAAAAAAAACACAACGCAAATCAAAAACACTGACCGACTCCCTCCCACCCCCTGTAATAGGCGGTTCCCTGGAATGCTCCACACAGAGTAGGTGCAGTTTAAAAAATAATAATTAAACGCCATCTAGTGAGGAAACACTCAAATATATATAAAAAAAATAAAATAAAAATAAAATAAAATAATAGAATAAAAGCAAATACTAAAAAGTGCATCTAAGTAAATGAAAACTAAGAGTACAAAAAAAATATATAAGATAGAGAAACACCATAATAAATAAATGTAACAAATAACAGCAAGCTAACAATAAAATAGAGTAAAATAAATAACAGATTAATTTAAAAAAAAGTATACAAAGGATAAAATTTAAATGTTATACAGGATAAATTACAATCAAAGAAAAAATATACATATTTTAAAAAGTCAAACATAATCGATAAATAGAAAAAGGCAGTCAAATAAAAAGGGTCTTGAGTCTACCTTTAAAAAAATATCAACGTTCTCTGCGGCCCTGACACTCTCTGGCAGGCTATTCCACCGACGAGGGCCATAAACCTGGAACGACACCTGACCTCGGATCTAGTGTTAGATTTGGGTATTGTTAAAAGGCCAGAGCCGGACGACCTGATGGTCCGCAAGGGTTGATATGATAAAAGAAGACCATCAAGGGCTTTATAAATAAAAGAACCAATCCTTAAACACACAGGGCACCAATGCAGAGCCTCTAAAACCGGCGTAATGTGCTCCCTCTTTCTGGTCCCTGTCAGCAGACGGGCTGCTGAGTTTTGCAATAGTTGTAACAAACAAACTATGCTGTCATTTTCATAAATTTTATATCAGCACAAAAAAATAATTATTGTGATACTGCTATGATCCGAATACAGTGTCAGTCGATCAGTGGCATACAAAACGGATGTTGGGGTGACCGGCCAATTTTGATCCCTCTAGTTTTTTTTTTGTTTTTTTTTAACTGTTTATGTGTGTGTGTTGCTACATAAGTCTTGCTAAATTTATGGCCATCAATCACAGCAGGATGGCACGTCCACATGTCCCTTCATCTACAATTGGTGGTGTTACAATCTTACTTTGAAACTCCAACCATAGATTAAACTGTCATTTGAAACACCAAACTGAGTTTGAAACCCTACTTGGAAAACTTACCCCAGTTGAAAAATCTTCCATCCACTGGATGTTTGGGGGCCACCTCCATTGGCCCCCTCCTTTTGCAAGTCCCTGCACCCAATACAAGTGAAATCTGTGAGCTGCAACATTGCAATAAGCGGTTCAATACCGAGTACTGCACCGCACTGTTATGTAGTCATTATGGACAATGTTTGGTAGAGCTCTTGTACTAGATCTCAACCTTCTGAAGTTACACATGTATTTAAAAAAAAAAAAAAGTACCCATTTCTCATGTTCTGCATTACAGATTGTAAAATTATACTTCGCGGTTATCTGTACTCAAAACAATATCTTCTTCATACCTCAAATAAGGATAGATTTTCCGTACCCGGACCTCTATCACTGAATGGGGACAAAACTAGATGTAGACATAATTGTTCAAAAACATTTATTGAAACAAAAAAACGTCTTAAGTACAATTGCCAGGGGAAAAAAGACAAACATAAATATCCAATAAATTAATTAGAAACATGTCAACAAAATGTACATCTCTGCTGGTAAAAATATATATATATACCCAATTGAGTGGATCGATGTGTAGAAGCTGTCAATAAAAGCAAATCCAATTAACTGTACTGGTGGTTTGTCAGTAATAAAGATGCCTCTGCATTCAACTATCAACTTTGATCATAATCTTTGTTATACATACCCTGAGGAAACATCCATCTGAGCCTATAACACTCAATTGCTGACTCAAATGCCATTCAACCATTTGTCAACAAAACATGAGAATAGGAAGCTAATGCTACCTGTCAGCATATTATTGTACCTGTGTTAAAGCAAAATCAAATCTAGGGATTCAATATAGCTGTCAAAAAAGGGCAAATTTTTAGTATACAAGAAATGTTCATATTTACACTCAGCAACAACATATTAAAGTGGCATTTGGTTTGAAAAAGTAAATGTTCGTTATGGTGTACAGTCACTGAACAAATTTGTTTCAAAGCAGTGGCAAGTTTGTGAATTCATGGAGGTTAGCGTTTTATCAGTTCTCACTTTTACACTTCTACAGTAGAAATTTGCTTTATCGTGTACATTATAGGCCCAAGCCAGACAAATATTGAGCCAAGCAATAGCAGCAACCAGAAAGTAATAAAGAAAATGCCCATGATTCATTCCCAAGTAAGGAAAAGTACAAATGGGTCCAACTTGATATGAAAGTGAACACACAAATAAATATAAAAGAATGTACAAATTAATCAAAACTTGATTGTAAAAAATAGTACCACAAAACCAGCCCTTAATATACCAAAAACCTATACAATTTTAGATAACCATATATTCTGATTTTCATTCACACAGAAAAAGTACATCTCAAAACATAATATAGACAGAACCCAACTTATTACAGTCAACATTTGTTCCGTTAAATGGAGTTACTGTATACAGAATGTCTATACATCTTAATCTGTTTCTCAAATAACCAATCAATATAAAAACAAATGTCTGAAGAAAAAAAAAGCTTTGCATTGGTAGCATGTTACCGTCTTCATGAGAAAACTATGGTGCCTTAGATGGTCTATCCATGAAGCAAATGCTAAAATGCTTGGGTACATCAGGTCCCCGAGCAAACTTTTTGGCCTGGTTTTTGAATCATTCTGCAAGGAGGAGAGAGGAAAAAAAAAAAAAACAAACAAAAAAAAAAAAAACGTGACAACGCATACATAAAATAATCTACTTGTTTTAAAAACTGAACAGGTCAAATACACATTTGTTATTTTAAAATATCTCATACTGATAAAAAAGGGCTTTTTCACTTTTAATGCCACCCCAAAAAAAGTTGTGATGCTGCTTATACTGGACAAAAATTCTTAATGATTAAACTACACACGATTTATGGTAGTAGCAAAATGTGCACAATCCTGTTACATTATTACACAGACTTTCTTGTGTGGACACAGAGACCATGCGAATACATTAGATCTGCTACTGAAGAAAAAAACAAAAATAGAACTACATAAGTCTTTGATCCTCAGAATTAACTTTTTCATATATTGAAGCCTACAGTTTTGTGTCCTTGTTTTAGAATAATCTTTGAAGCTAAAAACTACATACAGTACTATGTTAGCACTCTGCAAAGAATTAGCGACTTAAGTTCTATGCAGTGCAAATTTTTCCCTTGCTATCAGTCTGCTATATAAGTGGCAAACAATCTACATTTAATCATCTGATTCTATCACACTGTTGGCAGTTCTCCAAATGATACATTTATTAACTAGCAGAAACATGTTGGGAGAAGCATTGATTTAAAAAATATAAGAGCATTGAATATGATAGCCCTTATATAAAACATCAGTGTGGCTTTAAAATGATAAACGCTTTCAGTGTTGCACTAGAGTTGCTTGGCAAAGCAGCAATTTGATGAGATGCAGAATGCATAACCATTGCACCTTTAATGATTCTTCCATAGGAAGAGATTTATAGCTGAGATGAGCACAGAAATTATTTTTTTTTTAATTTTATTTTTTGTAAAGTAAAAAACTAACAAACGAGCAGTGGCTTGCAGAGTTTGTAGTTTTGATGCTTCAGAGTCACATTCCTCATGCACAATTCTACAGTTTTAACCTCATTTGTATAACAGCTCAACAGCATTTCAACATCCTGCAAATACGCATCGTGTATGTCCTTTCTGAATGATCACATCATTTTGCCACTGAGATGACTACATACGTTGAGCTTTAGACATTAATGGTCAGCAGCAAAATGGTTTGGCTGGTGAGGCGCAGCAAAGCAAAATTTAACACTGTTGTCTCAGAGGCAGGTTGTTGGTGGCATGACATGGTCTTTTTCATGTGACAAACCTTTAACTGTTGGCTGGTTCAAGAAAAGATATCAGTCTCTCACTGTCCAGAAAGTCATTAGTGTTCAATGCTTGCTGTGCTTTGTTATTTGATGTGATTTAATCAGTAGCTCACTAACTTTTAAAGTTCCTGTCACTGACTTACCTATAAGCAACCAGTATGAATATATAGCGTTACACTCGTCAAAATAAATACAGCGGACATCTATTTAAAACGTATATATGAACCTTTTTTGTATTTCGTTTCAGGTATCACTCACAGATGTGAGATGCCGTCAGCATTTAACGTCTTGTTTTTCTAAGAGTTATTCTGTCCCTGACTGCAGTTCTGCCCCAGTTTGTACAAAGCCAGGGAAAGTATCTGGGCAAGGCTTCACTGGGCAGAACTGCAGCCGGCGGTATCCACAATTTTTTCCCCAATGCTATTTTAATATCCATGGCAGTGCTCTGGGGAAAGGAATGATACAATATAGTTCTAAACCCTAAGATGTGAAAAACTGATAGCCTCAGGTCTGTCTGAATGATACCCGAAAAGAAATAGAAAAAAAAGGAAGTCTAGTAACTAGTGTTGTTCCGATACTGATACTGGTATCGGCAGAGGCGCAATACTGCATTAAAACAGTGGTATCGGTGAATACTCACAAGTAACAAGCGGATACCATTAATTCCAATGCTAATATAGGATTTTGGATGGACATCTAGTGTCTTGCTCATGCACGACATTCACTGATATGTGACATGTTCACTGCATGCCGATCTAAGATATCCTATTGGCCCTTGAATGCTCTGAACCAATGGCAGGACAGCTTTTTCATGTTGTGGAAAAACAAAACAAAAAAACGTAGGTATCGGTATCGGACGATACTGCAAAGCTGGGTATCGGGATCGGGGGCCAAAAAACGGTATCGGAACAACACTACTAGTAACTGTGGACACTACAGATCTTATTTAGATTTAACTTCTACGACACATTAGCAAGCAGGACTTGCAGAAGGACACCTTCAACCAATCATCCAATCCACTTTGTAAAAAATAAATGAGATCGTGTCACAGAACAAATATAACAATTTAACAGTTAACCTAAAACTCAATTTACAGACTTGGTCATGGATTAGGAAGAACAATTTTTGTCATGAAAATTTTTCCAAGACTCCATCCAGCACGGCACTGGGCGCTTTCATAGTTTGCCTGCCTTTAAGTTAAATCTCGAAGGTTTCCAACTTATTAACTGGACATAGCTTCTAATCCTCTACGCCAAGCTTCACTTCCAATATTTGGATAAAATTATTTCATTTCATTTACTGACGACCTCAGCCCACAAGTTGCTGAACCAAACATCACCATTCCAATTTGTGTTTGAGTGTTTTTTGTTTGTTTGTTTGTTTTAGCTACAGCATTTTTAAAGTCTACAATCATCAAGAGCAGTGACAGGCAGAGATTATGTGTTCACTTCAATAAGTTAATGAGCAAACATACTCTTTTGCTTTGATAGTTCCTGGATGGAAAGTGTTGTTAATAGTAGGGGGCGTTGGGATGCTAGGAAATGCTCTTAATTTGATAAGAGGAGCCATTTTCAGGACAGGCCTTGGCTTCAGTAGTAGTGGTTGGTTTGGGGGGCCAGTCAGGGTCCACGCTGAGCTCCTGGGCCAGATGCATGTAGCGTGCCTTGCGCATCATCTTGCTTGGACAGCATCGACACTTGTATGCTGACAGCTCAATGCCTTTCTGAAATGTCCACAATCCCACACATACATAAATTATTCATTTAAAAAAAATCTATACAATATAAAAAAATGTGGAGGATTTAATTACGGTAACTGATGTCGCACAATGTGGAGTTTTCTAAAGTATTTTGAATCACAGGAGACAAAGGCATACTCATTTACATGCAACACGAATCTCTATCAGGAATGTTCTGCTCTTATTAAAAAAAAATATATATATATATATATATATATATATATATATATATATATATAAAAACATAAAAAATAAAATATTGCCCAAAACGATGAAAATGTAACTCTTAATTAAAATTCATCTAATATCCAGGTGCTTGTAATTGTAAAAATAATAATAATAATAATAATAATAATAATAATAATAAACGTAAATTTGTTTCAGCATTTCAATTCAATAAGTGAAACTCATCATATAGATCCACTACAAAAGATAATTCTGATGAGAACCGTTTGCAGCTAACAAACATCCAAACTCACCATTTTCAAGAATTTAGAACATTATAATAATCCTTGTGTTGAACAACTGAAATAAACCAAGTATCACAGGATATTCCAATTTAGTGAGACGCACAAGTATTAGTATTTAACAGGTTTGCAATGCATTGCGGGTTGACGTTTGAAGGTCGCACAGGTCAAAATGATTATTTGCTTTTTACATTCAGCCGCCGCAAATTAAACTGGTACACAGAGCCAGCATGTTTAACTACCAAAACATAAGCCGTGTCCTAATTCATTGGGCACATAATTAATTGGTCTAAAGTCACGTCAATCCTTGTTAAATACAGCAAGCAGTCCCACAAATGTCTAAAGCTTGATGGTCTAAGCTTGTGTGATTGCAAGAAAAAGAAAAACGAAAAATTCACTAGTATAGTTCTGCCTTCATCTTTCATTATGAATTTGAAGACCTTCAAAAGTTAGCAACCTAAAACGCATTCCACATCAGTAAGACAGCCTTGATTTCTGTAAACTGTATCTTTAGTAGATAATAGAAGCAATGCGTTGGGAGACTGGATATTGTTTCTTTTTCTGACCTAATAAATACCTTTGTAACGCTTCAGGCAATATGTGTCATACTATTTCACCACAACAGACTTGCATGCATTTCAAGAACAAAAAATGAGCATGGCATTTTAAAGGAGTGTTCTGAGAAACCTTTTCTATCTAACCATTCAAAACTTAAAAAAAAAAAAAAAGCATATGGAGTAACAGATAAATCAAAGGAGTCAAATACGAACATATTGGTGAATGAAGACACTGATGAATAGCCTTCTTCAAATACACATTTCACTGCGGTAGCAAGATAGATAACTGGTTGAATGAATTAGATAAGCACGGGTAAAACAGGAGTGAAAAGGCAAATGCAGCAAGTAGAGCTTTAAGGCTAGCACATTGCAACGGGAGGGGTAGCAGACTGAGGGAGCAGGTGGGGTATGCAATTATAAGTCCGAGGGGGAAAAAGCCTGGGCAAGTTGACCACCGCAAAGATATTACTGTTGATCATGATGTGCCAAAATAAAAAGGGGGAGGGAACACCACACAAAAGGGAAATGAAAGGGCTAGAATAGGAGATGTCATTTTTCCCAACCTGTGGTGGTGGGGCAGCAGGAGCGATGTCCTGCTTGTCTCTGCTGAACACAAACTTCCATAAGATGATGTCAATGATGAAGGTCTGTGGCGCAGTGGGCAGGGACAGAATTACAGAGAGGCTAATTTGTGCTCATTTATTTTGGAATATTTTTTTGCAGGGTCTCATGTTTTTTTCCTTTTTATTATTGCAATTAAGTCCTAGTTTGGTCAAAAGTAAATACAAAACCAACAGGAAAATGCACGGGCGTATTAGATCACAAACAATGACAAAGCATTTTGTTTGATTTTAGTCACAATTTGATTGTAGGTAGCAAAACAGTACCATCTAGGGTGTGTGCTAAGCAAGGTGCGGATGCAAAGGCAGCCAAGTGTTAGGAAGCTCAAAACTCCACTGAGTGAAGCAAGAATGTGACGTCCAATAGTCATGCACTTGACAATCAATACAAGTAAATAATTATTTCCACTGAACCGCAATCCTTCTGGCAAATATTAGGAGGAGTCTAAGAAAGAACAAATTGCATCTTAGAACATATTTAAGCGATCCTGCTGTCAAGAGAACAGGACAAAGATGAGGACATTGCATGACAAACAAAAAAAAACTCATCATGAGAAAACAACCACTTGTTACCATATTGGTTCATGAGTCTTACCTCTACCACGACAGACACAGCAGCATTGACCGCAATAATAAGCAGGAGTTTTAGTCTCCAATCAAGAGGAACGCAAACAATCTGTGAAGATCGAAATAAAAATGTTCAAACAAGGAACTTTCATCCGTGCAGTCTGATATTTCTCACACTTTTACCTGTAGATATTCATCAATGGCTTCTGCAGGATAGAACATGTTGGTGAGGAGGAAAATGTATAAAATCAAAGCGGTCATGACAAATGGCCCTGGCAGAAGCATATAAAGAAAAGATATCGTTGCGTAAATGTCCAACCATTTACAATTTTGTTATTGTTAAGAAGCAATGATCATACAATTCTTGTAGCTTGGTTGCCTAAAAGGTTTCCCCTTTGAGAAGACGATGGCGACCATAAGGTACTGGAAGCAGGAAACATAGAAAAGGCTGGTGTTCTCATAATTTTGGATGTTGTGGTCATCGACTTCAGTTTCGTTGAGGTTGGACATGTTTGTATGTGATGACAAATTGCAGGCACTGAAACAACAAATCCTTTTACACATTCAACAATTTCGGTCATATTCTATTTCAAACGTACACACACATGTTCAAGCTTTTTCAACATACAAGCTTTTCCAGCACATTGAAACTATGGTAAATAAATATTTATAAAAACTGTGCCAAGAACAACCATGATCACGTGTGATGTCATGTTCTCACTCTGAAAGCGGTGTCCAGACAGTGTACCAGGGCTGGACTTGGACCCAAAAAAATGCAAGCATCTGGAAGCCAAAGCAGATGAGGATCTGGCTCAGCACAGAGAAGAGCAGAGGCCCTGAGATCAGGCCTGATGGAGGCGGATGTGCAACTAGTTCTTTCCATGCTGGGTTCAGACTCACTGAAAAGGGAGAAATCAACCACCAACATATATCATGTTTTTTTCTTTTTCTTTTTTCTTAAATGCATTTAGTCAGAAACTTACTAGTGAAAACAACGACAAGGATGATAGCTATATCGATGAAAAGGAACTGGAAATCTCCAAGGTTACTGAGAATCTAAGTGGAAAAGAGAACATTTACTTTGTATGAAGCAATTCACTGCACGAATCCCACAGGCATGGGTACTGTAAGACAAGATAGGGGTGCATGACTAACTGGTGCCCAAATATAGCATTTTCAATTTGCAGCACTTAAGTGGTAGGACAATAGTTTTCTCACACAGGGCCCCAAATACCTGGCAGCACCCCTGCCAACAGGAAAATGATTGTGAGCAGAACAGTATTACATACGGAGTATAGGAGAGTGACACTAATGTACTGGATGATGCTGTAAAGGGCCATGAACTTGAATACACAAAAGGAGGTGACGAGAGCAGCACGACCCTCCCTGCAAAAAGCCAGCGAGCACTTGTTATTTCACCATTCCTTTTAAAAATATATGCTTTAAGTACGCATAAAAATAAAACTTCAAATGTGAAACCAACCTAATAAGGCTTGGGACACATGAGATATTAGGTGTTCTGGAGGTGAAAGGAGAGGCTACAGAAGCCTCAAGCTCTGACAAAGAGATGCCACCATGTGCCCTCTTTAAAGCCTAAGAAAAAATAATGGCAAAAAGGAAGGTTTAATAAAATCTAGGTTTACTATTATCGCTCTCACGTTCACTCTGAAAAAGGCCTGCAACATACCCCGCAGTCGTTTGCTCCATCTCCACACATCCCCACAAAGTAGCTGAAGGAGAAAAGTAAAAAAGGACATTTAAGAACGAGTTAGTTTCAAAATGTTTTATTTGGACTATCAGCACGGATTAAATGCTTTTTATACTCACTCCACATCCTGTAGTGCCTCAATGAGCTGGGTTTTCTGATCCGGGGCCATTCTGGCAAACACCGTCCCATGCAGCACCAACTTTAAGGTAATCAAAAAACATTTATTAGATGCAAATGGTCTTCAAATATATAGTATTCCCTCTGTTAAGGCCTCACACCTTTGGAAGCATGTCTGGAAAATGCTCCGAGATGACCGCAAATGACTTTCCGTTCATGGCAAAATGGTACCGCTCATGCTGTTTGGGCTCATCTATAGAACATACATCCTCCAGACTAATGCTCACTTCCTAAAAACAGTAGTTATAAATGGATGGGCACATTTCACAGCTTTATCAAATCATAACATTGGGGCAGAATCTTCAATTTTGACAGCAAAAATAAAATGAAAAAAATAGTGTCTAACTAAGTAGGTCATTAGTGCACTATTTCGCAATTGTCCCACCTCCAGATGTGCTGCCTTACTAGGCTTGTCAGCACACCTCCAGACGATTCTGGCCGTCTGTCCATCATGTGGTGGGATAGCGTCTGAAATTATGACCGTGTCCTGTGGAAGAATCATTCTACAGTCCCGAGCCACAGAGATAGCTGTCAGCATGTTATCGCCTAAAAATGCACAGAGCAAACATATCAAGATTAATGTAGTGGTTGAATTGGCATATGGTTTTCATGTCATCTTCTTATATGAATTACACAACAAAAAAAGTGCCATTTATTTTTGCTATGGTGGTAGTTCATTCTTACCTGTAACCATGACAGTACGGATGTTGGCTCTGTGGAGATCCTGCAGCACTCCTGGTGTTTCTTTTTTCAACTTATTCTGCATGATTATTAAACCCAGGAACTCCATGTTTGTGTCGATGTGATCTCTAGTATATGAAAAGATACAAATCAGGCCAAATTACGTGTAACAATCCACAGACTATTTTCCATATGGCAAAAGTAAAAAGCCACTTTACCTGTTTACATTCTGGACCTTGTGCCATGTGAGTTTGGATTCAAGACGGCGGTGAGCCAAAGCTATTACTCGGAAACCTTGCTTGGTGTAGCCCTCCAAGACCTCTGCAAAATTATCTGGCACTACAAAGATACAGTGAGATAATGAAGAGCATTACTATTATATTGAATAATAAAAAACAGTCAAGGCTGGCGACAATCGCCTGTTTCAGTAAGTTTTAATTATTACTAAGCCACGGGAAAACTGCATGCATTAGACTAGAATCTTATACAGTAGGGAAGGTTGATAGGGCTCACCCGTCTCTGCTTTGCAGTGGCGAGCCACCACCTCTGGTGCTCCCTTCATGTAGGCATCCATACGTTTTTCCCCTAACAGACGAGCAACCACACTCATCCTCTGGAGTGCAGAGGAAAATGGAAACTGCCGCACGATACCTATCTCATACTGGGACTACAAAAAAACAAACACAGATTTCTAAATTGCCTACAGCATGTCACTGAAAGGGAGAGTGAATGTGACCTCAGAGACCACAAAGTAAACATCCTGGGCTCATAATAATAATAATAATAGTCAAATAAAAAAGCTCAAGAATTGTCCCAAATTCTTAAAATCTTCTGAAAAAGCAGGAACTCTAAATTAAATAAATCTGCGAGCCATTATTTTATAAAGTTAGTTAAATCAGATCTTACTCATGTCTTGTGACATTTTATTAGATTAATATTTCATGGAAAAAGTAGGAACAAGACAGCAAGAAGGAATTTGAAAGGTATTGTAAAAATGAATGCTACTTACAGGCAGGTCATACAGTTCCTATAATGTGAAAAGGACAGAAGAATCATCATTATTAGAAAGAAAATAGTTTTTCTTCAACTGATGAATGTTTAGCTGGAAAATGTGATTGAATCATGCTTAAAAGAGAGTACTGTTGTATTTCTTACACTGTGGGCTCTTTTTATCTCACCCGGCCCTAAGAGTTGCATTACTTACCATGTCCTGCTCTGTTGATATGGGTTGTGAGGGCAACAACTGCTTTGTGGGTCTAACCACAGTCGGCATGATACGATTGTGGAGAGCTGTTTCTTCCTCAGTGGCTTCCTCCAGGATCTGGTGGGAACGAGTTGGAATTGATTATCAAGATTTTTCTCAGTGCACAATTAGCTGTTTCAGGACAGGATTGCAGCAGGCTATCCAGCATTAAATGTGCAACAAAAAAACACAAGTCAGATGTTATTGTACCAAACTGTATTCTGTAGACCAGTATGCAGGTACTAAACTCACCCAGCCAGTAGCCTCAAACATTTTGAGGTCCAGTGGATCTCCAGACAACTGGCCCTCTATTTTGGTAAGAGAATGGCATGTAGCCATGCAAGCAACAAACTGGGACTTTACTAGATTTTCCTTGGAGGCTTTTTCATCTGATTGCTGGAAACTGAAAAGGTCAGTTACAAGGGTGATCAGTATTAATGTTAGAAAAACACATTTACAATTTAAATTGAATTTGAAGGAAAAAAAAATACAATCTCTGGGAAAGGTTATGAACACTATAACCAGATTGGTCATAAAATGTGGTCTGGTCATCTAAATCACCCAAAAATAAATAAAAAATACACCCCCCTCTCTCACACACACACACACACACACCCACCTACCCACACACACACACACACACACACACAAAAACAGCCTGTTTAATTAAAATAATACCCATAAACACGTAGCCTACCAATATAAGTAATCATATTTTTATAGAGCATAGCATCAACATTCACAGGAAAAAGTAAGTGAACTATTGGGTCTATTTACTACTTCATACTCCTTTGGCAGCAATAATCTCTTCCAAACGTTTCCTGTAGTTGCAGATCAGACGTGCAACGATTAGGATGAATTTTGGAGAGGATCATTTCTCTTTATACAACTCTTGCAGTTCAACAAGATTCCTGGGATATCAGGTGTCAATAGCACACTTTTGGTCATGGCACAGACAGCACCTTAAATCAGGTAGAGGTCAGGACTATATATACACTTGAATAAAGATGGATAAGGTTAAGAAGTGTCTAAAAGTCTTTGATGTTTATCAGTCCACAGTTGCACAAACTGTCTATAATTGGAGGAAGTTCAGCACTGGTGTTTCTCTTCCAAGAAGTGGCCATCAACTAACGATCACAGCACAGAATGCTCAATGAGGTTCAATAAAGTAAAATAAAATAAAAACATCCCCAGTGTCAGCTGAAGACTTACAGCAAAGACACTAGCAAATGTCAACCTTGCTGTAAAAACAAACAAGGCAAAATTTTGTTGCACAATTAAAGTTTAAACTTAAAAAGCACTCGAATGTTCCAAAGCACGACTGGGAAAATATTCTGTGGACAGATGAAGTCAAAGTTGAATTGTTTGGGAGAAGAAATGGTACAGCACAAAAACAATTGGGAGTGTCATGATTTGGGCATGCTTTGCTAACTCAGGGACAAGAGAGCTTGCTGTGTTGCATCGAACAAAATAATAAGAATAATGTACAGGTTTATCATGATTTTTTTTGCAGAAGTGCTTGTACTCAACATCTGAAGCTCAAAAGAGGGTGGGTGCAACAGGAAAATGATCCAAAAGACAGACGCAAACTACCAAGATAACGGCTTCATAAAAAGATAAAACATGTTCTGGAGAGGCCCAAGTCAAAGTCCTGACCAAAAACCAACAGATGCTGTAGCATGACCTCAAGAGTATAATTCACAGATGACAAATCATGATTCTTGCTGAACACCAACAGTTTCTTAAAGAGGAATGGTCTAAATTTCATCCTGATCTGTGTGCACGTCTGATCTACAACTACAGAAAACAATTGGTTGATGTTGCAAAGTTGGGCCAACGAGTTATTAAATCCAAGGGTTCACTTACTTTTTGCTGCGTGCCTGTGAATAATTACGTTATGCGTAATAAACATTTACATACCCCTTCCCATCACACTGTATCAACTACTCACCACTAATTTAATATTTATTGCATGTAACCTGAAAGGGTACACATTTAAATAAGTTTATGCAGGATAGTATGAGCTTACCTGCCATTCTCTACTCTTTGGACTCCCCATAGGTCTAAACCATCTTCAGTAAGAGTTCCTGTCTAACACAAGAGGTACACATCATCTACATTTAGCATTTTAATAACACACAGAGCTAAGGAAACATGATAAAATGAGAAAAAAAATCATTTCAAAAAGGGTTGTCATTACAAAGCAATCATCATACACTTAGCTTGGTACTCACCTTGTCAAAACAGACCAGATTGATCTGCCCACAAATATTAATTCTTTGTGGGCTGATGCAAAAAATGCCAATATTTTTAAGGCGTCGTTGGGCATACACAATACCAGCCGTCATGGCTGCGGGCAGAGCTGGGGGAACGGTGATGGTAATGATGTCCAGGGATTCGATGATGATGATATTGACTGGCACCTGGGAAGCCAGAAAAGATAAATGTTTTATTTAAAAATACGACTTGGTATATAACTCATCTGGAAACTGTTGAGGGGCCTATTTAAGTTAAAGTGTCAACAAATCTGAAAACAGTCTAGTAATTAAACAGTTTGGTAAAATGAATAGCTGCATGGTAACCATTTCACTTGCATTATTACTGTAATATGAAAAGCTACATTCAAATGTTTGGAAACTGCAGAATGAAGAACTTTTGGATGTATTGAAGTTACTTCAGTTTGCTACGTTGGTGTGTTCACAAAGATTACCTTGTTTCTAATGCTCATGGCGATGGAATAGACAAAGCCAATCCCAGCCACACCCACCAGACACAAAAGAAAAAGGTAGGCATCACGGTACAGCTTGAAGTCTGTGGGTTTGGGGTAAAGGATGGAGCGTACCAACTGGCCTTTGGCTGTACTGAAACCTGCGTGAGAGGAGGTGACATTTCTCGTGTTAAACATGTAAATGGACATGCATAGTCTTTAAATCACGTTCAAAGTATTAAAAGCATATTTTTAAAGACAATATGGGTTCGTCAGTGGTTAGACCTTTGAGAAGGTATAAAAGATGTGTGGCAACAAATGTATCAAAACACCTGAGAAACACACTTACCTGTGCGGACTACTACAGCTTTGACGAGTTCACCAGTGTAAAAACGTGTTTGGATAACATTAGTGCCACAGAAGAGTGTGTGCCTCTTATGCTCCTCTACGCTGTAGGCACTCATAGCCTCATCACCGCTCTCCCCTGGCAACTGGTTTGGAAGGTTGGTCTTTGTCACTGGAACACTTTCACCTGTTGAAAGGTAGACCAGTATTGGTGCATGGTATTGGATTTTGCAAGCGTCTTTGAAATACCAGATTCCTTTTCTGACCTGTAAGCATGCTTTCATTAACAATGCAGGTGCCGCTGACCAGCACGGCATCACATGGCATAATGGTCCCATTACTGGGGATGACTATCACATCCCCAGGCACCAAATCAGTAGACATAACCTCTTCAATATCTGCCACAAAGAAAGTACATGAGAACCAAATAAATGAAACTTTAGGAAGACAATTTGTGTGCTATGATTGAAAAAAAAAAAAAAAAAAAGAAGCATGGAGTAATAAAGATGTAACATTTTGCAACAATGATCAACATTTATGCCCTTTTTCTGACAATTTTAGGGACCAAATCAGTAACTGAATCATAGCCCATTAACGGGAAAAACAATTGCCAGTTTAATCCATTATGAAAATAATTATTCACAACCATAGCAGGAATAACCTGTGATTGACAGGTACAGGACATAACGTTAAGCAGCCTCAGAAGTGCATAACTAATAGAACTTCGAGAAGTAGCTCTCAGTTTCATAAAATGTGGTGGTGATAAAAATCACTCACTCTCATGTGATATTGCTTACATTTGTTTTTGTTTATATAATAAATATCAAAATGAACTACAACTACTGCAGCCCTATTTAAAATGTATAGTCTGAGGCACATATAGTACTTCTGTCAATAATCTGTCAGGCTCAAAAACAGAAGCCACAGATTATCTTTCGATACTGGGAAAATTAGAAGAAGAAAAAAAAAATTACAAACCATTATTGGCTCGGCATACAGATACACGTACAATACTGTGAGCTGCCACCATATCGTGAAGCATTACATATTGCTAGAGAATGGAGAGAAGAAAACATAAGACATTGCACCTCTTGATTACCAAAAAAACAAAAAAAAAACAAAACAAAAAACAATGACAAAAGCACAATAGCCTTAAATATTCTGGGCAAAGGTGAAAAATATGATGATAACCATTATACCATGAATCACGGAATTTATGGCGACAATAAAAAGGGTGAAATAATTATAGAGCAGCTGTTAGCACCTTCACGATTATATTACACTCCCATTCTCATTACACGTATTTATGACAGTAGTATTAAAATGTTACTGAAATGATTGAGTAGTTAATAAAGGTATTTGATATCACAACCATACAGTCAAGAAGTGACAGGGACCAGCTTGTGTCTGACTTTCGAAGTCGCACTGTGTATTAACAGTTACGATAACGTAACAATTTAATCCATGTCGTATTTAAATGACAAAAAAATCGATCAAAATCTGCTAGAGCAGTGGTTTGCGACCCAGAGACACGCATTTCCCAATTGTTGGTATAATGACTCACTTGCAAAAAAAAAAAAGTTGTTGGTACCCCTCTGTTAAAGAAAGAAAATATATGAAATAAATGATGATGATGCTGATGTTGATGATAAGTGAAAAATTTCTGAAAATTAACCAATAAAATTAGATTTTGCCTTTTAATTGAAAACAAAATAATGAAATTGGCCGTGGAGAAAAATTATAGTTCCTTTTTGTTAGAATTATTATTCTTTTTCTTTCCATCTTATTATTTTTCTTTTATTAACAGAGGGCTAACAACATTTTTGTTCATGTGTGTATTTTTAAACAAGTACATTACAGTTCATTATGTGTGGGGCGGAGAAAACAAAAACAAAAATCTGAAACAAATGAAAATCGGTCCGGTATCTCAGACCCCCTATTTTTTTTTGTTTTTTTTTTGTTGTTTTTTTTTGGGGGGGGGGGTCTTGACCCACCAGTTGAGAATCACTGTGCTAGAGAGTGCACGGAGGGGTTCTCATCTTAATTTCTTTTCTGCCCACTACCCCATTTCTAACAAAGTCCACTATTTCAGAACCTGACTTGTTTTACACAATGGTTAAATGTCTCGTAAAATTTCAACTTGCTTACCTTTTTGATGGTATATAGAGAGGTAGCTATGGATATAAATGACATGATAACAATGGCAATAGCGTAATAGTAATATTCGTCGGCACTCCACAATATCACACTGAAGAGTTGGAAGATATAGAAAGGATTAAGGACCTATAAAAGAAGAGATATCGGATGGGTTAATGTAGCAATGAAAGGAAGCTGTGAGAATTGGAATTCTGAATTTGGACATTTCTACAGCTGAAACGTTTTTACAAAATCCTCGTGGGATTACCTCTTTTATAAGCAGCTTGAAAACAGAAGGCACTTTCACTTCAATTTCATTCAATCCAAAAAACAGTCTCCTAAAAATATAAACAAATGAAAATGTTAAACCATTCTAATGCAAATTTTGCCATCAAACAGAATTATTATTAAGATAAACTAGCGAATAAAATGAGGTCAGAAACTCTCTAACTGTATTCATACAGTGACCAAGTGGTGGTGGTTTTTGGTCAGCTAAAAAAAGTTTGCTTAGCTGATATAAAATGTGCAGCCAGAGAAATTAGCCAGAAGGAGACATCATGGCAAGCAAATGTAATCACACATCTAACGTACCAAAAATGTCCTCTTTAGTGGGCCAAACATTGGCACTTAATTTGTAGGGGGGAAAAAATCCACCCAAAAAAAACAACAACATTATGTTGAAAACTGTGATGTGTGACTGTTACAGGGGTAAGACAAGCCCAATCCCCCTTAGTAGTATGTCTATTTAATCAATTTTGGTGATTTAAAAATAGGCCATTAGTTATTTATAGATTGCTGCCAAAACCTGATGATATTGAAAATGAATGCCAGATTAATTTTCCTCAACAAAAATAAATAAATAAATAAATAAATAAATAAATAAATAAATAAGAATGATGTGAGCATGTTAGTGAAAAATGGACCATCTGGACATTCATTATGTCCTTGAAGAGAAGAGGCTAAACGCCAACTGATGAATGGTCAGGAGATGACAAGCAAAAGTAAATTTTGTAAACCAGATATTACCTGTACTCTTGCTGGTTCTTGGTTAGGCCTTTGCTGTGCTCTGAATGGAGAGTTGCAGCGGTAAAATTGAGATCATCCAGGCCACTGTCGGACAAAGTCAGAGCATTGTACAACACTGACTGCATAGTAAAGTGTAAACTGTCATGTCATGAATGTGCATTATTTTAACAAAGATGCAGATTACATTTTAATATTTTGGTGGAAAAAAAAAACAACAACCAAATTATCTGACTTCACATATCACAAAAGACAGTGAAAAAAAAATACTTACGATAAAACTTCAAAGTTCTGCACTCTGTCGTTCCAGTAATATTTTGTGCTGTGGAGGGTAAAATAACGTATCTGAAAGACATAAAAGAGAGGCGAAAATTAAGAGTTGCAGCACATGTGGTTCTCAAATGGAGGTACAAGTACCCCTGGGGGTACGTGAAGGGACTCCAGGGGGTACATGAAATTTAAAAATATTTAAAAAGTAAATGTAAATATTTCTACAAAAATATACAAGTTGAATTTTATATTCAGTAGGCAATTGAATGTCAGTGTCCTAAAAATTTCACAGGGGCTACATCACTGAAAAAAACCACTGGCCAAGCAGTCAGGATGTGTTTTTTTTTTTTTTTGTAATATTCATGATCTCTTCAGGTTTCAATCATGATTGACCATAATTGAACAGGTTATGTCCACAAATGGAGCACACCAAGAAGACAGGATTTTCCCTACCTTGTCAGGCTGGTATTCCACATATCTTCTGATGAGCTCCCGAGCGGGGATCCCATCAGAAGAGTGCCGTGTGTCTCCATTGGCGATAGACTGGGAGGAAGAGGAGAAGGGACAAGAAGGGGAAGAAAGGGAGGAGGGGGAGGTGGTCTGGGTCTCCAGGCGGTGGAAGGGGTTGCTTCCTGGGGCTAGAATCACTCGAACCTTAGCCAGGAACCAGCGCCGGAATTCATCCTGGTTAAAAGTACAACTTTAATTAATAAAATGAGTGCAAAACTAGATGGTTGTTCGTCTCTGTGTGCCCTGCGATTGGTTGGCAACCAGTCCAGGGTGTCCCCCGCCTACTGCCCAGAGCCAGCTGAGATAGGCGCCAGCAGCCCCCGCGACCCTTGTGAGGAATAAGCGGTCAAGAAAATGGATGGATGGATGGATGGAGTGCAAAACTAATGCTAGATTAGATTAGAATTAATGTAGCCTTGAATGCAATGCTGGACAACAAGAGAACTGGAGCTATGTGCATGTTGGCCAAGTACAAAATTTGTTAATCTTCAATTCAGTGCTGCATCAAATAAGTGTTTATTTTCTCATGCACTACCACTGTCTTCTCTAAAGTCTCCTGTGTAATGCTGGCTAAGTACTTTTAACATAATAGTACTACACAAGAATTAAATTACTATAGGTATTTTCTCTGTTAAGTTTTTGAATGCATTTTTTTGTTTCAACGTATTATTAAACAATTATTCTTTGTTTGCTTCCACAACCCCTGGCAAAAATTATGGAATCAACGTTCCTGGAGTATGATCGGGGCTGTGATGGCCATCAGTTATTTCAAGAGTGTCCTGAACGGCCAGTCCATTTTCGGGCACAAATACATGATGGAACTACAGTGGACGGTCGATGTCATTGATCACATCATGTTACATTTCAGTCATTAATAGCCTCACAAAGCTTTCTCAACGATTACAAACCGTGGAACGCAGCAACACCACTTCGGCATCGCAGGCTGTGGTAGGGATGCAGGTGGCCTTGACGCACCACTCTGGCATCCAGTAGAGCAGCAGGAGTAGGAAGCCCCCTGTACAGAGTACCCCAAGACCCACAAGTGCCAGCCGCCAGCGGCACAAACGGTAGCCTTGCAACTCCTTGAAAGTGAAAGTAGAGCAGCGTGGACAATGTAAAATCTCTGAAGAATTTGCACATTTGCGCTTGACACATCAATTAAGGATGCTCACCATCTCTTCTTCTTCCCCCTTGTTGAGGACCTTTATGTCTTCCTTCTCCATGATTCAAAGCTGAATCCAAAGCACCTTCCCTATGTCACTGCAGCGATAAAAATATACAAAAATTATTTCTGCCCCCAATGTAATACTTTGCAAGAGTAACATGCAACATTTTGGTAATCTCTCATTCATCGTATATATTCAGGGTTGGGGAATCCAGGTCCACAAAGTAAAAAACCTGACACAGTTTGGCTTTAGCCACAGGTGCTTCTACTCAACTGGCAGGTAAAGGAGTTGGTTTCCACCTGTTGAGTAGAAGCACCTGTGGCTCAAGCCAAACAGATTGAGGGTTTTGACTTTCTGGACATGGATTCCCAAACCCTGTATATAGTCAGTTAACTATAGAAGGAAAAGTAAATACCAACAACACACCAAGAAATACTCTCATTGCACCGGGCCTGACATGATGTACATAAAGGGCCACTGTTGCCTCTCCCACCCACAGCTGATCTTATCAACCAGACTATACATGGGTGGGGTGTGGAATCCAGCGGAACATTTTGCTTTGGACCAAACCCTTCCTAGTATTGGACAATGGCAGCCCCCTAACACTAGGAAAGAACATACCTTTCCTTAAATCATCTTTTTCATCTAATAATATCTATGATTTATTCAGTTACTAAATCATAAACAGCAAAAATAAATTATATGGCACAAAAAGAGGCTTCTAAAATACCTCCAGCTACTGGAGTGCAGATGTATCTTAAATTTCAGATTTATCTTAAATTTAATTTATAGAATTATTTTTCATTAAGGCTGTGCTTTGAGCCCTAAATGCTGTGTACAGTATGACCTCAGTGTGTATCGTATGCAAACTAACTGGGAACCAATTAAATGCCTCTGCTTGTTGTTGGCAAGTGGTGGAAAGCATTACTTCAAGTCCCAACATAACATTCATTCATTCATTCATTCATTTTCTCTTTGGTCAATCATGATCAATTTGTACATCTGACTTTTTTTTTTTTTTTTTTAAGTACAATCAAAATTTGATTAATCAATTTATCATGTGATGCCCTACTCCAACAATACAGGTGGAAATATTGTCGCCTCGAGGGGATTTCCACTTCTTGAGGATGATTTGAAAGCAAATGTTGTAATCTAAATTATCTTTATATTAGTTCAAATTTGAAGTAACATGCATATAAGTAGTTGTCGTTCTTTTTCTAAAATTGGTGCTCACTTCGATGATGCTCAAATTCTAACATTTCAATGATAAGACCGTTTTATATGCATGGTTTTAAAAAGTTACTGGGCTCTATGCAGGCCAACATTCAGATTGCAGGACAGTTTTTGCTGTTAATATGTTTCAAGCTCCTAGGCGACGTCTGACTGAAAAATAACCTCAGTCATTAAACGTGTGATAACAGGTTGTGTAATATGAATACCGGTAGTCAATATTTGGCTGCTAGTAATTTGAGGCTGAAATGGCATCATTTTTTTTTTTTTTATAAACTTTTCGGTGACGAGAAGATAGCAGTACGCCACAGTATTTGGCTGGAGGAGCTAGGTGCAGAAAATTGTTTTGAGTTTGAACACGTTTTCCCATGTTGTCACAAATGCATTTACATGCTTACCAACACATTAACATGCTACCTCACACCTGAACTGCCTACTGTCCCTTCATTGCCCAGCAGTTGCTGGAATAATTGTGATCCTCTTGGCTATGGTATGTGCATGGATTATTATTGCTCCCTGCTCCATTCTGGAAACTTGGTTACCTGACGTAGTAAATTTACAGAAGGATGTTCATTGAGCTGAAGGCAAGGTGCCAACAGCAGTAAGAGAAGCTTCTCTCCCACAAAAAAAATTGACTGGATTATATGGGGCTGTCATATCTAGGTGTCAGACAGCTGGTTTGCTATTTCTTGGTTTATGATTAACAAGTAACCTATTTGATATGAAGTTCCAGACCTTCTCAGTAAATGTTTGTGTGAAAGGAGATTGCTATTCTTTCTTACTGGACAAAATGCTCATTTACAAAAATGTAGAAATGGACCGGTTGATCATTTGAGGATTGCTGCATCAGGGTTTCAAAATGTGAAAAAAGACCCAGAAAATATCAGATTATTTATTTATGTATTTATTATTTTTTTGTTAATTTAAGATTATGGGGAACTGATTACCAGTCAAGAGTGTATCATTCAAGTAGAGGGTTAGGATGTTACCAGATACCAGATTTGATCATCTGGTCATATTTTTCAACAGAGCCCTATTTTGTGATTGTTTTATGGATAGCAACTCTTTAAATTCAATTAGCAGACCAAGTTTGCTCACTCCCAACCATTCCCAACAAAGGTACTGGAATGATGATGCCAATTCCTTTACTTTCTCTGCTGAATGGAAAGATACCTGTTGAATAGGTTAGCTTGTATTTCGATCTTGATTTGACAAGTGACAGAGGTTACTCAGCAAACAAGTTAGTCCCCTGGCTATGTAGGCTTCCTAGCAAACGTTTGCATTCAATAGGTCAACTAAACAGGTATAACTTGAATGATCCGTTCTGCCAACAGGTTTGTTGCACAGAGGTACTTCTGACGAAGACAATAAAACCACCGACGCCCACCCCCTTCTCAAAACTTCCTAAGACTACATAATTTTAAAGAAGATACCACTAACCTTCCTGCTTCTACCTTGAGAGCCTAGGACAAACTGCCCCAGGTGGTCTCCTGCAGTTAGCTTGCTCTTCCCACCAACCTGGAACCCTAAAGAAACAAAATAAGTAACAAAAGCTTTACATTAACAAAACATCCTGAGGAAAATGACAATTAAGGTATGTTGATGTTATTAACCTTTCATCGGAGATACATTATATTTTCAGAAATAAACCCCAGAAGATGATAGTTGGTCATTACAGGAATAAGTTTAGCAATTTTTTGTACATTTACCTATTCATAAAAGATCATATAGAGAGAGACATTATAATCACATCTGATTGTTTGGTATCCAGTGGGGTCTTAACCAAACAAGTGCAGCGAGGAGATTGTTGTTTAGCCACATTGTGGAAGAGTTTTGACTCAGTGCCAACTCTGATTGAACTCATTTATTGATGTAGATGAAACTGCATCAATAATACTTCTCACATCGTCAGAAGAAACAAGTTCAAAATCTAATTCAGCAATTCTATTAATAATGTGTGAAATATGTTGCCAAATTATGCCGTTACACTGGTGTAATTAATTTGAAGGTGTGCTGGTGGTTTTGTCACATGCAGTTACCAAAACTTGGATAAAAGAAAACAATTTGTCTCAAACACTGAAGCACATGGTTTATATGCTTTGGTGAGCAAGCTGAAACAAGAAGGCTCTTGTGCAAGATATTGTGGCAGGCTGAAACATTTTTATTAGCTGAGAATGACGACGACTATTAGTTTAACACATTAAGACACATTTGCAGTTTGAGTACATAGGCCACCAGTATGTGTTGCAGCTTTTGTTTACATTACCAATTTATGTCAACACAGTAACATGATCACAAGCATGTAAGGGACAATCATGGACCTTAAAGTGACATTGAAACAATGGGATGTATTCAACTCTCATAATGACTATGGAGCAGTAGGCCAACTTCTTAGCCGGTGCAATAGCAAAACCTTTGCAATTAACAGCGAGTACAGATTGCATCTTTCATCATTAAATGCCAGTTAGCACAAGGGTTGAAAAGAAAGAACTGGAAAACGTTCTACGTCATATGTGAAAGGTGTTATTTGAGGTGCAGACAGCTGCAGATGGACTGCAAGAGCGTAATGTGACCAAATCCTATCAGTTCATCACATACGGTAAGGATACTAGCCTCTCTAATGTTTTAGCTGATAGTACATTGACATTCCAAAAAATACAACATCAAAACTGTAACATTTGATTTCTGTCCATACTCCAACATGACCAACACAATGTAGCTGCCCCGGTGTGCTGCCATGCACGTGTGTTAGTAGCAGCATGGGAGTGTGAGGTAGCAAGTGTGGTGATACAAATCTTGCAAGCAGCTTCAAGAATGCAAACTTCATTTAAAAATAAAGAAATAAATATTACACTTTCTGACATTTAAAGATAATAGAAGCAGCCGAGGTCCAAACACACACACATACTATGAAAAGTACAGGAATTTTTTTTGTTTTACAGATTTGTCACTACGATACCTCAAACTGTTAAACAGTATCAGTTAAGTACGAAAATGTTTCATCTTTGTACAAGTGCCGAGGATTAGTTTGTGTATATTTTACACATAATGACATCTATCTTTCTGTACTGTTCTTAAGCAGAGACACGAAAAGGAAAGGGGGAACAATGAGCCATGACCTAATGACAAAATCCATAATTCATGGAAGCATTTGGAGGAAAATGCATTTTGTTATCATCATGCCGCGAGCTCAATGTGCTTTCTTTATCACTTCCCCTCCTATTCTTGAGCCATAATAGCAAAGGTTTGCTCCCCTCAAGGACCAATCATTCCGTTTATCACAACAGGCCTTAACAAAAAAAAATCCATGACCACTTACCCTTCCTTACCCTTCCTATTCTGCCTGATGGACTAAACAAGTCATCACCTACCACCCTTGAGCATTTATCATCTTCTAACTATATTGTGACCGAGTTGTTATTAACAATCAGCTAAGGGAATACAAGATACACGTAGTTGTCAGGAATGTATATTCAATTAAGCTTAATAAATATTTTACGTCAAAGCTGACTTACGCATGATCATTTGAAATGTCAAGGCAAATGTAATTATCTATCTATCTAGAGAAGTTAGTTTATAATATAAAATTATTTAGAAACAGCGAGCTAATGCTTTACCAATCAGGTTCAACAAAAAAGTAATAATAACTAACCACAAGTGTGACCTCATTAATGATAGCGGGCTGTGACAAACAGGTGAAAGCTAATGTGTCTATTACATAAGTTTGTGAATTTTATAGTATATGTGCAATGATAATTTCACCTTTATATTGGTCAAAAAAAAAATGTCCCCAGACAAAAAGTCAACGAAAACTAAAATAGAAGCCATTCATTAAGACGATAACTATAACTAAAACTGACTGACAATTTCATCAATGACTAAAATGAAAATGAAAACAACACTGACGAAAATTCACACAATCCAATCAGAAGGAATGAAACACGGGTGGGAGAAAAGAAACACAAACTGTTCAGTTTTCACTGCATTTTATTTAATGTTCAAACATTTTTACATTCATTGTGGAACTGTACAATCTCAAGTTATTTAATTATGCATTTTTTTTATTTAGGTGAAAACTAAATTATATTATTGTCAGTTCAACATGTTTCATTGAAACAATAAAGACGCCATTGCATTAAGTGTGTGTGGCATGTTAAACTATAGTTATAAATAGATGTGTAATGTGCAATAATTTTCTGTACAAAAGTTCAAATGTATGCTGAGGGAAAATAGACTAAACTGTCAATTTAGTCGACTAAAATTGCTCTTTATTTTTGTCGACTAAAATTTGACTAAAGCTAAAATACAATCAGATGACTAAATTACAACTAAAACTAATTAATTTTAGTCAAAAGACTATATAACAAAGTAAATTAAAATTTCTTGTTAAAATTAACACTGTATATGTGATTACAGAAATAGGTTAAACAACTATGTCCAAGGTTGATAAAGCTTTATTAGTACTACTAATCCCTCCCTTGGAGAGTGAAAGATAAGAGAGTGATACATATATTTTCAAGATAAACAAGAATTCTAAAATGGGGTGGGGTTCCTTTTTAATTACATAAATAACTAAACTAATAGAAGTTGGGTACCTGAGCATCATCATAATAACAGATTTTCACGAACGTTTGTCGTCAGAAAAAGGTGGAAATGAATGCAAACGTGTTTGGATTCTTTCTACACTGGCCACGGAAGGTCAAGCTGGTCTTTCAAGCACCTTTCTAAACATTAGCAAATTACATTGGCAGCTGCAGTTAAATAAAACATTAACTATGAACATTCCCTGGGTAACTAATCAAGTGTTGGCTCACTTAATGTTTGACATACGTTTTTTCATACGTGCTTCTGTTGGTGTTTCTGCATATTTACATGTTATTTGCATTTATCGTCTATAATTTTGTACTTATGCATGAACGTCAGGGGGAAAAAAAAAAAAACGTGGTTTAAGACATTACCCTCAAACAACAACTAAAACATTAGCTGAAACTTAACAGTAAATTGAATGTTTTCCATTACAACCACTCTTTTACTACCTTTTGTGTAGTAAAAGCGTACAATTATATATTTTTGTATTTTATCGTACGATTTGTACAGCTACAGGTTTACAACTAGATGTATTTAAAAATAATAATAAAAATCTACCCTTGCAAATCAAATGTATGCATAGTTACTTTGTTCTAAGTTATGTTACACTGATGGCATGCCTCCACTTTGACCTGACACAGCTCGACGTCGCATGATTTGTTCAGCTGCTCCATGACTTTACAACTCAACTGTATATTCTTCTCAGTGTAAATAGTCAACTTATGCACAGCTACAGTACTTCTCTTGTATTGTTATGCCTCTATTTTCTTTTCTTTTTTGTATTTAACAATCTGTTGGAATCCATGTGGACAGAAATGTAACACACTAATTGAACAGGGGAAACACTTCCCCTATTATTAGCAACATGACTAGTAGCTGTCATCATCATGGAATTTTAGATTTGAAACAAAACATGGAATAAGCTCTTCAACCAACTCTAAAATCCTGATATACATGTTGAATTCACACAAAAAAAAGAAAAGAAAAAAACTCTACTGCAGTTACTACACTGGTCTTCTCATGAAAAGCTTGAGCTATTCAAGTGCACTTTTTAGCGCAACTGATGCTGTTTGAAGTATCACAGTGATTTTAACGTGTTGACTCAGACATTTTGCACATATGAGCTTATCTGTGGTCTGTGGATAGTTTTAACTGAAACTTTTCAGCAAATCGGAGAAGAGGTTCCCCGAGCAGCAAATGAAGCAAAAGAGTCATGCGCTGCTCCATAAAACAAGATTCAATGTTTCTTGATACATGGGTTATGATATGACTCAAGGATTGATTTCAAAATGTAACGATTTGATTCAATTCAGTGGAATTACGAATTGATATGATATCGCGCAGCTGTAGCTTTTGTCATGTTTATTAATACTGTAACAACGCATAAAAGCTCAATGAAAAAAAAATTCAATGAAACAAGTCATCAGCAACGTCTAATAGATTTATACTTGCTTATACCTGGTGCGCAGATCTTGTTAAGGACAATTTGATACATGTGTTAGATATATGGGGTGCGATTTGATTTGAAGGATGATTTCAATATTCAACGATTCAATTGAGTTTGCCAAATAAACCCATTTTCTGATTCGAATTGAATTTTGTGACACCCCTAATTTGAAGGTGTTTTTGACCAGATTTTCGATAAGCATTAGCACAAAATTCTTGGTGCATTTTACTCTGGTTGAAGTGGCCATTCCAGACACACTCAGCATTTTAACAGTTTGTCATTTCACATCAATAGTGTATAAGAAATAAAAGCCTAATTAATTTTGTACAGTTTTCAAAAGATGTCACGATTCAAACTTTGTGGCTCAGCGTTACCCTGGGGGAGAGAGAATCTACAGATTTTTTTTATTTTATTTTATTTATTTTTTTGAACAAGCACATTTGGCTTTTTTTTAATTAATATTGTGACACAACGTTTGAAATGATTTGCATAATTACGTTGATAAATACTTTGAATCTTGAATTTGAGATGTGGACAAGATAAATAAATACTTTATTCACCGCGTGACGGAAATTCGATAAAGATGAGTAAACCGTGAACAATCCTTTAATGATTGTAAACCGCTTTTCATCTCGGTTTTGTTTTGGTTAACCATCAAGTTAAGATGTCACGTTGAAACACATTCCAAACATCAAGCAAAACTGAATTTCGTACAAGCCGAAGTGGGGAAACATTGCGAGATGTTAGCGAGCTAGGTGGCTAACGTCGGCGAGGACGGAGTTGACCCGCCACCCAAAACAGCTTCCATACTGAACCGTCGCGACCTTAAATATTATCCATATTCTTCATGTAGTGTTTCATCAGCCTCGTGCCGGTGCCCTGGCTTCAACTAGGGTCTCTCACTTGCGGCTGCTAGCTTTTAGCGTTAGCAAAGGCTAAATAGCGACTGCTGCCACACGTGTAAATATGACAGCAGTATCGCTCACACTCACCCAGAACCACCGGGACACGCTGAAGATCACCTTCGAGTCATCGTGAAGTAAGAGCTGCTGTTATCTTGGGAGGGACGTCGTTGAAGAAGAGATGCGGCTCGTGACAGCAAAATGTTGCGTGGACACAATGCCAGTGGGGAGGCGGTGCTGTGTTGACAGCTCGGCGAGACACTCCACTTTTGCGCGTTGTGAACTGGCCTGAACCGGCTTGTGCGTCTTAGCTCACTAGCAACAGGACGTGACGACCTGACGACGTGATGCTTCTGACGTCACAGATCAATAACGTAAGGATTCTCGTGTGATGATGACGATTATTATTATTATTATTATTATTATTATTATTATTATTATTATTATTATTATTATTATTATTATCGGGTGAATTCTCCACACTTTTCACAATAGAAATCTCACTTTTAAAATTCAACACATTTTTTTTAAACACAAAAGGACAATTTCAAACGGCTGGCACATTAATTAACGTATCAAATAAACACATAATTCTCCTAAATAAAGTCATAAATTAGCAATATTGTGCTTCTCCAAAACGGTTGCCGTCATAGTGTGTAAAACCCTATAAACTCACTCACTCACTCACTCACTCACTCACTCACTCACTCGCAGTTGACTCAACCTCTGTAGTTGTGTTTTATACATCATCAGTGGTGGTTAAAAAAAGAGAATATAGGTGCAGGTATCTTTTTCCTAAGCATACGTCACGGAGTAAACATAAGTAAAAATGAAAAATGTTGCTTTCCTTGTTTTTTGGAACATGGTTCAGCCATCAAATGAGATGAGTATTAAAAAATAAATAAATAAATACAAATCATGAAGTAATTTTGCATGGAAGTGTATTATGAAAAGTGTTTCCTGATTACTATTTATTAACCAAATATTGTTTATTCAGTATAGTATAGTATAGTATAGTATAGTATAGTATAGTATAGTATAGTATAGTATAGTGATTAAAACAGCTAAAGAGTAGAATTAAGCAATATCACAGATGAGGACTTGATGTACTCACCAACCTTTCTGAAACTGATTGGGTTACTGGTTCGGTCATTGTTTTCCAAAGTATAAGCAGATGTTTGAAAATGTCTTATCTTGATAAAACACAAAAGAGACTTCATCTGCTTGCATTAACAACTATAGAAACCAGAGAATAATTACTGTTAAGAGGCTGAAATCAGAAGTTATATAATGCCTCTAATGATTATTCGATTATTAAAATATGTCGATTATTTTTGATAATCGGTTGTCATTTAGTGAATTAATTTTGACCTCTCTCATCTCATCTTTGGAGTGTATTCAATTGAACATAGTTGATCAATCAACTTTCAATCAACTTTATTTATATAGCACCTTTCATACATTTAAAATGCAACTCAAAGTGCTGGACATCCATAATGCAATAAAATAAAAGAAAGAAAAAGCCCCCCCCATCCCCATGATCGTACCCACAGACACACCCAAAACCCAACAAACACATGAAAACCACAACATGGCGGGGCACAGATGTACCCTGTAAGGAAAGGCACCCAGGAGGAGTTCATCCACAGTGAGATGGATGAAGACCAAGCATCCCTCTCACTGTGGAGGCTCCCCCATGAGAAAACACTGGAGCTAAAAATTTTATAACTACCAAATAAAAACATTTAAACACTAAAAGAAAACGGTTAAACACGATAGAAAAAATAAATAAATAAAAACAAAGCTACAAGACAATATAGATTAAAAATTAAATAAATAAAAGGGGATAAAAAAATAAAAATAATAATAAATAAAATAAAATAAAATAAAAATAAAAAAGGTCAATCAAATGCCAAACTAAAAAAGTAAGTCTTAAGCCTCCTCTTAAAAACATAAATATTCTCTGCAGACCTGATGCTCTCTGGCAGGCCATTCCATAGGTGAGGACCATAGTGGCTAAAGGCAGCTTCACCATGTGTCTTGGTCCTCACCCTTGGAATAGTTAAAAGGCCGCTGCCAGAAGACCTCAGAGGCCGCGAGGGGTAATAGGGTAAAAGCAAGTCAGATAAATAAGATGGGCCAAGACCGTTAAGACATTTAAAAACTAATAAAAGCACCTTAAAATCAATCCTGAAACGCACGGGGAGCCAATGCAGCGATTTTAAAACTGGTGTAATGTGCTCCCGCCCTCCGGTCCCCGTCAGCACACGTGCAGCTGAGTTCTGAAGGAGCTGTAGGACTGAAATATTCTTTTTGGGAAGACCAGAGAGCAGGGAATTACAATAATCTAAACGACAAGAAATAAAAGCATGCATCAGCACCTCCGTGTTGGCCGTGTTGATCATAATTTGAGAATCATTATGCAATATTGTTTTAATTACGTTTACACAACATCCCAAATTCATTGGAATTGAGGTTTATATATCAATAACTTTGAGTATGTTTAACTCTAATACATTACGAACAATTTAATATTATATAGTTTAACTCATTGCTCACATAATTGTTTGCAGCTGGCCTTTAATTCCCGTTCTACTGTAGTCTCATGATTGACAATGACTCAGCTTTTTTTTTTTGTATTTCTTGTGTCTAAAGCAATTGCAAAATTTGCAGAATAGAAAAAAAAAAAAGTCCTGTGGGCTCAGACAATATGGCGCCGACCAGGCCCGTTCACCAAGTAAGGCGATTGCTGACGTACGGGCCAAGAAAAACACAAAGGGCCTTTGCAAACTGTTGCTTGATGTCCTAATCCGTGCCCCTCAACCCTTCTGCAAACAGGATTCCATCTTTTTACTTGTGACGCCGTGTGTTTTCATTTGACACCCGATCTTGAAAGGGGCAAGAGGAGGCCCAGAGATAGATATGCTAACTCAGCATTTATGATGAAATCAGTCTGCGTCAAACGCATACAAAACCGGACCAAGCGCATGAAGCACTGCAATAAACGACTCACTCGAATAGTTCAGTAACCAGATATACTATAAAAGAAAATCAGACTAGTTCCACCTGTTGTGTTCATTAGACAAAAATGTTAATGATGAGTATAAAAAATAAAAAATAAAAAAAACTTTATTAGTACGATTTTTTTTTATTTTTTTTTACAAAAATAACTCAGCAAATATCTCATTAAAATGTCTTGTAGGTTTTTTTGTTTTTTTTAAGACTTGAGGTGTTAATTAATTTTGACTTTGCATCCACCCACCACTTGTTTGCAAAAATGTCATAATTGCTAAAAATATTCCAACCACCAGCGACTGCTTCAGCGCACTTCATTTGTTTTTGACAGTCATTCAAGGAAACATAACAGGGAGGAGTACAAATGTGCTTCATAAAGTTTATCTAATCATTGTATTGTTCTATAATCAAACTTCAGGAAAGTGCTCATTTAAAATGTGCTTGAGCACTGCTGGTGTCATGAAGCTCAGTATCAGGCAAATGATGGAGAGGACTATGGAGCGCTGTCATCTAGTCTGCTTCTTAATCACCCTTTCCCTATTTTATAGTCTTGATAGCCCTAAACAGACCATTAGTAAGGCATTAAACTAATGGCAGTATGGAATGAGTTATTGCACTGCAATACTAGTGTAGCTCATTCTAGTAGAGACAAATTCTTTGTGTTTTTACATACTTGCCAATAAAGATGATTCAGATTAAATGCAATCAAATGGTTCATTTTGTTAGTAGGGCGTGAAATAAATTTCGAATTCCCACAAAGCAGACGTTACTGTAGCCAGGAAATGACAATTCCGAGCTTATGTCACAAGTCAAAATGGCGGTCTTACTCAGTGAAAGGATCATTGTAAATTCGATTTGTGTGGATTATTTTTATTTTAAAATGTGATGAAATTGTTAACCTACTTGTCGCCCACTTATCCTTATTTTATTCAAATAAAATCAGTATTGAAACAAGGAAATTACATTGTATAAATATTGTGTGTCGAAGCGACACGAGCAACAACTCTCTCACGTTTGCCTTCTGTATCTTACTACGATGCAGATGGATTGTACATCGTGTAGCATGTTTCGCTATAGCGCCCCCAGGACTGGCGGGCCAGCATAACAAATGGTCTCATATCTTTGATATTGATAGATTTTATTTTATTGTAATGTTCTGCAAAGGTTATAACAAGCAATAACTCACGCTAAGCAGAAACGTTGCCAAGCCATTACAACTGTGTTTTGAACGGAATGTTGATTTGGTTCATTTTGTTCTCGTAGTCCTTGTCAAATTCTGCTGACTGGTCAGGGGTAAAATGATTTTTCCAATCAGCAACTTCTCCTGTTGAGGATAAAACAGACACACTAGTTTGTTAAATTATGTTGACAAATATTAATTAAAATTTATTTCAAGTGTTAAAATTGTAGAATGAAGAACTGTGATGGAAATGGCCCGTGATAGGAAAGATCCCCATCCCCGTTTAAGAGAGCTTGAAGAAAAAAGATGGTTATTGTTTCAATGCTCTTGTAAAATTTGGTTTAAATATTTACAGTAGCTTTATTGAGGTTTTATGGCTACAAAAAAAAAAAAAAAAAAAGTTGAATGACCTTTTCTCATGAAGCTGGAGATAGAAGTAAAAATCTCTATGGGAACGAAGGTGTAATTCGTCATTGGATTTTCCTTCTTCTTCCGTCCTTGTTCTTGAAGGTGGTGTGGGCCACAATGCCGTTGATGATGTCATCAGAAAGGGACAAGTCCAGGTATCTCATGATTCGCGTCACTTCACGCCATGGATTCTGGGTGGGCGGGCAAAGTGAACAAAACAGAGACAATTTTGCACACATAATTACTGTATTGTTTATGTCAAGGCTTGTAAGACGTTCACGGTTTCCTTCCATCCACAACCTGTAAATTCCTGGCAAGCATAAATACCAATTTAGCACTTTACTTGATTAGGGTGACCAGATTTTCTAAATTAAAATTATTTAACAAATTTAATTGCTGGTCAATCTGGTGGTTGTTTTATCGCTTTAGCTAATGCTAACTTGGTTGACAGTTCAACAGCACTAAACAAGTCAACGCACTTGCCATTATTCAACCTTTTTTTGCTCTGTCCCGGCATCCATTGGAAGCTGGCTGTGTCGTTTACCTCACACCTGTCCCACATTGGAAATATACCACCAGAAAAGATCTGCTTGCACTGGGTCTGACCGGCGATCGCAGCATTAGAATTTGTAGGACTACATGTCCCATGACTCTTAGACACAAAAGCAGTTGGGAGAGGTCACTACCTCTTTTCTCGCTCCTCCCAGTAACCTTTCACATGATCGTACCAGGAGCCATATCCCACTGCAGAGACTTCATTGTACTTACATTCTGCATGCATGAACTTTTGGATGTAGCCCTCCCAGGACCCAGGGACGGGGCTGGTCATATTCATTTGATTAAAGTAGTAGAAGCTCACCAGGGTGTCCTTAGCATTGCGCGCAATGTAGATTCTCTTTAAAAACATCACATTCATAAATCATCAGGCACCAGTCTATAATTGCCATCCATGCTGGTGCATGGCCCCATCAACTTACTTTGTATTCGTTTTCCCCAAACCCAGCTGGAAGCAGCTGAAGTGGCAGATGTGTCTTAATGACTCTTAGGTGATCCAATTTCTTCAGGATTTCAATACCTGATGATTACAGAAAAAACATGCTCGTGACAGGAGATATGGCCGTGTCCTACATCCACTTTAATTTGAATCTAAAGTGTCACTGTCTATTTAAGCCAAACCGAGAAGTGTGTGTTTGTCGGATTATTACCTCGGTTCCTCTGTGCATCTCCACAGCCCAAGGGGACTTGGCGTCTCATCTCGTCAAGTTTGTTCTACGCCTCTTGATGTTATGCGAATAAAGAGTTAAAATCTTATTTGCGTCTGCGCTTTTGGGATCCAACCTCAGAACATAACAATATGGTGCCCAAAGCACTTTACAATGCCTCACATTTACCCATGCACGCGCACATTCACACCAGTGGTCGGCTGCTGCCATGCAGGGTGCTGCCAGGTCCACTGCGAGCAAATCAGGTTGTGCTTGTTTAGTGTGATGGCAAAAGTGGATACGAATCTCCCATATAGTGGAAGAGCATTTAATCCATCTGCCTCTTATACATCACTGTCATAGGTGGATGGAGATATCGTTTGGAATAAATAATTTTTGAACCGGTTACATGAAACTGAATAATTTCACACTGCAGACCTCATGATCTCTCGCCACATTAACATGCCGTGACACAGTGGTTGGGAATCACTGGCCTAGAGTGACTTGCAAAATACAGGATGTAACCCAACACCCTAAAAGTGCAACAATAAAGCAATATTGTTGCACCATGAGAGGCATCTTGTAACTATTAAAAACAATCTCAGAGATAACATTTTTCATGCTTTTTTTTTTTTAATTGAATCCCAAATGTGCATTTATAATTCAATTAGTTGCATAAGAATGAGATTTTTTTTATCATTTGGACTGGCAGACAGCCTGGTTACAAGACACACCATTCTGAGGGATTATACAAGAGGCATAGGTGCGTAGGTCAAACGGTTTGGGGTTGCTTGGCCACTCTTGCAAGGGGAACATCTCTCCATTCTGTGGTTTTGTGTTTGGTTCACTCCACTGTGAATTTCCTTCTTCAAAATCCCACTAGAAAATAAGGAGATGTCCATATAAAATCACTGAGAATCGGCATAGAGTGAATGACTGTCAAACATACATTTTGTATCCAACTCTCAACCAATAATAGAGATGTTCTTAATACAGGTGCCACCTCTATGCAAAATTTGACTGAAATCAATCAATTTTTGTATCCTGTAGCGTTAACTAACAAAACAACCAACAAACTGTAACTTTGCCTTATCAGTCTGCTTCTTTGATATCTTTAGCAGTTACAGGAATACTTTTGCTTGTTTTAACTCAATTTTAAATCAATGTAACATCTTCTGAGATGAATTGCAGTCACTCAGTTTCAAATCAACCTATTAAGATCATTTGAATAAACCAAAATGATTCACAAACCAAGGTGTCCTCAAAACAATACCATAAGCATAAAATTAACTTTTCTACATGAAAGTTGAACTAAAATACAGGAAAAGCTCGACATCAATTCATTTGCTAGATCAGGGGTGTCCAAACTTTTTAATTTGAGGGCCACATACAGAAAATCAGAAGGACGCAAGGGCCACATAATGTTAGGAAGAGAAATTGTGTTTAGTCCTAAAAATTGTACAAATAATTTATTTGTGCTTTTGCATATTAAGAAAAATGCTAAAGTATATAAACCCATTTATTTGGAATATGGTAGTAGGGTTGTTATAGTTTTGGAATTTTTCATTTTAGTTAGTTTTTATTAGCATTCAGGGTGGTTCCGTTATTAATTTAGTTCTTTAAAAATGCTTAGTTTTAGTTTAGTTTGTTAGTTTCAGTATTAGTATTAGTTGTTGTTTTTTTTTTAAACGTGTATTACTTGTGCGCAATATTTAAAAAACACCATGGGAGAACGTCATCTGAAGATGCTTTTCTATTGGCTGCTGCTAGATGACATCACTTCTGTGTGACATACTTTCAAACGTCATTATTACGGGTTATATCAAAATAAATCTACTAAAAATCACATTTAAAATCATCCCCAAAGGCTCATGCATTAAATTAATTACCAAAGACTAAAATGAAGGACATTTGCTATAATTATAGTTAGTTTTAGTTAGTTTTGTAAACATAAAATGTAGTTTCAGTTAGTTTTCGTTTTTTAAAGAGCATTTTCGTTTTTATTTTATTTTGGTAAAAATATTGTTTTTTGGATTTTAGGTTTTTCATTAGTTTTAGATGAATAAAATAACCTTTAATGACACCTGTTTGTCAATACCCTCCCTTCTTACTTTGACCATCTCCAAACATTTTTGCTTTGTTTATTTTATTTGAGTCAAATGCCATTTTTAGCATATGTCGCGGGCCACTGAAAAATGGATGGCGGGCCGCAAATGGCCCCTGGTCTGTAGTTTGGACACCACTGTGTTAGTTGCGAGGGTGTATGCTCAAAAGTGATTTGCAACCACCTGCTAGCATAAAAGCGCTATATGGACACTCGCTATCACAATGCTTTAGCACTCAAGTTGGCACTTATTAGCTTCCTGGTAAATCCTTCTTGTTTAAAAACAAACAAACAAAAAAACACTAATAAAAATATTTATTATAGACAGTTTTAAGTAAAAAAAAAATTTCTCCCCCAGGCTACCGGTATATGTCGCTCCGGAGTCTCAGCAATTTCTCATGCAGGAGGAAAAACAAACTGAAAAACAAGACAACAGTATCGCACGGACTCATACCATTGTCATTGTGACCAAAGGTGGAATCCTGGTCGCTTTTTGCACCTTTTGGTAGTGTAAATAGCAGATCCGTGCATGCCTGCACGCTATGCTAGTGAACTACTTTTCAAGTTGTAACAGTATAAATCGCATGAATGACCAAAAATTGTGACTTACTGTCAGGGCCGGCGCTAGCCATTTTGGTGCCCTAAGCATAAATGTTTTGTGGTGCCCCCCGCACTCCGTCCGCACACCCCATCACCCCTCCCCTGGTAGAAATGAACAATATCTGAGTATTTGTCAGTTTTGCTTTATTAAACAAAATAACTTGTAAGTAGGGCTGGGTTTGAAATATCGATATATCGCTATCATATCGATACACCTGTTCATATCCCAATATCGATACATAAAACCATGTATCAATATATCGACCCCCCCCATTTTTGTCAATTTATTTACACAGCCTGTGCTGTGGTTGTAATTTATTTAAATTATTATTTATTGTTTTTATAAGGCCATGT
This sequence comes from Festucalex cinctus, assembly GCF_051991245.1. Taxonomy (NCBI): domain Eukaryota; kingdom Metazoa; phylum Chordata; class Actinopteri; order Syngnathiformes; family Syngnathidae; genus Festucalex; species Festucalex cinctus. Next base: position 14,662,533 of record NC_135420.1, read on the forward strand.
TAAATGAAACAGATTAACGTAACTGCAATGGATTCAATTCCTAATGTAAATATTCATATTCTTAATAATACATTAAATTAGAGCAAGAAGTTTCTACTCTTTGCAGCATTGGTACTTTTGACTGTCTAAAATATGTGCTGCATGAATTTCTCAACTGAATCGAAAATCGTTGTGAATTATGAATTGAATCGGGCCTTTGTGAATCGAATTAAATCGATTCTGGAAATCTGAATCGATACCCAGCCCTACTTCTAAGTGTCAATATTGAAGTTTTAAAAATGTTCACAAAAATAAGTGATAAATAGTAAGTCTTAATAAAACTAACAATGACACCAAATACTCAAATAAATAAAGCTAAATGAATTAAAATAAAACTCAATGCCACTACTATTAACAAATGAACATCTGGAAATAAACAAAGTGCAAGCAAGTTAGTAAAGGCCCTACAGAGGCACATGTCTCCATTTCATGAGCATCATCTCATTGTTTTTTCTTTTCCGCCGATTGAAGCATAAAGTATACCCCACCCCCCTCCCCCTTTCCCTAGTAGTTTGTTTCGTTGGAGCAAAAGTGCACCCCGCTACCCTCCCCCTTTCCCTAGTAGTTTGCTCGGAGCAAAAGTGCACCCCTCAGCCCTCCCCCTTTCCCTAATAGGAACAAACTACTAGGGGAGGCGGGGCACCAACGTAGACCAGCGATACCGCTCGTCGAGTAAATAATGCTACGTTATTTTTTGTATTTATTAACATGCTTTACAATATTTTATATTTATTTTATATATTAGACACTGATATTCTAATTACTAATATGATTATTTTTACGGGCTTGATTTGTTTTTTGGTGCCCCCTTAGGCAGTTGGTGCCCTACGCGCACAGTGCGTGGTAAGCGTATGCGGAGCGCCGTGTCTGCTTACTGTCTCAAAAACACAGTATTAATTTCATTTTACTAGACAACAAACTCCATCCTTAGAAGAAGAAAAAACATCTCCCAAAATAGACGAGATTGCTGGTCCCCTATAGAAAGCGGCAATCGTTTTCCTATGCAGACGTGCCCTGCCCAGCATTGGGCTTTAATCAACAATCTGTCACAGGAGAACAATTGGGCAGCACATAAAACGTCAAACATTTCCCGGCCTCAAGTCTACTCTCTGGTTCATCATGATGGAGAAACTGCACAATAATGGCACATTCTATGCTAATCTGCTGGAAGAAGTGAGTCAGAGGTATTAGCAATATATTGAGTACTCACAAATGTTAACTTCAAAAGTATTGTACCCTTGCATTGCTTGGAATGCATTTTAGTAGGCCAACTGCGACTCAATGTCTCATATGGAAGATTCCGCATAAAAATTATTTAATACAATCTGTGTAATTATAAAAATAATCCTGTGTGTCATTTATTGAATCATAGTCCTATAAAAGAGTAAGGAGACACACCCAACAATAGAACACAAACAATATTTGTTAGGGAGCAGAGGTTAGTTGTGGCGAAAGGTCTGTAAAGATACATGACTATTTATTTTATATGATCCTCTGAATTGTTTCATACAACTTATCACAAACACATTTGCTTCTTCCAGTAAAGTGGGACGAGCATCAAATAAAATCCATTCCATAAAGCTGCTTGACTTTTGCTTTGTTCAGATTTTTTAACAAGTGAGTGAAAAAAAATAAGTTCCAGAGTCAAACTTTTGCCATAAAACCTTCTGGAATCTGTACAGGCATTTTTAAAAGTAGGGATGGGCTAATAGGCTAACAATAGCCCTACTACATTAGTGGGCCAATAACCGGCCTTGTTTCAAGGAATTCGTCCTCGCAACATTTCATGATCAGCAACTAAAGCCATACTTGTCTGTGAGATGGCCACGTAGATGTACATTGCACAACCACATATTTTGATTGCATCTTTTTCTGGCCACTGGATTATGAGTTTGACTTTATTTATAATTCACTTTGTATGTAATACATAAAATATGTATTTATAAAGAAATGCAAAAAAAAAAAAAGATAATAGAAAATTGCTATTAATTTCATGCAACTTTAAGGAAAAAATTATATTAATTTATATTGGCAACTGTGACTACTCAAGAGTTGAGTACTTGTCTATAAAAAAATAAAATAAAATAAATAAAAATAAAAAAAAATAAAAAAAGAAAGACGAACCAAAACGGATGAACTGTTAATCATTTGATACTGACCTGAGGCCAAGTAAGGTACAAAGAGGTCTTGTGTGGCATCATGCATGACGGTAGTGAGAAATTTAGTAGCGTTTCCACCCCAAAGAATGTCCCTGCAATTGGCTGGTAACCAGTTCAGGGTGTACCCTGCCTCCTGCCTGAAGCCAACTGGGATAGGCTCCAGCAACCCCGTGACACTTGTGAGGAGTAAGCGGTTAAGAAAATGGATGGATGGATGGATGGATGGATGGATGGATGTCGATTTGCCAATGGTACGACACAGTGGTTCTATCATCCACAGTTTTGTGAAGACATGATTAACACACATTATAGGTTCTCGCTGTATGCATCTCACTCTTGCTGACCGCTTGTCTCGTGGTAATGACCTTTAATAAGTAGATGACTCACTTCCTAATAGTCATGTGAAAGTCTGAATGTTAGTTTCTAACACATTGCAAAGCAGCTACACAACATTATACCATCTAAGGACATATAATGCATGAGCTTGAATTGCCATTTTAGTAGGTATTAATTCAACTATATGTTTATCACCATTCTTGTAAGATGTACTATATAATACTACAACCATAATAATAATAATAATAATAATAAATTATTATTATCATCATTATTATTATTTTGTATCATTATTATCATCATCATCATCATCATCATCTAAACTTCTCAGTCAAAACTGTATTTACATCTGTTGGGTGTAAACGTTTAGAGTACTCAGGCGCCATCTAGTGGCGTTTCCTCAGTATTAGCTTGCGCTTACAATATTATACTGCACTGGTACCCACGATGAGAAATGTCATAATAGTGATTATAACGGATAATGAATGAATATTACTCAGTCAGTCCTACCCACCTCTAGATCAGAACTGACAATTGAAGAGTCACATGATGCATCACAACCATCAACTTGTACCATTGGGCCTGTCCTGCTTAGAACCTGGTTGTCCACCTTCGCACACCCTGTCGCCTCACTGGGGTACATCTGTCAAAAATATAGTATGATATGCAGTACATTTCTTTACACACTGAAAAGTCAGTTTTTATTTAGAAATGGATATGAGGTAATGTGAAGTCAGACACTATGTTTGATTTCTGTTGCAATATTGCTTACTTGTTTTGTGGTATCAATGCTAACGTCCATGTAGCGGCCCATCTCGTTCAAATGGAAGTTTTTGCCCTTTAAAGAAAGGCATCATTATGTCTTACGACAAAAGCAACACCTGTACATTAAACGGAGAAAGGTTTGATATGAAGGATCTTCAAAAGGACCTCCTGAAGAAAAAGGGACCTACTTGTTTCCCACGATGCTTCACGACACCTTTGTCTTTGGATGAGTCACCCAGGAGGCTCTCCATTTCGAGAGAGAAACTCATAAGCTGCTGCCTGGTTCTCATGTGACACAGGTGGATGATTATAGTCTGACGTGTGTCAAAGGTCAACTACAGCAGGATCGTGACCATGGATGAATTATACAGCACTGTGTGTTTTGTAAATTTTAGATTAGAATTATTTTTGGATTAACAGGATACAAGAAGATCTAGCAAGGCCCCACAGACCGCAGACAGCAGCCAAGGCATGACCCTGAGCAGGAAGCTGACCCGAGTGACGTAATGAAGTATGGCAGCAGCATAAAAGGAAGAAGCCAGCAAGGTCAGCACTCCAATAAAAATGTAAGATCTTGACAGTGTCTTCCCTCTGCGCTGCATGTGGCAGACAAAAAAACAAACAAAACAAAAAACTTGAAAGCTATTTGCTGACTGGAGACAAGAACAAGAATATGATTACTTACAACTCTGTAAAGTTTGGGGAACTTGGATGTCGAGGTGATGACAAAAGACAACAGGCCAAGGATGTATCCCAAGATTTCAGTGTTGTCCTAGTACAATATCCAGGTGTTAGAAAAGGGAGTCCGGGAACGGCAGACATACATACAAATACAAAATATGTAGACTGTACTAGAGACTCAGCTCCTCTAGGATTCTTTGTATGGCAGTAATATTAGTTGTTAATTGTTTAGTTTGACATTAAAGAGTGGCAACAAACAACTTTAATCCTCTTTTCTGAAGCGTTTTTTTTTTTTTTAACCAACTGTATCTGCCAAACTCCTGCTTGTTTTGATGTGAGGGCGTGAATGTACAAGTATATACAACAATGCCTCCTAGTGGCTATGACAAGTACACGGGAAGACTGCAGAACAACCTGACTGGAATGCGAAGGATTCGTAAATGCTTTTAAATGTGATGACAAGACATCACTCTCTCATCATTGCTCTCATAGTCGGAATCTTACTTGCAGGGCAACAGAAAGCAGCCTCCTCCCTCGGAGGATCCCGTCTGCTGCTGGACTGTGGAGGACGCCTGACTTCAGGAAACCTCCTGTGAGCACCGTCAGGAGACCAACTGCAAGAAGGTGAGCTCTCCTGCGCCTCGTGATCATTCTTTGCCTTCTCTCTGAAGCACAATGCCACATAAAATCCATTCTTTTGTGATGTATTAGTCTAGAGTGTCTTGAATGTTTTCACAATGACTAGTCTAGACATCAATTGTCCAACATAATATTAAAATTTTAATCTTACCTGCTTGCAAGTTCCTGCAAAAACACATTGGAATACAGCAGGAGATAACATTTGCCATATCCAGAGCAGCAGAGATAAACCCCATTAAAACCTGCAGAGAAGTGAGACTTCATATCTAAAATGAGCCTTAAATACCCTAATTGTCATATTTACTTGAATGTGCAGTTGTCTGGACAAAACTGCTCCAGTGAATCCACACACATTTCCAAGGAAACAGTAGAGATAAGTCACAGTTTGTCCAGGATGTCCTCCATAATGTTTGCACCTCTGACCCACAAGACTTGAAAGGTAAAGGCAGGAAAAAGGAATAAGCTACTCCAAATAGAAATCTAGATTAAGTGAAAAAGCAGGCCATCACCATGCTTGTTATCGTCATATTAAAATATTTTTGTTTTGTAGATTGTGTTTGTGTGAGTAAATTAGTGGCAGTAATGTGCACGTTGTAGGCTGTCACTAGTTTAGAAGGTTAAAAAGTGCATTTAATGGACTGTACCTGCATATCTGACACACCCAATATGGTGGACGCGTTGACATATAGTAACCCACTCAATTAGGTATCTATGTACATGTCGATAAATGAACACACCTGTTCAATTTATGTTTTTAAGGGCATTTTTGTAGCGTATTTTACTTATTTAACGCCAATTTAACCAACGTGATCAATTAAATTGATCAATATATACTGACTTGAAGGTTAAACTGAGGGAGGGGTGGGAAGCAGAGAAAGTTTTAATTAAACGCACTCACTGCAGACACGAGATCAGTAGTAGCAGCGAAGATAAGCAAATTAGCCGGAAAGAAAAGCAACTTGGTCCTGCGGTACTACTACTACTAGTAGTAAAGCAAGTAGTGAAAGAAGTGGTGCAAAAGTTGAGGAAACTCGAAGGAAACGAGTTGTGGTCTTCTTTGGTCCAGTCATTATCCTGGCTCGGTGTGGCCATGTCGATACCTGGTCGGACGTTTGCATGCCGTCTAGCGGCGAGAAGAAAGACCGATAATATGGCACGAATATTTATTTGGGGATGGGACTTTGAAAAAAAAAAAAAAAAAAAAAGAGAGGGGCGTGTTGAGTTGACGTAAAACAAATCCAATTCAACTTTTCATTAATTGAAATTTTCCATTTTCGTGATTTCTTAAAAGGCAAGGAAGGGCATCGTTCCTAATTGAGGAATTGTTTTAACGTTTGCCATTACTTCAAATGACAACTTTCCATATTTCAATTAACAATATGAAGTGATTAAAAAGCCACATTGATTTTAACTGGTTTGGTTTCTAAGATTCCTGTGAATTGTGCAGTTGCACCAACATATATGTTGCGACTTGTGAAAATGTAAACATATATAAGACATGACACATACATAATCTCATAATTTTATCCAAAACACTGATTTGGTACATAAATCATATGTCAAAATGTTCTGTACAATAGATATGGGGTGATGCACAGGCTGTATGCTGAAGATTTGTGCCTACTGGTGTATTAAAAATACAGAGTTTATGTTTACTAGTCCTGATTTTAGTGCTCTGGTTTATAACTGAAGGTCCAGTTGATTAAATGTTTTCCATATGTTGACCTACAAACCACAACAGTTCATAGATGACACATGCCATTTAGTTAACGTTAAAGCATATTCATGATTAATTAAAACAGATTATTTTCACCATTAACTAATTAATGGCATAGTTTGAGTGTTTTTCATCCTGTTCAGATTGATCTCCATTTGAGATTAGATCTTCACTTATGAACGATCAGGCATCGAGATGCTTGTTAAGTCGACGGACTTTCTCCTTCTTGTTCCTGTTGCCGTGTTTCTTCCAAGGTTTTCCCACCATGGCCTCAGTTCCAGCTTTCCCAGGAGCCACGATTCCGCTACCTGGTTTGTAGCCCATCACACCCTGGACTCCTTTAGAGAGCGCTCGTACATTCTCCTAAAATATGCACACAGATCCCATTCAAACTCATGTAATGTCTTTAAACCATACTCATAAAATGCTGTTGCTGGTGCAGTTTACCGCATCAAAGAAGTTCTTGTCCACTGTATTTTCAATTCTCTTGACTTTTCCTTTTTTACTGGTCGAAGAGAGGTCACAGTTGTCCAAATCGCTTCTTTGGAATTTACTGTGTTGTGGCTGGAAGTCGTCAGGCTCTATGTGAGGAGGAGGATGGCAGTAGAGAAGTTTTCCCTGTAAAAGAGGCAGTACTGTAACATGAGTAAACTGCTTCCTTCCAATGATGGTTTTGTGGCTTTGAAATAGAACTTAAACTGCCGTTATAAATATGGCACATTTTAAACGTAACTCACATTGACGTAATCCTTCAAGATGTAGCGCGCAGATCTGGGCTGATCAGGCTGACCGTGTGATGTCATGAAGCCTCTCATGTCTGAAAGCAACGAAAACAAATGGTTAGCAATGCACAAAACAGAACAATTGTAAACAGATGAGTCAAAAACTTAAGACCATCTTCTTTGTCTTTGTTGGTTTGGAGAAGAAATACATTCCCCGTGGTTATCAAGTATCCAAGTAAGAGGGTGGGGCAAATGGCAATAGGCTAGATTCCAGGGCTGCTCGTAAAACTGCTGCTATGACAACATTCATGCTAACACAGTCAAACAGGACTCTAGTGCGCTTACTGATCAGTGAAGATGTCAAAGTTGGTCAATTTAATTTCACACCTGTTACCAAAGTTAAGACTTTTGCTTAAGACATCGCCTGTATAGTTAAACAAGGAGTTGTGTTGATGACAGTTTTTGTTTTGCCTATTTCAACTTTTATTATTTCCTGTAAGGAAGTCGTCTTACATCCATACGCCATGAGCAGCTCCTCCGAAGTCGGATGTCTGTCAGGGTCTTCGTCCTCTCGTGGCCTGATGATGTTGATACCATACGTTCCCTCCAGTACATGTCGAGGGATCGTTTGGCAGACTTAACACATTTGTTAAGTTCGTAACACTGTTTTGAGAAGGTGATACTGTGACATGTACGTTTCTCAAGTACTGTGGTAGTGTAAAGGATATGAGGGAGACTGCTGGTACATGGTCTCTCATCTGGTCAATGGGCAGGATCCCACAGCAGATCATATCAGCTTTGGTGGACACAAAGGAGGGCATAACCAGACCAGGGCAGTCACACAAGCACAGCCCTGGCTCCACAAACAGAGTCTGTCAAAAATGAGGCCACACTCACATTAATCACAAATTATTTGACTCAGTGGTGCAAAGTGATAAAAGAGACGGTTGTGGTTTGGACCTGAAAGTGCTTTGTATGTCCAGGAGTTGCAGAGACTGACACTTTTTTGTTTCTTAGAATGGTGTTGATAGTTGAACTCTTCCCCACATTGGGATACCCAACCTGTTGAATGCTTGTTTTGATTTCTGATATACTGTACTGATTTCAAATACAAGGAAGCGACAAGTTGAAAAGATGTACCCACCAGTCCGACAGTAAGTTGCCCCTCTTTACATCTGGGCCCGTCGTGAACCATCTTGAACATCTCCAGCAACTCGTCCTTGTGCAAAAGGCGGGAGGAATTGCGGAAAGGGGTCTCATTCGATTTGCCAACAACATCCTCCTCCTCATCCTCCCACTCATCTTCTGAGGCGGTAAACCACTCCTCCTCCTCGACGGTTATCCTTTCTCGCAGTTCCTCGCTGTTTTCGCTGTCTTCACTCTCCTCATCCTTGCAATCTGCCTTCAAGCTCAACTTTTCATTGTCTGGCTGTTCTCTATCTTCTTGGTCACTCTCTCCAGATTCTGGCTGTTCCATCTCCAAGCCCTGTGGAACACGTAGGAGAATAGTTTATTTCAGTAGTTAAATGACAAAAGAGGCTTTTTTTTAATGTAATCTGTGAGCTGTGATGATCAAAATTACATTAAAAATATAGAAATATTTATTTCAGTGTGTACAGAATCTATACTACAGGAAATTTGTTCTGTATTTTTAAATTGGACTACTGTCATAAATAAATAAATTAATTAATACACTTTCCATGGTATTGATATTTTTTTTTAGATGATTTAGGGCACTTAACTCATTCAATCCCAAAAACGTATAAATAATAAGTTTTCAATACTTTGTCCTGCACTCCCAAAAACTTATTTATACGTTTTTTGGTGGTGTTTTTTTTTTTTTTTTTTTTTTTTTTAATGCTAGCGCATACAGAAAGCTCTGATGCAGTTCCTGATCTGAAGAAGCCGCTTAAAGCGTTAGTAGTTATTACAAAAAACGGCCAGCAGGTCGCAGCAGAATATAAGATCACTCAGGGCCATGTTGCAACAAGCCCTTTTTGCCAGTGTTTTCAACAGGTTTGTGAATAATGGATAAACGTAGCTATGTATTCTAATGGTAACTGCTGCAAAACAGATATAAATGTACTTTTTTTTCCTGATGAAAGAAGAAATTAATATTTCTTTTGGTAGGTTCCATGTTTTTACAGCAATAAAATACATTATTCTGTGGACCTTGCAAAATCAGTCAAAATCCAGTAAAAGAACCGGGAATGAAGGGGGCTGCTTCAGTGAAAATGGCTGTGAGTGAATGAGTTAATAATCTCATAAAAAAAAAAAAAAAAACTTTAACCATGATTAAAAATGACACCGCCAGAATTCTATCTATACTCACTCAAAATGCAAACAAGTATAATAGAGGGTCGTTCTACGTCGGTGTTCTGTTCCTACGGCGATGACATAACTTTGAAACCTTGTCTGTTGGGAACCCCGTAAAGCAAACCTTGTGTACTGTATGTTTGATTTATAATTTGTTTCCAATCCATGCATGCTCACCTTTTCCTCTGCATCCAGCCTGTCGCTTTCGGCGAGGGCGGACCAAAAAACTGCCCTCAGGCCTTCTTTCTCAAAGTGTCTGGCCCACGCTCGCCTCTGCTCCCTGGTCAGCAGGTCTGCCTTATTCATCAGCAGCATGTTCACCTTATTTTCTGACACCTCTTTTACATATAATTCCTTGTAGCATACAATCATAACAATGTAATGAATACCATATAATGGAGACAAAAAGAATACAAATAAAACATTCTTACCAGGTCAGGACATCTGAACAATGACGGGTTTCTGGCATCCACGATCTGAACAACAACGTCACTGCAGGAAGTCACAAAATGACGCTTCAATTTTCAAAGACTGCATTCTGAGATAGACAGGGAAGGTTTTTTATATATATACATATATATACCTCCTCTCAATGACTCTCCACAATTGCCTCCAGAACTCCAGATTCCTCTCAAATGGTGTGAGACACAACTTCTGTTCCTCTTCCAGCCTTAAGAAACAACAGACATTACATTATTGATACACTGATAAATAACAGAAGTTTAAATAGTATGGAGAACATGACTCACTGTGCAAGCTGTCTTCTCCATTCCAGGAAGCTGTCCTTTTCGGTTAACTGCAGTGCCTCAGGGCTGGTGCTTTCATCCCAATGGGGGCTGGGAAAGAAAAGAGAGAAATAAAAATACAATAAAATAAAATGGTACATGCTGATTTGATATGTTATTGTTTTTGTTGTTGTTGTTTTTTAAGTTACCGTCGAGGGATTCTGAGAAAATGCTTGTTGTCTTCATGAAGGTTCTTCAGCCTCTTTCGCTCCTCAGCTGTCAACAAACCTGCTCTAGCTTCAGCTGGTACAAACTTGATGTTGAGTTTCTCTATAATAAATACAAGAAAAATACAAGCTAGAAAGTGTTCTCATAAAAATAAAATTATGTTAAATGATGACATATTAATTGATGACTCACTGCAGCATATTAATGAAATTATGCAATTGATGGTCTTTTTTTTTGTTTGTTTGATTTTTATTCATTACAAGAGGGCATAAGAGGATCACTTACCAGCTACAAACTCTGTTCCTGCTAGTTCTGCAGTAGCCAAAAAGTCATCCATGGAACTCTGTTCAGTCACTGACTGCAGGTTCAACCTTCCCCAGTCATAGCCATCATTCAGCTCACTCGTGTGCAGCTAGAACCATAAAAAAAGTTGCCCAATAACAATTAAATGACCTCCTGGGATACATAATATTCTCATGAGAACATATTGCTACTGTTGCACATATCATCCACAACATTGCACCACAACAGTCCTAATGCTGCACTCAGTTCTCACTGGCAGTCAAGTAAATCTAATATTGAGAGTACTGTGGTGAATATTTTATTTTTGTTACCTCCTTTAGCAACAGGAATATTATATACATCTGTCAGCATGTACTATGCTGCAAACAACATAAACAATATAGTAACTTGAACATCTTGCTTTAAAAATCGTGACTTGTACTGCATTTGCCCAATACTCATAGTAAGAAATACAATGACAAACGTACAAATCAGCCATGATTCTCTGTAGTACGCAACTCTAAAAATTTCTTGAAAGTCACAACAAATGGGGCTTCCTAACTTGAAGAAATTTAACTAAGTGACAACAGTCTGGCCCGATTATGTGGAACGATGTCTTAATTCCCACCGTGTTTGATTACTTAAATGTCATTAAAGAAACCTATCTAAAGACAAATCTGACTCATAAGACATCCCAATTAGATAAAATGTGTGTAAATGCCGTACCCATGTGTCAGCCCTCTTTTTGCTTCGGCCTGTCTGAAATTTCTCTTTTATCAGAGCTCTGCCCAGTGCTGGTCCTCCTCCAGCCTTCTTCTTACCCATTACGCCGCTTACAGAATCACTTCACCCTCCCCAAAAAAATAATTTATCTGACTGTAAAAACACGAGAACCACCACCGACGGACGTACATGTGCAATGGGTTGTTGTCCTAAGAACCGGAAATGGAATATACCAATTCGGTAAAAACTTGACAAAGACAACTTCGATGTTGTACAAGAATAGTATTCTGAGAACTGATGTATTCCTATATGACAAATCAGCTTTTTTTTATCGAAATATAAAATGTATAATTTGTTTTGTAGCCAATCTGTGTTATGCGGCTGTGGAACATTCCAAATATGTGTCCAACTAACAAAGATGTCCTGAAAGGAAACGCGACCATAGCAGATTTGTTCCCCAAGCTGATACAGTTTTTCAAAAACATAGGCTACACAATTTAAAGAACAGTTAGTAAATTAAACGCAAAATATTACATACAGAAACTAGTCTATTTGTTGTGTTACTCAGTTATGGAACGTGCCAAATACGTGTCCGTCTGTCAGAGAATGTAGAAGAAAATGCATGAATGATACGTGATTCCACTAAAATATAAGCGTTTGCGTTAACATAATAACATATGAAAAAATATATGCAAGGGCAACGTTTGCATTTTTTTGTTTTCTTTTAGTACTAAAACAATTTTTCATAGTTTAGTTTAGTACTTAATACTGTATTTAATTTCGTCATAATGCACGGTATCGTACTGTACTTGAGCATGCAGCTCTCGTAATAACCGGAGGGTGGTGTCATACATACGTGAGGATGACTCCTGCCTTATGAGGCTTTCGCTTTACATTCTCAACATCAGCATTCTCATTTGGTTCGGTCCCCCCTACAACATCGAAATGGTTTGTGCCAATATATACGCTTCAGATCCGAGTCGGCTTGTCTTCAGTTGACAACTTCACGCGCAACATGCTGCGATGGACCACTTTAGAGGATGGACACATGAAGTACGGTGTCTCATAGAATAGCTCACACATGACTAGGATTAGAAAGCACAAGACATTCACTAGACTTTAGAAGTGCTTTTTCAAAAAGTTCACTTTTCCTTCTCTCTCAGTCGAGGTGCTCGCTGCGAACGGCTCTAAAATGCTGCCCTGGAAGAAGAATAAGTTCGACCTGATCGAGGAAGACAAACAATCCAAGCAGAAGGGCTATGCGGTGAGTCTCAACTACTCGGCGCTCACCTCCTTCGCCAAGTCCTGCCCCGAGAGCGCGCTCAACCGGGTGGGCAACATGTTCAAGTCCAAGCGGAAAAAGGTCAAGATCACCAGCGACGACCCCACCTACACGGTGCTCTACCTGGGCAACGCCACCACCATCCAGTCCAAGGGGGACGGCTGCACCGACGTGGCGGTGAGCAAGATCTGGGGCAAGAGCGACATGGGAAAAAACGGCACCAAGATGCGGCTCACCATCAGCTCGCAGGGCATCCGCATGGTGCATGTGGACGACAAGGCGAGGAGGCCGGGACACTTGTACCTGCTGCACCGGATAACCTACTGCGTGGCGGACCCGAGGCTGCCCAAGGTGTTCGCGTGGATTTACCGGCACGAAATGAAGCACAAGGCGGTGATGCTGCGCTGCCACGCCGTGCTCGTGTCCAAGCCGGAGAAGGCGAAAGCGATGGCGTTGCTGCTCTACCAGACCTCAGCCACGGCTTTGGCGGAGTTCAAGCGCCTGAAGCGGAGGGACGACGCCCGGCACCAGCAGCAGCAACTTATCGGGGAGCAAACAATCCCCCTGGCGCCTCTCAGGAAGCTGCTGAACGGCCAGTGCTACTACAAGCCGCCGGTGGAGCGCAGCCGGAGCGCGCCGAAGTTGGGCTCCATCACGGAGGACTTGCTCGGGGAGGAGGAGGAGGAGAGGGCCATGCACTTTGAATGCGAGGACATTCTGGACACGGAGGAATGTGTGGCCAATGGCAAACAGGAACTCACTCAGATTATTAACGATTTGGGGGAGATGAGTATAGGCAACGACGTGCAGACACTGAAAGCTGACCTCAAAGTTACCAGACTACTATCAGGGGAGAGCACGGGGAGCGAATCGTCCATAGAGAGCAGCCATGAGCTCCACACACTGTGCAACGGCTTCGGCGAGATAAAAGTACAGTGAAATGACATGACACTAACGCCTCTGTTGTGTGTTGAGCCAACGTGTCTCCTCCAAGACACAAACCACCTGTTGACAGCATGGAGACTTTCTTAAATTTGTGCCTCTACAACAATGTGAGGAAGGGTTAGAAAAACATTCACGTGGGGATGCGTGGTTTTTAACCTGCCAAATTGCAGGACTAATTCCCGTCTCTTATTTAAGAGGATTTGCCTCAAGACTTGTTTACCCAAGTTTTCCCAGTGGTGAAAATAACATAATCTGTTGAAAATGTGATCACTACGATCCAAATATATTGTTTAGTTTTTCTTTTGTTCAGTGGTGGGGGACCTTGGTCTGCGGGCCTTTTTACGTCATGCAAAGTGCATTTCTTCCCACCTGCCATGCAACAGCATTTCCTCCACACATGCTTGTTGGTTGTATTTTTTTCAGGTTCCCCACCCTGCCTTCGTGGAGCCAACCCATTTTTTTTTTAAATATATATTTTTTTAAATGACACCCCTTTCTATTGTTTAATTTTGCACGCTTGTGAATGTGGACTTTACTCAAGTGTCACATTGACTACAATGTACACGATGTCTGTTTTTATGTTGTCTTAAACATAAATGTGATATCTTTGCTGTGCAAAAGAAGAAACATTTTATGTAAGATGTAAGTTCAGATGTTTTAAAGTATGAATATGTATTTTTTTCTAAATAATACAAAATGTGGTTTGTTCTGTGAACCTCATTAATAATAATAAAAAAAAGACGGAAGTGATAAAATGTGTCAATTCATGGGTTTTGTGTGAGAACATGTGCTCTTTGTTGCTCGTTTCCTGTTTGCGTCCACTGAAAAGTGTATTCCTACACTTTGGGTAAGTTTTTGCTTATTATCAAAAATCAGTTTTGAGAAGTTATTTTGCAAGGCCACTTCTCATTCATTGTCACCGGCCTCATTCACATCACAGGCAGTTTGACCATCAAATGGGTCTTCACTATTGGCAACAGAAGCACTGGATTGTTTTATTGTGTTATGTGCACAAACGCATGAGTCACATGGTCGTCATTGTCTGCTTTGCACAAAACAAGCACTGCCTTGAGTGGAACTTGCCCACAACTCCGAAATGACCGTTAAAAAATGTGACTTAGCAATTGTTAACATGTTTTAAATATACTATCCATTCATATTTGGCGAGCAACACAATGTTGCTCGTCCCAGTTGCCCCTCATTTGGCTCAGTGATGTCACACATCTCTATTGATGTATTGATGCATGTGGTGCGGTATGCAGTGCAGAAATGAAACAGTGCACAGTCACAGCAGAAAACATGCACAAGGAGAGAGACAATAAGAGTCAAAAGAGGAAAATATTGTCTGCATGGTGACCTTTATCTTGTAAGGACAGCCGATACAATCCTATTGGTCACGCTAGGCTAACAGAAAACAATACTCTCCCTCTCTATGGATTTAGGTAGAGAAACAAAGACCAAAAAAATGAATATTGGAGTTCAACAAAGGGATTGAAACTGCTGCCTTATCTGTAGTGCTTTTTATTTGACTTTTTTTTTTATTATTATTTTATCCGTGACTGCAATAAGATTGAAATTGCTCAACATACACTCAACAAAAATATAAAGAGTGAAACGTTACGGTATATAATCCTATTTATATACAAAATACTTAAAAGGGAGGTCCATGCAAAACTGTTCTCTACAATGTTCTCAGTCTCAGTTTAAAGACAGCATTCTGATTAATATTGTGTTTGTGGACTATGAGCTACGCATTAAAATGCATCCATCTTTATCCATCCCAGGGGGTGGACATTTTGCCACTTGCCATCGACTGGAAATGATATCACAGTTGCTCAGGGCTCAAGTAATGACCAATCACGGCTCAGCTGTTTTTGAGTTTGGCAATGTGACGTTCACCAGCTGATTCTGATTAATCAGAATGCTGTGTTTAGACTAGTGTGGGGCACATAGAACATATTATTGTAAAGAACAATTTGGGGCTGACTTCGTTTTTAATTATAGTAAGTAGTAATGTGTATTTTTTTTTTTTAAATTAATATTAAAAGTAAACTCAGATGAAACAGATCATTACAACTGTAACATGTTTTAAATTGTTTGAATAACACTTCGTTTCCCTGATTATATTACTTTTTCCAAGTCTTTAAAATTTAATTTTAAAACATTTTGGACATATTTTTTTGGAGCACACTCGTGAAATACATAATTGTCTCATTCTCTCACTGATATATGTTGAGAATGAGTTTCTCTGAGTTGCATTGAATTTAATTCCACTTCCTGTAAATCAAATTCGATTCAACATGGTGGAGTCAATTCCTATTCATCCATTGAATTGAATTGTGAATTTTGCACAGCCCTGCTGCGTAGACAAGGTGACCTCGTCATCTGCCCTGTCGTGTCTCATCTGTGGCCATGGCCTCACGCACACAAACAGAACACTCGTTGGCCGCTCCTGCCGTTAACAGCAGCTCGATGTAGTTCTAGGTGAACACATTTTTCCCTGACCTACATTTTCACAGCTGCATCTGTTACACCTCAGCGAAAATGATCAATTTTCACAAAGGCTTTGCTGAACTAAGGCCATATACGCATTGTGTGCCTATTTAAAAACGTGACAGTGTTTGCGATGACGAATGCTTTTCCAAACATCCAAAGGTGGCAATGCATGCACTATCTTACTGATAAGGAGAGTCCATCGACGTTTACTTGTTAAACAAACACCTGGGTGTTTGCTCAACTCACTTATTTGGCGTGGCAGCATGAAAGAGGCTTCCCGTCAAAAGACAGTGCTAATCAAATATGATTCACAAACTGGATCGACTCATGTTGCCATGTTTAATGTTATGACTCTTAGCAGAGTCAGAATACTTATGTGACAGGAATGACTTGACCGTCAAGAAATACAAGTTAGGAGTTTGGAGCACTGGCACTGGCGTATGTTTAAAGTAACATGTATATTTATCGCACAAAATGCAACACGCATCACTTGCACACAAAATTCCTGTTGTGTTCACACAGCAAATCCAAGAAAACATGAAGTTCACCCCCATGAAAAAAAACATTACTCAATGAAAATTTACTGCAAAGGATTTGATTTTTTTCCCCGTTGCCTTTCACCCTGGCAAGTGCCCTAGTAATATCATTTATGCAACATACTCTACCGCTGTCATGACTAGGGTCATGCAAGGGTTATGCTTACTGTCATCATGACTAGGGTCATGTTTACTGTCATGCAAGGGTCATGCAAGGGTTATGTTTGCTGAACTAAGGCCACCCAAGTGACGTCAAGTGTTTTGAACTGATGTAACCAGCATCTAGTTTCAACTGGTCTTAAGATATGTGATGTCAGAAGCTATGTGGTGTCGGGAATCTTTAATCTCCTTATCTAGTCAACTGCTACCCACACGTCTAGCTACAACCAATCAGATCGATTCACTGTCTATATAAGATGTCTGAGAAATGTGTGTTTGTGTCGGATTATTACCTCTGTTCCTCTGTGCAACTCTCGTTGTTTCTCGTCTAGTCAAGTTTGTTCCAAGCCCCTCGATGTGAATAAATAGTTAAAATCATATTTGTGTCTGGGTTTTTGGGATCCAACTCCAGAACATAATAACCGCAAACAAGCCAAGCCAAAAGAAAAAGAAGAAAAGTCTGTTCTATTTATTTGTTTTTATGTCTACAATCTACAAAAGGGTTTATTAACTAGGAAACGTCCAGGGCAAGTTTGCCCATATTTGGAAGTGGTTTCCTAGCAGCCTAAACAAGAACTAGCACGGTTGCTTTTCCTGCTTTGTTTGTCGATTGTCGGTCGCACTTTGAAATCACTCTGCCAACCCCTCGCCTATTGGATAGACTGCTGTCAAATGTAAACACATTTGGATTGTTAATTTCAAGTGTTCAATCAAAAAACAAAATGCTATTAAAAAAAAACAAATGTCAACATCTAACCATGCAGTCTGTGCTAGAAGTGAGCATGTCAAAGAACAGAATTTCTTAGTTGGAAAAGGTGCAAATCTGAGCCAAAAGATAATGACATCTAATGGCTTGCTACAAAATCTTCCTCTTTATCATTCATGAGGAGTTTCACACAGTTGAATCTAATGACACTGGCGCTGTCGCAGTGGCCTGAGTCAGAGCTGTCAAGCTAATGTGCGGGAACAGTGCCAGAGACTGCTTGTGACAAGTTCATACACACCCAGAGAACATAATTAGACGTTTCGTAGTGCCTGCACTGAAGAACTCCTGGCAAGTGCTGAGCTTGACGCTGCCATCCATGTTGACGCAGCGTGTAATTAAAACACAGACTTTAATTAAAGGCACCGCTGCTGGAGGAATTACCTCCTTATTTAGAGTGCTGACGGCAGACAGCTTTGACACAATGAAATCCAAAGGCGACACCTACTTTCAGTTTACATTCCTCTGACAGGTATCTTTCTTGATCTGACTCTTACGTGTGTGTCATTTCATTCACATTTGTCATGAATATTTGGTGTGTTGCTCTTAATGGAGCCTCAATGAATTCCTGAGAAGTGAACATCTAAAGAAAATAATGGTCCTTAAAAAGTGGGGATGCCTACACAGTCATTATATTGCGCCTTAGCAAATTAGTTGGTATGTGATTTGGCTGAGATGTGCTTGGGAAAACATTATGAAATAAGCCCAGACCCATCCTTATGGGTGGGCCATAGGGGGCCCTGGACCCCCCACCCCCCTTCAGGCACAGATCTCTAAAAAAATAGATAAATAATTCTTTTTTTAAAATAATTTTTACTTGGTTTTATCAGAGTAGCTGTTCTTATGTAGTGAAAGATTAATTTGAGTTGGTCACAAAGATATTAAAAACGTGAAGAAATAATGGTGTGATTTTGTTTGATTGATGGTTAATCTTATTGTTATGTTCTGAGGTTGGATCCCAAAAGCGCAGACACAAAATAAGAGTTTAACACTTTATTTGCATAACATCGAGGTGTGGAACTAATTTGACTTGATCAGAAACAACAAGAAGGCATTGAGGAAAAGAGGAACAGGTGGCTAGCTGGACAGAGGAAAGACAGTGAATCGATCAGATTGGCTGTGGCTAGACATGTGGGTAACAGGACTGACATGGAATTATCTGACTGGCTGTTGACCAGATAAAGAGATTAAAGATACTTGACATCACATAGCTCCTGACATCACATAGCTTAAGACTAGTTGAAACTAGAAACTAGGTTACATCAGTTCAAAACAGACACTTGACCTCACGGTCATGACCCAAACATAACCATTGCATGACCCAGTCATGACACTTATCTACAGCAGCATATCAGCCTTACTGAAAAAATAAAAAAAATGTGACGTCAATGTTACGTTACGTGCAAGAGTCCCACAAATTTTTCAAAGCGAAAGTTTTGTTTTTCTAGGGGTGGCATTGTGTCAGGTCAGTATTTTTGACACACTAAACTCAGTCAGTCAAAGTTGAAACAGAAAAGGGGCCTTCCACAAACTGTTCCCATGAAGTTGTAGGTATACCATTGCGCTATATTAAAATGTCGTCAATCTTGACTCGGTGTGGGAAATATGTGCAGGTGCAAAGGGGCTTCCACTTCCTTTCACCGTCAAACATGCACTTCTATATACGGCACATACATTTTTCTTCCGCTCTGCACATTGTATGAGTGGTTGACATCCGAGAGGATCTGACCATGTCATGATTTGACAACAGGTTGGTTACACAGACCAATATCCAGCATAGGGCTAACCTTGGGAACATACTGTGGATGTGCTCCAGTTACAATGTCAACAAGCTTATCTTGCTTAAACAGTTATATTTGCCACCTTAAACTAAAGAATATTTCATAGCAGGAATAAAACGTTGACAGAATGAGAGCAGATTTTATTTTTATTTTTTTAAAATTGAAATTCTGACTTTATTTGTGATGTCATTCCTGTATTATTATTTCTTGGTTGTCAATTGCAGGTAGGTACAGATTAAATCAGTTCAGTTTCAGACAACATGGTGCCTTTTGAGACCTAATGCTAAGTGTCACGCTCATCACTGGCTCTCCTTACAGAGTGAAATAAGTGGCGTCTGTGTCCATTGACTCACCAGGCCTTGAAACTTTATATCTCACAGTGTCCCATTCAGCGAGTGGCACACTTGTTTTCCACTTGCTGCAACACAAAGCCTTGCCCCTGGAGAGCCATAGATTTCAGCAGGGTTATTTTGGTCTTTCCGCTCACAGGGAGGAAATGGAATAATAACCTAGCATAGAGAAAAGAAAAATCACTGGGTGACCTCTTGGGCGCTGACTGTCTGGGAGCGATGTAGCCTGGGGGATCCTTTCATGAGTCTAATCAGATACCCATCAGTATGTTTTGAGCTTGTTGTGCTGTTCAGTAATGACAGCAAGCAGGGGAAGTAGGCTGTGTGTGCGTGCGCTACCTTAGGTACCAGCAAGACTGGCCTACTTTTCTCATGTCGAAATCCTCATGTGTAATTTTCCTGTTTCAAATGAAGGCAGGCAACAGATGAAATGTCAAATGAGAGCCTTGATAGTGTCTCGGAGGATGGACTATCACAGTCTTTGTGATTCCTCTAATCAAGAACATTAAGTCACTTGCTCAGGGCTATGGTAATGAGTCCAATTACAGCTCAGCTTGCAAACGTCACATGACCAAACTCAGTAAACAGGTGAGCCGTGACTGGTCGTTACTTGAGCCCTGAGCAACTGCGATGTCATTTTCGATCGACAGCACGTGGCAAAATGGCCGCCAGATGGATGAAAACGTGTGGATTCAGCTACTTAATTTATATTCCACAAATGCAACATAATTTGAACCCTTTTCCAAGTCAGCAAAAGCCTGATTGCCAGATAGCTAAACAAGAATATTCTGAGTGATTATCGTGAGGGCTGAAGTGAGTTTAGACTGATTTTTCATTCCATATCTGTTCTGAAAACAGTTAGGGACGACAATCATAAATGTTAAACTTGCTGAATATTTACACATGTAAATCCTTAAGTCTGTAGCCGATAGCGACCTGGAATAGAGGAACAACCGGTTGTTGAATGTTAGGAAAACATGTCTTATCTCAAGTCATTCACCATAGTAAAAACAAGTTAAGGTAAGATTTATACTTATACTATACTTAAATACTTCTACATATACCTAAATTTAACGAGCTGGTGGAGTTTAAAAAGGTCAAATTTATGTTTAAAATAAATAATAATATGCTCCCTTGCTGTGTCCAGAAGCTCTTCCAACACAGAGCTAGCAATTATGAGTTGAGAGGAACATCGATGTTCAGGAAAATAAAAACCAGAACAAATTTGAAACAGAGATGTATGTCAACTTTCAATACATGTATAAACTAAACTAAATTAAACTAAACTAAACTAAACTAAACTAAACTAAACTAAACTAAACTAAACTAAACTAAACTATTTCTCTTATTTCTTCTTTGTATTTCCCCACAGTGTCATGTTGCACCATGCTGCCTCTCATAGGTCAGTCTTGGTATGACTGTGTTGGCCATCTTAAATGTAGGAAACACAAACAAGACAGTTTTTCCTGGTCATGTTTGAACTCACATTAAAAGAAAAATTTGTTCTATGAAAATTTTGTTCAGTGTGTACCCAGATTACCTTGCAGACAAAGGTCCACACTGCTATAAAACATGACGTATTTACGCAGTGCTGGCATGGTTACATAAACGACTATCACTGCAACACACGCCTCATACTGCACTTTATGCTTGTTGTCTAATGTCTTCTGGGCCGCAAGTTTTATTCATCAATAAGCGTACCATCTGAGCTCACTGACACACTATAGACAATAGAGGCAGTGATTACATTGGCATGGGTAATCAATTATATTTTTTTTCCATGGGCTGACTAAGCTGTACACCAGAGACAAGCTGTCACTGATGGATGGGTGCCATCGAGGGCACTGCATACAGGCCGACTGCTATCGACTCAATGTGGCTGTGAGAAGGGATCAGCCTCTCTGTTTCTGCTGAATGGATATTTGATTCAAGGCATTCGGCCCATTCTGCATCCCATTACGAGTCCAGATCAACACTCGTCGATACTTGTCGTGACTGGGTGCAGTCACCCTAGTAATTGTCCAAAAACACATTTTTTACTACCTATTTACCACAAACACTGTTCAAGCAAGACTGAAACTCACTAGTCATTTTTTTGGTGAAAAGCACATACCTACAAATCTATTTCAATTTATTTTGTGTACAAATATATATATAAAAACTAAACAAAAAACATTTACAATTTGGAGATGCATGCTTGTCATGGTGAAGTAGACATGAATTATCCTGTCACAAGTGTCACTTCTCCTCACACACTGAACAAAGTCAGAATCCGGGCAACAATGAAAGAGAAAACTCGCCGTTTGTACTTCTGGTCTAAAATGTATCGTTTGCTACAACCAGTCCTGTTCTAACACACCTGGTAAATGTTCCCAGAGAGGAGAAAAGCATATTCTAGCTGTTTTGCAGTTATGTAACAAAGGGAGCTGGACGGTCTTGATACCATCTTCCTTCCCCAAACCACAAGAACAACAGGACTGAACCTTCGGTGTAGTCACATGAAAGGGAGCAAAGAACGATATTTGTTGGAAGCAGTTCAGTGCCAAAAATGTGTCCCCCTCCAAGGGGGAATGCAATAAAAGGTCTTTTGATTGCGGAGATCTTTGCGATGTTTCTACTCTATAAAAGAGAAACAGGACGAAAAGTGTAAGCATGGAAAGTTGCCTCAGGTAAATTCAAGTCTGTAGATAGTGTTTATAATTGTGCTTGAATATCCCCATTTGAACTTTTCAATAATGTCATTGGGACAATCACAGCACAGAAATGTGCCAAGCCACACTAGTTGGGAATCACTGTTGTAGATGATACTTTAAAGAGCTACAACCTCAAATATGTGGAAAATAAAAGTTAATATTAGATTTAACAAGTGTAATATATTTAATCTATTTACAGTAATAACTTATTCTTACATTTTATAAAATATTTATACGTACATCACAAAATAAATTATTTAAACTGTAACATTTGATACACGCTAGTAACAAATTAATATATAACAATGACAACAATGTAATTAGTTTAAAACATAATTTCATTAAATTATTGGTATTTTTTTTATATATATTTTTTATATGTCTTACCTGGTTGAAAAATTAAACTATAGGCATTGCTGTGAATATGAATAAATCTACACGTGCATGTTTATTTCTGACAATTATTTATTGACATAGATGAGGTACACCCTGGACCGGTTGCCAGCCATCATTTATTTAAATTTATTTATTTTTCTATAAACTACTATATATATATATATATATATATATATATATATATATATATATATATATATATATAGATAGATTTTATATATATAGATTTTTTTTAAGTCACACAGGAACAAAAACACCTATAATTAATTAATATTACATTCTTGGAAGAAATTTAAGTAAACTAAAATACTTTTTAATTAAATTATTGCCATTAATTATTTTTAGCAGTAGCCACAGCAGTAATAGTAGTAGTAGTAGTAGTAGTAGTAGGACAAACAAACAAACAAACAAATCTTTAATCTAATATTTTTTTTTAACTTGCTGCAAAGGTTTTCATCCGGCTGCTTCTGGCTCATTGAATCTAGGAGGTGGCACGAAAGTTGAAAACCTGGGCCAAGTCTGTGTTCCGTACTTCTTTTCAAACTCCCAATTGACATCATCTGCATGTGTGACTGGCTGCAGAAGGTTTAGCCAGATGGCCGCTCAGCTCTGTGAAGCCTCTGAAAGCCTCTTAAGACGAAGGCCATGCAAGCGCCCGGAGACAACGGAGCAACCGTGCCGCCCGACTGTAATCCCCCTGCAATAGGTCGCAACCGCCGCCGAATTATCATGTCATGGGCTCCCAGGAGCCAAACGCCGTCCAGGAAATGCTCACCGACCGTGCCTGTTGCTATGCCCGCCTCTCTCACCTGGAGCTGAGCCAGCTTGTACTGATACAATGCGAGACTTCTGCTTGTGATCACAAAGGGCAAATCCCAAACTTTAGACTGTATGTAACACATCATTTTGCATTTTGTTGGTTTATTGAGGAAGTTAAAAAAAAATAATCTATTCATGTCTAATGCACACACGTACATTTGTGGAATATGAATTAAGCAACAAAGTCCACCTTTAAAAAAAAATCGATTTCAGGGGGCGGCCATTTTTCCACTTGTCGACTGAAAATGACATCACAGTCGCTCAGGCTAATGTAACGACCAATCACGGCTCACCTATTTAAGTTTGGTCATGTGATGCTCGCAAGTTGAGTCGTGATTGGTTTCCAGTGTAACCCGCACTGGATTGGCCTGTTGAAATATTTTTTTTCACATGAAACTAGCCCATGGTGCAAAAAAAGGTTGAGTACTGCTAATCCAAATAATTGACTCAAGCGTGTTTATCTGTTTCTTTTTCTTTCACTATTGTTTTGTTTTTGATAAACTGCCTCACAAGCGTGATGATTATAACTCCAGCCAGAAATAGCAACATGTGGTTTTATTATAATTATTTTTTACTTCTTTTTTTTCCCTTTCATTCATTGTTCATTATATGCATTTCATGTGTATTAATTTATCTATATAGTTGTATTTATATCTTATTTATATGTCATTTTTGCTTGAAAGTTTACGTAGCCTTGAGTTAGGCAAACTTATTAGTGCCACTGTATATGTATTAAACGTGGCTTAATGAAACAAAAAAAACATATGTATTGTCACCAAAATTCACAATCACATCTCAACTCATGTCAACTTCAACTTCTAAAAATGTCAAAACAATTGCCACAGCAATTTGGATTTTACGGGCCTTTTTCCCACCATACAGTGCGCTCATAAGTTGACCTACTAGCGTGTGTAAACGTTCAAGCACAACTGTAAATATTTATGTTTTATTTTACTCATTTTTTTTCAAGCAACACGGGATTATGTCTGACTGTTCGGTACTCATTGAGCAATAATGTAAATTTATGATTTATGATGTTATAAACACAAAAATGACACCTGAGGATTTCAGCATGAAATCTGGTAACTAAGGCAGTCTCGTTAGCATCTTGAAGCAACATCTAATTTCATCTTGGACTACCTTCACAAGGTCTGTTGCCATTGATTCGTCTGATAATTACCCTTCAATTATTCTTCACTGCTGGGAGTCAAGGAGACAAACAAAGAAGGTGTCATGTACGTTGACAACCACAAAGATTACCGGTAATTATATGCATACAGAACAGAACACCAACCGAATTAAACCTAATTTCAATTACAAGTTGTGTACTATATTATTAATCATACTGTAGCTGGAAGTTTAATTGATTTCACCATACACAATTGATCCCCATTGAAATTTATTCTGGACCTTGCCTTCCCTTGGAGCAAAACATTTTATGCACTCTACAGTTCAACAATTCCACTTAGAGTGGATTGAATCACATTTGAATGCAGCAAACGTACAATTTGCAGACCAGACAACATTATGAGGGGAAATGTGCCTGAAATGTTGCATCAAAAAAAGTTTCAACCTTGAAAATTAGGGGCACATTCAACAAGAGCACTTAAGAGAGAAGAAAAACATGAAGTTAAAAAAAATCAACCCAGATTTAAAGCAGAAAGCCACATGCAAATGAGACATGGTTCATATGTCTCCCTGTTACCATGATGACCAAGGCTGAAAGCTATTTTAAACATCATATTTTTAATTTTCAAAAGAAAAAGCCAGTGTGAAAAACCCAGCATAATGACTAAAAGAATTGATTGTTTTTTCACTGGGTGAGCAGACACGTCGCCAAACACAACTACCGAAATGTCACACTTAAATATAGTTTTGAGGTATTGATATTGGAAAAAAAAAAAAAAAAAAAAAGATACAAAAAGATGCCTGTACAGTTAATGCATGTTTCATGTTGTCTGACATGGTAGGAAAAAAAAAATCCCGACTGTTGCGTCCTCACACTTATGGCCATGTGTGTGCAAATATGCGATAACAAACATGCCAATGGCATTCTTGTCGCGGCCTTTGACCTTCCGTTGACATTCCTTACTTGTTTTTGCGTCTCTTCCTAACGGATGAATCATAATTACCTCAGAGCAACTTCTTGTTCAAGTGATTTATAAATACACAAACTCCACTGAGAACAAGCCAGTGTTGTAGGCAGGTTAAAACAAATAATGGCAAATTCTTTTTGTATTGTTTGATGCAGGTTCCTTGTATTGTGGTACTGATTGTGTCATCACTGTGGATAAACTGGCTTCATTCTCTGCTTGTATGTTAGGAAAAAGTAAAGACAAAAATAGTAGTTGACTAAAAGTATAATTTATTTGATATAAAAGGTCACATAAACTCTCATTAATATGTACTATGTGTATTATAAAACACTAATCAGTCACAGCAACTAACTCACGTATTTGATGACCATTTTGTAGCATATTTCCATAAATCTTCATATCATTACCGACTAATTTCCCCCTCCTCATTTATTCTCTTTATCTCCTGGCTGTTATGTCTGTGTGCTGAACTTTTCATCCTAGTCACAACAACAACACAGCAAGCATGCGCATGTGTGTTTGTGCGAGTCCAAGTTTCCACACAGGATGACAAAGGCAAAGTGGTAGTTGTGCAGGTTCAGAGGACGGCCTTCGTCATTTCCTTCCCGTTTCCTTGATTTTATTCTCCGGTCTCCTGCTGCAAACTGCCCCCTCTTCCCTCCACCTGGAGTCACACATAAACCCTCCAACACCGAATAATGAGCAGTGTATAAAACTAAACACACAGACGTTTAAACCAGAAAGATTGAATGAATAACTACCAATTATCGCCCACCGATTTAAATCTTTTAATCATCTTCCGTGGTTCAGTAACGTTTCATATCTGGGGCAGGTGTGTGACATGAATAACCTCCCATGTGCACTTGTGGATTGTGCATGGCACAACAATGCAGCCTTTCAGGTGCAGCAAGCTATGATAAGGTATTGGGGCAAATATTTTTTTGGGGGGAGGGGTCTAGGGTTTTGCTCTAATACTGTAACATTATGTCCTGGACATACACTTCTCACAAAAAAAATAAATACAGACAATCAGATTTCCAGTGAAATTTTAGGGTGAACCTACAATGTACTACTGTATAGGTGAACCTAATTTGGCCATCCCTTAATTTGTTCAACTGTTCAGTGTGGTATGGTTCTGTGATAGTATAAGGCAAAAAAGCAAAAGAAATACAAAAATAATGTTTAATCAATCAATCAATCAATCAATCAATCAATCTTTATATTGCACCATACATACATTAAAATGCAGCTCAAGGTGCTAAACAATTCAAAAATCCATAAGACAATTAACAATTAACCCCCCCCCCCCAAGACCCCAACATCACTGACACTCCCCCACCCCTCCATCCACACACACATACAATAAAAAATAAAATAAAAAATAAAATAAAATAAAATAAAACATGGCGGGGCACAGAGAAACCATATGTGGAAAGGCACCCAGGAAACACTGGAGCTAAAAAGACGAAATAAAAACAAACACTAAAAGAAAAAGGAATAAAAGGCCAAAAAACAAGCTAATGTCATTAGAGACCTACTTTTGACATAGGGTTGGTAAATTTTGACTTACTCAAGTTTATGTCAGGTCAATAAAGAGATGGTGGGTTATCATGTGAGAAATGGAATTGCCAGCCACATCATGTACAAGGTGTTGCCTATCAAACGTGGGAACACAGAGGAATTGCGGTGCACTGGCCTGAATGCAAAAGATCAACACGAGGCTCTATAATCCTTTCATTTATGAAAATGAAATTGACAGATACTATTGTTTGCTCCAATAAGCAAAATACACTGACTTAGCGTGGCAGGAATGTTCCCAGTCAGGATACATTAGATTAAATGGGACTGTACTTTGTGCGAGAGTGTGTGAGCGTAAGCATGTTTTGAATACTGGGTGTGAACATTGAGAATCTTAACACTTTGGTTTCAACAACATAATCTGGCACGACCAAATTTATAGACATTAAAATCTTTGAAACTTTTGAAATGAATAAAACAGTAAATAAGGTAAATACACATGACACAACAGACATGTTTAGGAAGTACCTTAACATAATAAGATAGTAGTCACAACTTAAAGAAAACCCTGCTGTGTTACAAGCCGCACTTCATAAGAAATATAAGAGGCTTTAAAATGAAACCAATTACTCCAAAGTGCTTTTTTTTTTTTTTTTTAATCTGCCCCATATTTAATCCAAGGAGTGCAGAGCTAATAGGATTAACGCTGTCATTTCATTTCAGCTAAATTGGGCAAAATATATGAAGGCACAATCAGAAGGTAAAGCACCACATACGCAACATATGGGGCCCAAAATCCATCCATCCATGTTCTATACAATTTATCCTGTTCAGGATCGTGGGAAACTGGAGCCTGTTGCAGCTGACTTGGAACTATTCACGTTAGTTGGTGTGATTCTTCAAAATGCAATAATAGTTGTGTGCATGTTCTCACTTACTTATTGTGTCATATTTTGTGGCACCCTAAATTAAGATGGTGTTGTATTTAGTGAGAATGCTGTTTGTTTTTATACAAGACAAGGTCACTGCAAACTGCCGATTTTAAGATCAAAGTTGTGCATTACAATCCAATGTTTGTCATAAAAGTTTCTTATCAAGCAGGGAATTAAATGTTGCAATAAGAATCTCGATTTGTTCAATTTGAAAGTGGTGGAGGCTAAGAAACGGGCACACTGCTGACACATCAATAGATGGTATCAAAGTTTATAATAAAACACTTTTTTTTTTTTGCTTTCAGTAACACAAATACACATATGAGTACTGGGTTGCTACTGTGTGTCACAGCATGGCATTTGAAGTGCGTGTGCTTTTGTAACACGTTAATAGCTTGCCCGTCATTGATAGAATGTGGGCTCATTAGCATTGGTTTTATTGTGCTTCGATCACCGCAAGTGAAAGCCTTTGTTCGCCGCAGAGTTTCACAATGGGTGGGAGTCGCCATCTGTACCTGACATTCGGGTTAGGTCGGGAATAATATTCTTAATAATCCGTCTTGTATTTCTTGATGTATTCGCTTTACTTCCAGTTTAGCACAGAGTGCATTACAGTCTTCGTGCCTTTATTCTTCTTCTAAGTCATGTACGTCATAGCATACCGACGCAATGCCCTCCAGTGTTCAGACTGAGGCATCACAAATGTTACTATTTTAAAATTGGAAATAAAAATGTGAAAATCTGGGCCAGTTATTTCCTTTACTTGCACAGCAGGTCACAATAATTCATGAACATTTTCGGTTTACCAAACAAAACAGGAGGGCTAAAAGTCTAACAAACTCTGTGCTCTTCCGATGTTAATAAATGAAAACAACCACAGATGTTTGGCACACCATCACAAGGCGTGTGCGGAACTCTCTGGAGATCCAACCTGCTGATAGTGTGACTTTGATTTGACGTCGAAGAAATGTTCAGTGACGGTCCAAAGTAGCCGTCAAGCGCCATAAGCACAACCTTCGCTCCCATGGATAAGCCAGACAAAGTAGGATGACAATTAATCAAGCTAGAAACTGCACAAGGTACAAGTAGGCCAGAAAAGAGTGAGTACGTCAAGTGCTGTCTGTTTTAGAGCAATTAAATGTGGTGTGTCAATGGGCTTGCCAACAAAAACACCTAATATCAGCAGGGTGGAGCCAGTTTCTGTTCAGCTACAAGAACTATGTGAGAATTGATCCTGTTTGGTAAGTTTCTAGAAAACAATTCACACTTTCAATAGACTCATGAAAGATGTGCATGACATCACTCTCGGATGACAACTGTTGTATACAGCAGATATGCCAGACCCCTGTGTATCAATGCTATACATTAGCTCGTCTATTGTGTATTAGCATTAAGCTAGCGGAAGCAAAGTTGCCTGGTTGTTTGAAATTTCTTTGTTATACGTTTTAAATCCTCTTAAAAAAAAAAAGTTCACTATTTGCTAGTGCTGTCAAAGTTAAAGTGTTAACACATTGATTAATCACAAATAGATTATCACATTAATCATGTATTAACACAGATTAATCACACTATTAATTTTGACCGCAGATGATCCTTTAGCGTGATGGCAGATGGTGACATTAAATGTAGCGCAGGTTGTGTTTGAGCAATAAAAATAACTACGTAAATGAAAGTAAAGAATTTAATAAATGTCTGCGCATGACATTCATGTTCAAAATGATGGTGTCTTTTTTTTTCATTTTAAATTATGCAAGTAGAACTGATTAGAAAAAGAGCTCAATTAGTCAAGTATCCCTTTAAATGTCGAAAAGAACACAACAGGTGCTCTACAAATTTGACGG
The DNA here is from genome assembly GCF_051991245.1 of Festucalex cinctus. Lineage (NCBI taxonomy): Eukaryota > Metazoa > Chordata > Actinopteri > Syngnathiformes > Syngnathidae > Festucalex > Festucalex cinctus. The sequence continues at coordinate 14,692,472 of NC_135420.1, forward strand.
GCAAAAAAAAAAAATGCTGATTAAAAAGCCTTTTTTAAGCAAGTGATTAATCGTGATTAATCAAAATTCTAATCTGATTAAAAAATAATCGTTTGACAGCTCTATTTGCCAAACTGCTGCTTGTTGTGAAGTCAGTAATGTTCACTGCCCCTACAACACACGTATCTAAAATATTTGCTCACAAGTCAAAGACAAAAATTTAAAATAATAAATGACTGCTCATATCTTAAAAAAAACAAAAAACAAAACATAAATTGGGTCACTCATATCTGAAAGCAACACTGTCTATTGAGATGTCTGTTATTAAGGCAGCATTAATGTTACAGTAGCACACTTTGTTTTGGGACAGTACAGTGGGAAATGTGGCGGCCACGTCTGCCTCACAGTTCTCGGGTTCAAATCTCTGGTCGTCTGGTCCAGTATGTAGTTTGCACATTTTCCCCATGCTTATGTGTTTTCTCATCCTGCCGACTTGGGCCCTCTGGCACAATATCTGAAGCCAACAGCCTCAAACCTGGGTGTCAAGATGGACAGTGACTTTAAACTGGACCGGCAAATTGCCACTGTTGTCAAATCCAGCTTTTTTCATCTTCGACAGCTGGCTAAGGTAAAAAATCTCCTATCTCAGAAATGGTAATCCATGCCTTTGTTACATCTCGGCTGGATTATTGTAATGCACTTTATTTTGGGATCAGCCAGTCCTCCCTGCAGCGTCTCCAGCTTGTCCAAAATGCTGCTGCTCGTCTCCTTACTGGTGCCGGGAAGAGGGAACACATAAACCCTATCCTGGCCTCTCTTCACCTGCTGCCCGTGAAATTTAGAATCCATTTGAAGATTCTTCTATTTGTTTTCAAATCTCTCAATGGTCTTGCCCCACTTTATCTCGCCGAGCTCTTGCACCCCTACACACCTGCCCGGTGCCTCAGGTCAGCAGACCAGACTCAATTGGAGGTACCGAGGACTAAGCGGAGGCTTAGAGGAGATCGAGTCTTTGCTGTTGCCGGTCCCTCCTTTTGGAACGACCTTCCACTAAATATTAGGCAGTCCCCCTCGTTAACCTCTTTTAAAAGACGTCTTAAAACACATCTGTATTCTTTGGCTTTTGGCGCACCATGAGACTTGTTCTTGGTGTTTTGTGGTGTGTATGAGTTTGATGTTTAGTCTACTTATTTATGTATTTATTTATTTATCTCTTTATTCACTACTTCTTATTTATTTACTGATGTAAAATATATTTACTTGTATTTACTTGGGGGAAAAAAACCTGTATTCGCACTTGTTTACTGCAAAACTGATGTTTATGTACAGTAGTTTGTATACAGCAACGCCTGTTCTTAAAGCGCTTTATAAATAAAGTTGAGTTGACTTCACACAATTATGAGCAATTACCTTAAAACCCAAGAGACTATTCTCCTTTTTAAAGCCAGTGTGTTTCCAAAGCTGTAGCAGTTTAGAGGGCTTTGCTATATGTATGTATATGCGCACACAAACGTGTTTAGTGAGCGGGTGAGCTTGAAAGAATGTGAGCAGGAATGTGCATGTTTGTTTTGCACGTGTATCTTCATTGTTGTTGTGCAAAGGCTTCCTGTCAACCAGAATAGCAGAAAATCTCTTATCTCCTCGACTGGATGGGAAACGTGGCTTTACGGCATTTGTGTTAGCAAAGCCAGAGATCAACGCATTGGAACACACAAAGCTGACTCTGCCCAATATACAAGCCACAGTTTATAAATAGGTACACAACTCTGTCTGTCGACCGTCTTATCATCGGCTCATGTTTGGGTGTGAGGGCGAATCCCTTTGGAAGTTTCTTTGTTTTGTCTCTCAACAGTTCCGGCATCCACCGAACTGAACGCAATCGCTTCAGTGATGCTGTCTTTTCACATGTAAGAATCATGTTTACCATGCAAAATAATGTCAATTTAATTCAGTTCACTTTATTTAATACCACTTGTGTGTAAGTAGAGTGTACGTTTAACACCTGAGATTCTGTCTCAGTCATCTAGTGATGTTTTATATTTACCACGCAAATTACTAAGCTGTGCAGTGTACTGGATATATAGTAAGTTTATTTTACCCTCTCATTTTAAATGTGATGCACTCTGGCTAAAGTGTTCACACATGGTCTACTTTCAAATAATCAAGAAAAACTACACTAAGAGCAATTTCTGGAGAAATTGCATGGGAAAGCTGAATGCTAATAGCTGAATGCTAAGATTTGGATGCATGTGGAATGCTTATGAAGTAAATTGAAAGAACAATTATGAAATGACGACCTCCTGGTTACTGGACAATGCACTTTACCAACTGTGCCAACGAGCAGTATCAAACACCTGGTAATGATGATATGTTATATGTATAGAAGTGGGCGTGGAAAGTGGCACTTAGAAATAGTTCAATCTTTATCCCATTGAAAATGAATGGGGAAAAGTTGATATTTAACATTAAATTGTGAGAATAATGTAAGTAATGTGGAATCACACACTATATACCCCGGGAGGCGTGAATTTTTGAAGCAAGTTGAAAAGTGTAAATCGGAAATATTACGTGGGAGTTGTTACATGGCAAAAAAAAGTGTGGAGAATAAAAATCACAGTAACATATGTGGGAATGTTTCAGCATTCCCACAATAAGGCAGATGTTTACAAATTTCAATTTTGAGATTTCTCCAAAAATACTCTCCTTCAGATCTCTAATTTCTTTTCCAAGCAGCCCAAACCTAAAATTGTAGTCGGAGTGTATGAAAACAAGTGGTTAGTAGACAATGTGCAACAGTAAGAAGATATTTTATCTATAATGAACATGATAACTTCATTATTTTTCATGAACAATTAATACCTTTAAACATCACGGCTCACCCAGAAAACAGGTGAGCCGTGATTGGTCGTTATCTATTTCCTCAGCACAGGTGATGTCATCAACAGTTGACAGCAAGTGGGAAAATGTGTTTAAAGGTATTAATTGTACATGAAAAAAAAAAAAAAAGTTACCAAATAAATTCTGGACAAAACATTAACTTCTTACCGTGGAAAATGGCTCAATCAGTCAAGTATCCCTTTAATATAATTTCACCAGAGCTGGTCAAATGTTGAATAAAAATTAGTGGCTATTATGTACATTTGCGAGGCAGTAACAAAATTTTTGTCTGTTACCTAATATCTGTGAGGGAACTCTAATAATCACCCCGTCATATTATAAATTGTGGAAAGCTTTCACGAGCTACATAATGGGTAATGAAATCAGAAGTCTCACAAAATTCTGCACTTGGTGATGGTGTCAGGTTGACTTTTGAGCAGAAAAAGATCTCTGCTTCTTTTCCCACATGTACTTCCTTCTACTCATTAGAAATAAGTGAATCCACCTGGGCCTGAGCTGACACAATGACAAAGTGTTTTATCTTTGGGTTTGTGTATGTGTGTTAGGCTGAGAAATAGACCGTAAAAAATAGACACATAACAGGGTAGACTAATAAAAGGACACATTTTAAAAATAAAGGCACACATATATGCACACACTCACACTAGCACACAGACACAGGATGTGTGATGGGTAAACAGGCGTCAGGCTAGAACAAACTGCTCCACTGAAATGTTTTTCTTTATGAAGTGACCTGCACTTGTTAACCTCCCACATCATCACCTTTGACACATCTCCAAATATAACTTAACAACTTTGTTTTAAGTTTGTTTGTTTGTGTAGTTTTAGGATGTTCTTTGTTTTGCATGTTTGTCTGCATTTCTTTAGTTTGTTGATTATCTCGTTTCTGGTCCGAGCCCCCATCAAATAAGCTTTAAGTAGCTTTTAAGGGGTGTCTCTTTCACATGTAAATGTATATTCAGATTGCCTCATGACAAATTTGAAGGTTTTTTCCCCCCAATGTTAGCTTGATACTCCACTGTCCAGTCACACTTGACATTTTGGCAAGTGGCACATTCTGCAATCAGCAGGATGCGCACTGGCTAGAATGCGGAAGTAACGAAAGCACAGTTATAGTGAAAGCCCTCACAAATTCATAAACCAAGGCCTGCTGGATCATCTGAGTGAAATGGAACGGATGATTCGCAAACAGGAAATGGACGTGTGTTTTCAGGCTCCTTAACACTGAGTCGATTGTTCCACTCGAAGGCCTCGTACATACGTGTGGACAATAGCGCCTCGCGGTAAACAGGAAACAGGACAGAGGTTTGGAGAATGTGTTTGGAAGCTGGATGACCTGCCAGTGGCCACCGCTCGTCTCCTTTGTCAGCCTGTCTCGATGTATTCATCATCTGAGCCTCACATGTTCGCCATTCGATAACAAGTGTGTATGTGTCTAACTATATGTATGGCTCAATCTACTTCCTTACAAGAGGATCAGCTGACACACTGCAAGAACCGAACTGGCAGTTGGTGGTTGCTGTTGCGTAAATGTATTTATTTTATCTTTATTCAAGCACATTTCTGTGATCAACAAAACAAAATTGCGTCGTCATTAGGGTCAAGAGATGAGGTACACGCAGGATTTGTCGCCAGCCAATCACAGAATGGCCAAGTTCTTTATTCCGGCCCACTTTACATTGCCGGCAGTCCTGTAATATGTCTCGCGGAACTTTAACCTGGACATGAATTATTAATTTTTATTGTTTTTAATTAATTGATCTCATTAAATAATTGACAAATTGCTTTATTATGAACAAACTAATAAAACACATGATCAAGTTAAACAATGTAAAACTCCAAAACTTACATAATTTTGAGTTTAACAAGTGTTGAAAAATAATTAGAAAATTTTAAAAATATGAAGCAATTATAGTCAACATATTGTTCCTTCCAAATTTTAAATTGTATGATAAATATAACCCTTTGGTTTTTTTGTGATACCACGTGGTATGAATGATCACAATGTAGGACAGCGGTGCATGTCTCATTCAATATGGCTAAAAAGAAAAATAATTAGATTTCTTTCCTGATTATGACTGGCTAAATTATTATTTGACAGTTTTGGATTCTCCCACCTCTCACATTTGCCTACACTGGATAGCCAAAAAACATGTTGTTGTTTTTTTTAAGTTCTTTTCCAACAACATTGATAATTACGTTAATGACATAGCATCAGGAACAGGTGTGGGTGTCCAAGGACACATAACTATACTAAACCAACAACCTTCTGACTACATGTCCACCATGTGCATCCGAGCACGTGATGTAAAAGAAATTCAAATCAGCGTGAACACGTGCGGATTCCATTGAATGTGCTGCTAATTGAAATGTCTGACCCTTGTTCCACACAACAGCGAGCATAAAAGAAAAAGAACACCGTGTAGGTGTGTGTGGGGGTGTGCTGTCCAAGCATGCTTGGCACTAAATTACAGGGGAGTTTGCAAAGAATGGCCCCTCTCGTGTTTATTTAATGATGGCCATCATTGAATGAATAAACGCATCAGGGTGTGCATAACAATACGCCGCTGTCATGAGGTGAAACGAGTTTCCTGTGCTAAAGTGCTGTGAAAGAAACTACTCAGTTGAAGGGCTGACATTTCCATGAAATGACGTCATTCGAACACTAAATGCATTCCAATTCTATTTCAACCTTGAAAACTTTTTTAAATGGCAACTTCAATAGCAGTGCAACATCTCTCGTATTAACCTTTCACAAGATTTGCCTGTTGGTGAAAGAAATGTAGAAAGTACTCTTGGACCTGAATATTGTGTTGCACATATTAATTCTCTGTACTGGAATTCTCCCCATCTTTCTATTTAACAGACCTTGGTCTGTTTAAGACCTGCCTGGGTACTAACTCTAACCCTAAAAAACATCTGTGACTCACACCGTTCAAATGCCTCGTTCCTGGGAACTGCGGCAACATCGACGCCATCCTCAAAAGGCCCATGAATGAGAGGATGTTCTTCATGCTGCTGGTGAGGAAGCACAATCTTTTACACGAGCTGTTGAGGTACTTTTAAGCAGCTTTTTATTGAATCGGTACTGTGTTTGTCACATTCTGAAGGACAAAACCGACTGCTGAGAGGATCATCGGTACCCCCCGATGCACTCTTAAGGACTTGCGAAGATCTAAGACAAAGTCTGGCAAAATATAGTTAGACTCAGTCCGCCCTGTTTCCAGCTCCGCTATTGAACAATGCAGACCAAAAGGCGCTGACATAGCTTCTTTCTCTTTGCCAGGAACTTCATAAACAGTTGACTCATAATTTTAGAATGAAAACACTTACAAAGACTAGCTAACTCCGACTCATCATGTCACCAGACCACACAAATGCTTTACTACATTACAGACAAGCAATTATATGAAAAACTTTTTTTTTTTATGTTCATTACTTTTCTATTCGTATCTGTATTGTCACTCAATCCTGGCGGTTTTTCGGGATTGGAATATACAGTACTACTCAACTCAACTTTATTTAAAGAGCACTAACTCATTCACTTTTTTTTCTGTTTTACTGGATTCTGACTGATTTTGCAAGGCCCACAGAATATTGTGTTCTCTTGCTATAAAAACATGGAACCTACCAAAAGAAAGATTAGAATCTCTTATTTAAAAAAAGTATATTTGTATCTATTTCAGTTTTGCAGCAATTAGCATTAGAATATAGCCGAGTTTCATCATTATTCACAAATCTGTTTAGTACATGGGGAAAAGAGCTTGTTGCAACATGGCCCTGGTTGATCTGTTATACTCTGCTGCCACCTGCTGGCCATTGTTTTTGTAATAAATACATTGCTTTAAGCGACCTTCAAGTCAGAGGCTGCATCAAAGGCTCCTGTATGCTCTAGCATAAAAAATAAAACGTTTAAAAAATGCATAAATACGTTTTTGGGACCATGGCAATATTTAAAAAACAATGATTTTATACGTTTTTGGGAGCAAATGAGTTAATGACTGCAAGTGAACCACAACTACTTTATTACTTTAATTATTACGTATGTACGAGTATTATTATATGTATGTATTATTATGTATGTATATATATATATATATATATATATATATATATATATACATACATAATTATTATTATTTTTTTCCAATTTATATATAATGTCTTGATTTGGGTTTTAAGACATCTTGAGACATGAGTCTGTATGTGTATTTTCCTATCGAGTCATTTTGCTGATTGAACTAATAGGCCCGATATAGGCCTAATAGGGGCCCGATTTACGTGTGATTTCCTAAGAAGGGTCATAACTTCATTTTCGTGCAAGTCCACGAAATTGATGAAGCTGCCGCACACCCAGTGTACCTGATATTTTGCTCATAGCGGGTAAAACGGGCACATTTTAATTTGCATGCTGAGGCAAGTCTAGTTTAGCATGTTTGTGAATTTTCAACCTGCAAACCAACAAACAGCAAGCAAAACGATATTTCTTGCATTTGTGCTATGCAAGAAGGAAGTCTCTTTTACAGTCACCTGTATCTCTGCTTCTATAATTAGCAGCAGGCTGCCATCCCCCGCTGAGGCTGATCTGCGTCTGGCTCGTGCAAAGCAACCTTCCTCGCGTCTCTGCTGATTAGCAGGATGACTGCAGAGGTTTTGGCCGAGATGACGCCAAGAGCAATCTGCTCCGACTCGGCCTGCTCGTCTGGGCTATTTCGAGCTGCCGCCAGTGCAAGGGGAGGAAAGGATTCAGAAGAACCCGCTTTTGGCTCGTGTACTGGCGGGCTCCGGAAGAAAGCCTTCCAAAAGGTGTTTAAATCAGAGCAGCCTCTGACGCCAACGTCCTGATCATGAACCCGTGCCTTTGTTTCAAGCGAGGTGGCGCTTTTTGATCAAATTCAACACAAAGAGCTATTGAAGAGACAGGATGTTTTGTCATCTCATGATGCTGGCACAAGAACTGACACAGCATCTTTTGCTGGTTTACTAACTCATTTCACGTTGTCATTCATTAATTGCGGACAGTAAAACAAGCATAGCAGGCCTCCAGGCCTGGATCTCCTGCGAGTGGGGTAGCTGATTCCGCGGCCTAAAGGGTCGTGGAGGTCCGGCACCGACAAGCTGAGGTCGAGCCGGTTCCGGGGATGTGCTGGTTTTCTCTGCAGGGCCTATCGTTCACCCGGTAGGGGGGAGTGTAAATCACCCTAGCTGTATCCGAAAAATGTGCTTGATTTCTGGGTAAAGGTAGGTCTGAAGTGCAACCCCTGGATCCGGGGAAGGGAAGGTCGCACGGTGACGAGCCATATACCATTGGAAAGGTTTCGGCCATGGGGTTGCAGGGATGTGCTCCTTTTCCCCATAGGGTGAACCGTTCTAGAGATACGTCCTGGAGAACAGTACTGGGAAATTGGGAGCAGTTTTACCCAGGAATGGTGCATCATAAGTGGGATAAGCAAGGGGCCTGGGTACCAACCCCCCTCCAGTATCTCGTAAACGGAAGGTTAAGAAGATAATGTTTATTCATCACCATCCACACCCACATTTGTTCACATTGACATTCCAGTCCGCCTGCCCCGAAACTTGCCTGTACTCTCATCATGTCTGTCATCCACTTCAATAATTAGTGGCAGCAAACAGGCTTTGCACACACTACTCAGCTACTTTTACATGCATGCATGCGTGTGCTTCTCTGCTGTGGAGGGAGACAGTCTTATGTGTGTGTCTGAGTAATCTACACATCCTCCAATCAGCCTCAGGTTTAAGCAGAGGATCGGTGGTCAAAGGTACGCCGGCCACGATTAACTGACCTCCGCTAATAACTTGCTGCAGAGATTTTTTAAAAGCACTTTTAAGCCAACACTTACTGATCTGGCCTGGTGTGAACCTTTTAAATGTTTCATATGCACTCAAGGGCTTTTTAAAGTTCACAGCATTGAACTGAAGAACATAAAAATATGAAAATGGGTAGTTTTGATTGAAGCTACAAAAGAAGACACGTAAATGTATAACATTTAAGGCCTGCTATTTGCATGGGGATCGGAACCCGTGCCAGCCTGTGAATAGTGAATGTCTACGCATAATTTGTGTCCAAAATGCAATGGAAAAAAAAGTGGAAAAAGTAAAAAAAGATATATATTTTTTAACCCCCCCCCCCCCCCCCCAAAAAAAAAAAACTCTTGAAATAAAAAATATTTAAAATGTTCATATATATATATATATATATATATATATATATATATATATATATATATATATATATATAGATATATATATATATATTTATTTATTTTAATTTTTTTTGGTACCTCTATCTAATCCACCAAAATGAATGTTCATCTGTTTATCCAGCCAGAAACCACTACAACACAATAACATGTTGGTGTCATACCTTATAAAAAAAAACAAAAACTGTGATACGTGAGAAAATCACTTCCTCACATTAGTGTAACATTTGTCTAATATGAATGTTGGCAGGATGAGATTACTGACACCACAGTAGAAAATAAAACAACCTTCATGTTTGATGTTTTTTTCCCTCATTGGCTGCCAGGACTTTCAGTTGAGTGAAATATTTGTGACTTTTCTCCATGCCAACTGAATCTCAGAGGTGGGAGGAGGCATCGGGGGGGCTGCATGCTTTCTGCACAGCAACGCACACCGGTGGTCACACAATGACAACAGAGGCGGTTTGGCAACTATATCCCAATATTCCTATCTCAGCAACTGTGCAATAGTCAAAACTAGTTTTATGCTTATCACGCATTCATGCAATGAATAACTGCGAGTACTCAGTTTCCATACTGACCTCATTTCCAGCATGTACTTGAAAAGTTTTTAAACCTCAGCGGCTGAACAGTAGATTCATAACAGGCTATTAGAATGTCTTAGTATGTACAATATGATCCATCATCCATTTTTGTTATTATATAGGTCTTGTCTGTTAAGTTCCTAGTTCTTTCTCTGCCTGTTTTGCCGTTTTGTTTTCTTAGAGAGCACTCTAGGGCGGAGCCTCCTGTGTTGCACCTGTTGTACACTCGAAAAAGAGTGAATCGTTGAACCAATTTAAGATTACAAATTGTCGACCAACTTAAAAAAAAATGCTTCAGTCGGTAACACACGATTGAATTAAGTTAATCAAAAGTGAAGATATTAAGTTGAATTAATTGTGATGAAAATTAATTCATTATCAGTTCATTAAACAGTTCATTAAATATACGTTTATGAATCTATTGTTTAATGAACTCAATTAATTGACCACTGACCCTGAGCGAGTGCAGTGTGAAAAGGTCTTAATTATGGTAACACTGTGTTGCCTCCGATAAAAGGGATCTATCTCTCGACACATTTACCGTCATTCACTGATTCATTCACAGTTCAGCACTTGTGCAATGATGTTTCTTTAAGAGTGAATGCTGAGTCAGCACTCATATGAACAAAAAGATGACATCCTCGTGATTATCTCTTACATTTTGGCCGTAATATTTTTGCACACACACACACCATAAAAACCGTACCAAAAATGTTATCAGCAAAAAAATAAATAAAAAATAATAATAATTCTAAGAATATTTTTCAAGTGATATTTGAACATGTCATGTATGAATGTTCTGTGACTCCAGTTGAATGTACATTACTGTTCTGTCACTGCCAAAGAATACAATATGAGTAAAGGTAGCACTTGACTAACGTTTGTGTGTTGGAACAGGTGGTGTCACTGTCTGTCATGTTCCCAAATAAACAGAACTGGCAGACAGATTATATAAGAAAGAAAACTGCCAAAATTGATGAAAGAGAGCCTCTTTGTTAATACGAGTTCTATGACATAATGAGTTGATTTAAGAAGCTTTCCTCAGTGTCAAACTTTCTCTGCCAAAAAAAAAGTTCTGTTCCAGATTTCACAATGAACATGTGACATACAGTGTGTGTACTTCCTCAAACATGACAGCTAAAACATTCCGCTACCTAAACTGAAATACCAGCAACACCCTAGTACTAACTCTTTACACTGGAATGAAACTTTTAACAGCGCACTGCTTGTTTTTTTGTTTTTTTTTTCCTTTTAAGCTCGCCAAGCTGTGACTATTTCTTGGTTGCCAAGAAACAGATGTCCACTTCCCCACCAACAGAAGCACAAAGCAACAAAACAAAAGGCATCTTCACTGTTAGTATCCATTCAGCACTACATCTGTCTGCAATTGTTACATAAAAAGATGGATGACAATAGCAACCGCTATTAGCGGATTCGTTGGCGCTTTGCTGCCGTTTATCCTCGGGCTTTACAGAGAACTGGAAAGGTAAACATGAGGTATTTAATAGGATTTACTCAGAGGCACATCACTGCATGCTACTGTTGAGGAAGTGGTTCTTGTAATATAATTAATGTGCAAAAGCAGAAATGCTTTTGTCCTCTTTTCTATTGACACAAGTGAAATAATAGCGGGAATTCGCGGAAAATGGCTACTTCAATCCAAAATGGCCGATTTCTTGTTCAATTTCAGGGTTCCTGAGACCTTTTTTCGTGCGTCTTGTTATGACAGACATGTCCGTCCAATTTCATGTTGATGAGTGAAACTGGTGTTTGGGGATTTTTGCTTTTTTTTTTTTTTTTTTTTCCAGTAGGCACTAATGAATACGTTTTGGGAGATAATGCTTGAGCCATAATAAAAATATTTAGAACCTGTCTTTCTATGATGAACCAAACCAAAGAGGAAAAACTACTCAAGTTGCGTTTAAGCAAAACACGGTCCTCCTCGTATTTAACCCTATAAAGCAAACATATCATATTAAATACAAGACATTTTTAGCCCTCTATTTCATGAGTATAATATTTTTTTTTCCATTAAAACCCTGATGTTTATGATCTGACACATGCATTGCACGGATAATCCATTAGAGGGCAGTATCACCCAGCTGATGGCTTTTCCAGAGACCTTGCAAAATTGCCCCAATTGAGAAAAGACACCTATATTTATTAATACTGGTAAACGTTCTGATTTTTGGTAATACTAATATGTTTCAATTGTCTGTTCGTTATTACATTTTTTATAGTTATAAATGTACAAATTTAATGCATTGTGACCCGATGTATCAAATATGACACAAATCAAAAGTCATATGTGGAAGTTGATTTTCAAAAAAAAAAAAAAAAAAAAGTTTGCTTGAAATGACCAATTAATATTCTATTCACAAAGAATCAGAACTTTCTCTCATATATTTCATGGTTCAGGCTTTATAGAGTTAGGAGCCAAAAAATCAAAACTGATCCATATATTATCCACCAACTCTGAACCAACCATGAACAGAATGAATACTAAACCAGCAAAGATGAGTTAGTATGAATAATATATTTCCTGTGTATATTCACAGTTAGCGAGAGTTTCTTGAAACTGGCTTTTCTCTCAACTCAGACGCATCCTCCCGATGGCTTTGCAGGTGACCCAGAACAGACCGAGGTGCTGCTATATATTTTAGGAGCCGAGGATGCGCTGGATTAAGCAACCTGTCACAACAGTCCTGCGGAAGAGCAGAGTGTGCTGCTCAGTGTCACTGTGATCTGGAGTTGTGACAACGTGGCTGCAGGCGATGTTCTGCTAAATCCGACGGTTACATAACACACATGCGCACATGCAGTCAATTCTATTTCAAATTTTTCATCCTAATACAAATCCAGTGTAAATCGGAGGCATGACCACATCAACGTGTCAACAAAGATAACAGCAACTCTTCAAAAATTAAATAAAATTGCTATATTTTAGAAAAAGACCCGTTTAATATTGCAGTACCTAACCTAATTACAATTTTAGCTTGCAGCTGTCATATTCACTAATTAGCATATGCAATGAGTAAACAGTGAGAAAGTGCACCGAACTGTAGCTCCTCCACTGCATGATGTGATGATTTTTGAGTTTTCATTGTTTTCTTTTAAGCTTAAAGGAAGGCACCTTTAATTTTACATGTATGGCTTGATTGGCAGTAAATAGTTAGTTTAGCTACGAAACATGCATAAGAGCTGAAGAATACACCCAAATATTGATTTATTTAACTTTTTTCAACATAGAAGTACTTCCGTGTTGGAACGCCCTCAAGTGGTGACGTAACAAGTGTGTATACTCGCTTGGCGAACAGTAGTTCACGCAGACAGAACGACGAGGAAGACACAAACGTCACTTATGCCTTACTGTATTGCAAAATTTTGCAAGGTGTCGTCAAGGAAAAACCCGCGAGGAGCACACTGGTATGTTATCCCCCCCCAAAAAAAAGACTATTTGCGTAGAAAATGGCTTGCTAAGTGCTGTCGACATCCCGGCAAGGACAAGCAGGCGCGGACGTTATGTTTTATTAGCTCGTAAGTTGTTTATACTTCACAAATTGACCATGTTCATAATCTTATTTTAACAAAAAATTTATTGAATGTGGATTAGTGTCATTATCATCGGCATGTGCGACGTACTACATTTGTGTTCTGTCCCGCTGTTCTTCCTGTGGTGCATTCCAGTTTCATTTGCATTTCTATTAATTTCGTTCGGATCCAAACCATTGATAACCAGCCTAGGTAACGGCGTCTCGCATTTCCTTACTTCATTTTGTCTATAAATAAACACGGTTAATACACAACCTTCTTGCAAGCTTTCGTTTACATCATCGGGACGCTACGCAAAAAAAGAAAAAAAAACAGCTAGGGGAGGTTGGGCGCTGTAACGACGATACATATAATTTTACTATTTTTTTCTTTTTCCTGAAATAGTTTGTCAGTTCCACACGTTTTGCATTGCTCGTGCTGTGTGTCACTTTACCTGTTGGATATTTGCTCCTCCAAGACTTTTCTTCTTCACATCTTTCATCGCAACCAAAGCTATCCTGAGAATGTCTATTTAGTATTGCCATGTTGAATGTCTGATGTTCCAGGATGCAGTTGAGATTGTCCGCAAGGAACCGATCCTCGATTTCTTTTATTTCCAGACAGCACACATTTATTAGCGGATTGTCCATTCCTGCAGCTCCCGCACGAGCACCACTCACCCACCGCCTGATTCACTCGTTCATTAAAGTTTATTTTGTGCCCGAAAAGACCATCTGGCGCCACAACTTTCACATCCAAGGCAGATTTTCCTTCGGTAGGGTTATTTTGTCGTGTTGGCTCGAAGCGATAAGGTTTAATCCTTCCGGGTTTGACGCTAGATGCACGGCTGCGTTGCATAGCGCTTCCATAGTGCAGCGTTTACACACTAAGTGACGTAAACATCCGGGTTATTTAGTCACGTGTATCAAACATGCCGGCGTTCGATTCATTTTAACATCGGTTTAAAAGTTATTAAATGTACATAAAAAAATAATCACGTCACCAAATTAATTATTGAAAAAGTAGCAACTTTTTGCTGCTAAAAATGGATCAATAAGTAAAGTGTCCCTTTAAGCATCTGACTGCAGTAATTTACAGCTAAACGAAAGGAGTGTTTAAGAGTGCTATTAAAATGTGTTTTACGATGATAATGATTATAATTTGTTCTACAATTATTCAGAGATATTTTTCCCCACAATTGTCATATTTAGGTATCAAATCTGATGACATGCACCACACACGTGCACAGGTAGCCAAAATTGTGCCTGCGCCTCAATTTAGTGCATCAAAAATAATCACATGTGCTACCATTTAGACCTGCTTTTACCGAGTCTAAAATCTACTCTTTTTGTCACCAAATTGGATATGCGCCGAGGGGGAGCTTGGCAGTTCAGGGCGCCAAGTGTGTCTACCAAATTCATAAACACAAAATTAGACTTGCCCTTGCACCAAAATAAAGGTGCACCTGTTTTTACGTCACGCTCACAGGCTACCAAAATAGGGCCGTGGGTGTCTCATGATCAATGGCTGAAACACTCTGTGACCACTTCTGAAGATATGTCCAGAAATATTTTTAAAAAAAGAATTATTAAACAAACATAAAAACAAATGAAACTATTTATTTTCTCGAGTGGTTGTGCTCAATTGTGTCGTGCACAAACTTGACCTTGTCTCATGACAGACACACTCTATAAACTGAAATTTAGTCGTAGCAATAAAACCACATTCCCTGTATGTCTAACACAATGACAAAACTTCAGCAACAAACTGTTAGCAGACAAAGAAAGTTTGTCTGGCTTATTGTTGGTGCGTGAACAAAACGTGTCCCTGATTGTGACACGCTCATTCAGGCGCTCAATGCTTTGGCACGTGTCAAACTGCTGAGAATTCCGGTGACAAGCTCTTATTGGTTTGTTCACCTCCTACTGATTCAACAAACGAGTGAGAAGAGAAAAAAAAAAAAAAAAAGACTGCCCTGCACATGCTTTCTGTCGTCGCAGATTGTCGCACAAACTACATAATGCACATAATGGTATAATCTGCATGAGACAGGAGAGTATAAAGTAAGCACGAAGCACATTTCTATTTAAACCAAGAGGTGACTGTGGAATCTACCCTTTGTCTCCATTATTAGTGGCCCCATTTTCAAAGTCATTACTCAAACACTGTGCTTATTATTAGATATTCTTCTAAGTGCCACGAGAGAAAATAATCCACGGATACTATAAATACAGAGACACATTAGAAACGTCACGAGACCTTTTGATGCATGTGCCGCACGCACGTGATATTTCTGAACAAGACAGCTAAACGCAGAAAAGGGCGACGTCGTTTGCTCACACATTAACACGTGCCCACAGACGCATACAAGCATACTTGCATGTATTGTTTTGCAGGACTGTATATGTAAATGCAAAGACTGAAAACGTAATGCCTGCGTGTGTAAAAATGTGCAGCAAGGTAAAAGGAAGCTTACACAAAACATCAATACAACAATACAAAGAATGAACATCCAAACTTATTATAAACATGCTATGTTTTAATTAGTCATGTGGATACATGCTTTTAATGAATTCCAAAGTCATTATCAGTTATGCCGGTAAAAAATGTGCACATTTGTGAATAACAATTATATTACTTTTTCCAGTCAAGTAATCAGACTTTTGTTAATCTTCTCATATCACAAAATATTTACTTCCAAATGCATTTAACATGCGGTATTTCTGACTGCTTATTTTAAGATACTTATTACTTAAAGGGATACTTCACTTATTTAGCCCATTATAGCAATAAAAAGTTCATATTTTGTCTATACTTAATTTAATACTTTCATTATTTTTCACATACAATTAATTAGCACCTTTAAAAACACATTTACAACTTGCTGTCGACTGAAAATGACGTCACAAGGGCTCAGGTAACCAATCACAGCTCAACTGTTTTCTAGGTTTGGTCATGTGACATTCACAAGCTGAGCTGTGATTGGTTACCTGAACCCTTGTGATGTTATTTTCAGTTGAATGCAAGTTGCAAAATGTGTTTTTAAAGGTACTAATTGTACATGAAAAATCATGAAAATATCAAATTTATTATAGGCAACATATTAATGTTTGACTGCCAAAAATGCCTAAATAAGTAAAGTATCTCGTTAATCTTGTCTTGGCATTGAGTGTTAACAGCCAGTTTTAAGTACTGTGATACTTAAAACAAACATTTTCCATATTTTAACATGACTATAACCACTAATCAAAGGACCTGAACTGGGGTTTCATAAGTGACTTAGAGTGTCATTTTCAGCAGTGAAAAGTTAATATTTTGTCCAGAATTAATTTGATAACTTCATTATTTTTCACGTACAATTAATACATAAAAAAAAAAAAATTCTACTTGCTATCGACTGATGATGACATCACCTGTGCTGAGGAAACAGGTAACGACCAATCATGGCTCAGTTTGTGACTCAACCCAGAAAACAGCTGAGCTATGATTGGTTGTTATCACTTCCTCAACACAGGTGATGTCATCTTCAGTCGACAGCAAGTGGAAAAATGTACAGTGTAAATGATGAACCAACCACTGTAACACTTTCACTAGTCACTACCATCACCTTCCCCTTCTTGGCCATCGTCTATTATTCACGCATTCAAACATGTAGCGAGACATGTTTGTATAGCTCCTTTCGTCTAACAATGTGATGATTGTCACTTCCTCTAAAAGCCAGAAAACGACCACACTTTTTGCAAATATAATTAGTGCACCAGTTTAAAGGGGATGTGAGCAGTCCAGGCCACATTCATACATGTGAGGTGGAGACCCTCAGGTGCACACTTGAGAATAACAACACAGAGAGGAAACATCTGTGGAGCGGCTCATTGCACACACTGGAATGTACGCATATGAAACATGACTCATTGGTGTTTATTTTGAAGTTGTGACTCTCATGCTAAGAGCTACGTATCTAATGTGTTGACACTCTCACCTAGCTAAATAAGTCATCCCACATAGTAGTTTCCAAAAAAGTCCAAAATATATGAAAAAACCCCCCCACCTAAATACATGTTAAAAGAACAAACAGTTCTTAACTTTAAAGTGCAACACAACTGAAATGCACTTTGTCAATGGATTCTGTTGTGTACTACTAGTGGTAATTCATATACTGTACTAGTGATACTTGTACCACTGAGAATCACTGTCCGAGTTCAAATGGATGTTTCAATATTTCAAAACATGTTTTGTTTATTTTCTATTGTTTAACTTTTATGTTCGTAAAAACAACTTCAGTATATTAAAGCATTAGGGAGTAGGACTTGATACATTTTTTTTTTACTTCTTTCTACTCCTTTTGAACAACTTGTATTTTATACTTGTGATGTTTATCTGTTCAATAAAACTCAATCAATCAATCATTACAATGGATTGAAACTACATGGAATCAGAAAAGTATTCACCACACTTCACATTTTCCACATTTTGTTATTGTTGCCGTCTTATTCCAAAATTTATTGACGTTTTTTCTAGCGCTGTCGAATGATTATTTTGTTTTACTAACTAATCGAGCAATATTTTATATTGTATTATTTATTTATTATTTTATAGTTATATATTTTTTTCTACTATGTTCTACCAAGCTTGTAACAGATATTTACTCGTGTAAAATAATGGAATTGAAGTAAAATCATTTTCTCTTAGATGCGCCGCACGTTCACGATGGATGGATGGATGGATGGATGGATGGATGGATGGATGGATGGATGGATGGATAATCTGCTAAAGAAGTACAACTAATCTGCTATTTGAATTTGGCTTTGGAAAGTGCGAAAACTATTTTAGAATTCTCCAACAAGCATCAAGCAAGTAAAATTACCTATAAAGAAAGTTTAAAATATTACCTAGAAAGTAAATAAAACTGAGTTAACCAAATTAATTTTTTAAAATGGTTTAAAGAATTAAAATTAATCTCCAGACTATGCTTTAATTTTGAAAGCCCTAATTTCCCCCCTTATTTTTGATTTACAATACATTTGCAAATAAAACAAAAACAAAAACAATACAAAGTTCCAATTCACACTTGACCCTCTTGAGCACAGGCTGTTTCTAGCACAGGCTAGAAACTGGATGGCTAATACTGTGACAAATAGGAAGAAAATGTAATGGGCCATGTTCACTGCTGTTCCCATCACAGCGTGTTAACCTGATTTTCTAGACAGCATTGTAGGTAAGCACGTCTAAAGTCACAGCAAAGGCATCAGCAGACAGGTTTACTTAGGATCAGATGGTGCATCTACAAAATTAAAATCGGGATGCCCCACTTAACCAGCTGGCATCATGTCACCACTTTGCTGCTTTTATGACGTCATTTAATTCACCAAGTCAGCTGCCCATAACGCAAGCGAGAGTTGACACCAGGTGAATGTCAGCATCACCACAGCGCAGCGAGGACAGCTTGAGACAGTACATCCGCCGCACGTGTCCTGGCCAGAGACACCTGAGACTTGCTGGTGCACGTGCCTCATGACCGTTCAATTCAGCCATCATTTTTTTTTTTTTTTTATCATCTAGAATGTCATGCCAAATGTAGGTCAACACGCACTCCTTATGCTTTTCCTAAGGACACTGCTTTCTATCTGTCGTAGTCTCACGACAACCGTGCGTTAGCTTATTTTACAATTTATGAACTTTGGAGCTTAGCGTTAAGTTTAGTTTCTGATTAGTTACAGTGAGAAAGAAAGAAAGAAAGAAAGAAAGAAAGAAAGAAAGAAAGAAAGAAAGAGAAATATTCCTCTTATGCAAGTCATGTTTTGTTGTGTTTTTTGCTTTGGCTTTTTGTGTGATACAATTGCTATTACAGAGCATTGATGCAAAGAGAAAAATTGTGATGACCATCTGTAGTATAGTGGTA
This sequence comes from Festucalex cinctus, assembly GCF_051991245.1. NCBI lineage: Eukaryota > Metazoa > Chordata > Actinopteri > Syngnathiformes > Syngnathidae > Festucalex > Festucalex cinctus. Next base: position 14,711,584 of record NC_135420.1, read on the forward strand.
AGATCGAGACAAAAGTGGCACACACATTTTTGTTCTGGCAGATCAGTAAACAACATGCAACAGAATATACACTGAAACACTATGTTTAACTGTTTAAGACTCACCTCCCCAGGCACATGCAGTATTCTCTCTCTCTACATCTGTTGGCGATTCCCTAAGAATTACATGGCAAGTTTTAATATGCAGCGGTGAACTTGACGAAAAATAACTCAAGGCAAAAATGTGTGTGCCCCCACTAGTCCAAACACAGTACAGATTAATAATGTGGATTAAGAATTACATGAAGTAAGTAAATCATCAGTGTACAAGAGGCGCCATTTTAGGATAAAACGGCATGAGTTGGCGACAGAAATGAGTCGCATTGTGAGCATCATGTGACCAAACTCAGAAAACAGGTGAGTCATGACATTTGCAATGCGAGCCCGAAGGCGGTTTGACGTCAATTTCAGGCGACAGCAAAGGGCGGTGCAGGATAAAATGTCAGACTCCTGAGATGGATATAAATATGTGGATTACGCACACATACGCATCAATAAACGCTAATGCTAAATGCTATCTTGGTTGACTGTTCAACAGTGCTAAACAAGTCAATGCACTGGCCAGTTGGAAGTAAACGGGACATCTGGCCACCCTACTAAATTCACTAACATCCTGTATATTAGAAGCAAGAAAAATAGCACCATCTGTGGATCTGGTGGGGCACTCCCTTGCTATATTGTACGTCACATCACAAAATCATAAACGTTTTAGCATTTTCTTCTTGTTTTGTATGCGGCTGCTGACAAAAGTGCACTCACATTCAAACGCCTCACCCCGATCATGCACTCGCCCACTGCAAATCTTCCATCCACGCCTCGCCTACTTTTGCAATCCTGCATCCTCACTTGTTGTGGCCTAAATAACCCCCGTCCCATCCGGCGGCTGAGAATCACACGTGAGCCACAAGTCACACTACCCTCTCTCTTTTTTTTTTTCCAAGCGTCACTCAATGTGACGGAAGGAGGAGTAAAACGTCTTTGTAAGATTGAAAAGCCTTCCAACCTTCACAGTCTGCATTGTTGTCAAAGCTGTGCTAGAAAGTCACTGGTGAATGTTTCAATTCAATTTCAATTCAAATTTTAATTCAAAAAAGAAATGATAGGGGCAGAAAGAAATAAAACTTGTGATATCTGCCCCTGTTACATCAATTAAACAAAAATGGTGACGACACATTGAAAACATATCAATTGTCATGTTTTCTTATATGTTTGTTGGGATAAATGAATTTAATATAGTATTTAATGTCCAATTTCAATATTTTTTATTTTTGTATTGCAATCGTTAGCACATTGTAGCTCACATGCAACATGCCTACTCACATTGCAAGCAATCTGTTAGAGTGAAAATGCAAGTTATTGCCCATCATTCGGGATCCTTGTGATTCAGAACCAAAGTCTTAAGAGGTTCCCCAAAACGCAACAAAATGTGTCTGGAATTGATGCTCATCTCTCTCTCTCTTTTTTTTTTTTTTTAAATGGAAAGTTAGTCAAGTACAAATGTCAAAGTCTGGTCCTCGAGGGCCGGAGTCCAGCATGTTTTTGATGTTTTGAGACAATCAGAATAAAATGTGTCTCACATTTTCTCACAACCGTTCCAGCGAGCATCACTTTATGACTCCTTAAGCTCTCTATGACTGCATGAAATAGATGCTCAAGTCTTATCAGCCAGAACCAGACCACCTGACTGTGATTGCCACAGGAAGAACTCCGATGGAAAGAACTCAAGCTGAAGGTGTTTCTAATTTGGTCATTTTTAAATCACGTGATTTAGATAATGAAAGTGCTATCTACGACTCTGCATGTAGAAGATAGCTGAAATGGAAATTTTTCCTCAAATCGCACAAATGTCACATGGAGTAGCAATTGTGTTTTTCTGGGCCAAAAGCAATTCATTTGATCATTGAACATGATCATTAATTATGACATACCTTGGGGCTTGGGAACCATGAAAGACCTATAGCGTCAAAACAACTTGAATATTACGATACTTTTATGTACAAAGTTCAAATGTCAAATCATACCTATAAGATATTAGACTGATTTTCATCTATAAAGCTTTCTGCTACAAAAGTAGAGTTTGCTTTACTTTCTCACCAGAACATGGATGTATTGTTTTGATTCACACTTGTTGGTTGGCTAATTTGGCCAAGTTGGATTTTAAACAAATTGCAAAGTTTCTACAAAACTTAATAGAATGCTGGCAAGATCTCATGTGATATATTTTGGGTAGCTAACTATTAGCCTTCAAACAGTCTCCTGTGTTTGTGTGTTTCTATTTCTGTTGGAGTCTCCTGATCAACTAATGTGGACATTCTGTACGGGCACACTTCTAACAGCTAATCTCACTGTTTGTTTTCAAATAGAAAGCTCCAGGCCCTTGGAAATAGGCTGCCTATTACACAACACGTATATCATTTACACTTTGATTATGCTGCTATAATAATGCAACCACATTTCAGAATGGCACTCTCGGGACTTCTCCTTTTTTCCCCTCACTCACTGGGAAATATTTGGAAAGCATGTGAGAAAAAGACAGTTGACATGGAAAACACACATTTTGTATTCTGGTCTGACCCCACCGATAAGGCGACGTCATCGCAAAGATGTTTTATTGGCTCCTCGCAGTGAGTCGTGCAACATGGCAAGCTCAGTAGACATTTCACAGTTGTTCAGATGTGGCGCAAACATTCAGTCATTAGCATCATAGTAAACAGATCGGTCTGATGATGTAACATTTAGAACAAAGTGTACAACACTGCCATCTTGTATGTGCTATTCTCTCACAAGTATTTACTAAATCTACCCTTACCTTTCTCTACGTACTCCATTGCAGTGTATTTACTCTAAGTAGCTCGACTTGTCAAAAAAAAAAAAAAAAAGTGTTTAAATTGTTAGATCACAACCGTGTTCAATTTGATGTTATGCAACCTTAATCCTATGCTTGAATTCAAATACTCCTTTCATTGTGAATGATTAGAAATGCTGCTTATGTGATTTTGTCTGCTCAAAGGCTCATGTGCTTGTAGCGTCTAAAGGCTAGCTTTGTGATTGCTGTGAAAGCAAGCTAGTGGCTTAGTGGAGTCCAACAGGCATTTAGTAGAAACGCAGTCAAGCCGTACTACTTACCCAATATTTTATCTGCACGCTAGTCCATGTCAATAGCATGTGTCGTTTGTGGTCCTGGTGAATGTGAACTACATGTAGTTGCTTAAACTATGGTGCAATATGTACCTCCGGAAAAAAAAAAAACCATATTGGGCTCTATTTTTGTTACCGGTGTTATCTTTTGCAGTGTGTGGCATAACCTTACATGGGGGAAGGTTAGACCCAGTGTTGGTAATTTTGCAGATCTGTGAGTTGGAGGGCTCCACTGCTGTGGGAGCAGTTATAGCTGACTTTTGATTATGACTTCCATTATGGCCAACCAAAGCGGCTACTTTCCTTCCACTAATTGCACACTTGAGATTTGACATAGTGGAACAACATCTATGCTGTGAGGTGGGCAGTCTGATTGTTCATGAGCTCCATCGTGGCACAGCTATGATGGAGCTCATGAACAATGAAGGTTTGATGCCTGCTGCTCACGCAACAGCGGCGTTATTTACAGGATGAGCAGAAATGCCCGTCGTTAGGCTCTTAGGGATGAGTTCCCAGTGAATGTTTATGATTTGTGGAGCCTCTGACCTCTCGTTCGCCGCCAGTGCACTCTTCTTCACTTCAACTACGAATGCCTTTCTGCGTACCGCATTTCTCTCATTACACAATTTGCTTTAGTGGGCCTAAATATGTTTCAAACGGGTTTCATAAGGCCGAACAGTAATCACTCTGTGACCTTGGTTGTGCGGATCGCAGTTTACTGTAAGTCTGGGTTTGGATGCCAAGTCTACTCGTCGAGTAAATAGCAGGCTGGGCGATCCCATCAGCAGGAGGTGCCACGCTGTCCAAAACTGTTTGCATCATTGGCTGGTCTTGTTGAGTCAAAGCTATTTAAATGGCATGAGCTGAGCTGATCAGTCCTGCAGAAAGATCCTGTAGATTAAAAGCAGGATATATATATATATATACTTATTTTTTTTAAATTCATAATTATTATTTAAATTGAAACGGGCTACAAAGAGCGAGAAATTGACTTCAGGATTCTTATTGGCTAAAATGGTCTTGAAGTATGGGGTTAAAGTGCATGTTGTTGCTTTGGCCTGCTCTTTGCTGACTGCAAAATTGTTTACATGCTTACTGAGCTACTAACTTATTACATAAACATAGACAGTCCAACAATAATATTCTCTGGTTGGGCTTTTACTCTTCGAGTGCAATATCTTTATTATGACTTGTGATTTCATTAGAAAATGCGTATCGACAATTGTACTCACAATTCTGCCAGTCACAAATGTTTACAACATTTGAGTTTGTACTTAGTAGACTCCATTAAAGGAGATAATAAACATCAATATTCCTCTGTGTGTGGTTGTTCTTTATCTCAACTTGGCTGCACTCCAAGACCTTGAGAAGCAATTCCCCAGCAGTCACAGCTCATAAGGGTACAAAAAAATAAATAACATCATCTCCAGTCTCAGTTTTTCTTTGTCAAGACATCCTCAGAATGCTCTTCCTGGTACTAAATTGTCTTGTGTTCGGTTGCTTTTTTTTTTTTTTTTTTCCTCTCCACTCTCATTGTTTCATGTGCGCCAAATTATTTGTAAGCATTGAGGCTAAATCTATCCTCCTAATCTTATTTTTCGAAACCAGGCAAGAGGGTGATAAAGATAAAGCCTTTAGTTGCACACATCTCCAGTTGAGAGCACCAGACTGTTACAATAGAACAAACTGAGAAAATAAAATGTATCCAACTGGCTATTATTTATTTATTTATACATTCATTCATGTATGTTTTAATCTTGTATGTGTTCTGTCATTGTTCATAATTGGATGACTTCAACAGGTTCCAACATAGGCCAATTAGCACCTTTATATTGCCTATCGATAAAACAAAAAGGTTGAAAACTGGAATTTGGTAAATTATTTCCCTGTTGTAACAATACTTCCTTTCAATTTCCGTCCCTGTTAAATAGTGTAAGGAACATATAATAAATAAATGTAAGTGATAGAGTAAAGAAATCCGGACTGAACAGCATGATGGATCAGGGAGGAAGTCAGTACAAGATAATGTTTTTATTTAACTTTTCTTACATATACTGTATTTTTGTTATTTTATTACATTATTTTCTTTTATTTTGGTCCCAGGAAGGGACAGAAATGTAGTCCATTCCCAGAATTCCAAGCTGAATACATTTGGGAAATCCTGAAATAAAATTATTGCAAAAAAGAAACATAATAAATGCAAAAGGTACAATTTTGAACTTTCAACATCATCATATCAGTAAATAAATATGGAGCACAGGAATTAAAAATAAATCCTATTAGAACATTTGGACAGAATTAGAAAATGTTATCTAACTCCTCTCTAATGAGGCTTTGTCAGCGACTTTGTAGAGCATGACTAATGTCTTTGTGTGTGCGTGTGTGCAACCTCTATTTAGAAACACTGCTTCATGTGCTGTAAAAACTCAAAGAGGTCTTGCCAAAGCAAAATAAAATGTATAGAAGTTTACAAATAAGAGCAGGTTGTTTCATGTTTTTTTTTTACTGAGGCGTATCAATGAAGAAAAGAGAAGGAAAACTTTGTGAGACACATTTCAGCGGGAGGGGATGCCAAAGTAGTTCCCCATCATTCCCTCACTGTCATATTACCAAGAAGCAGCAGCGTAATGAAATAAGAGGTCAGGGTGCCGCTATGCCTTCACAATGAGGTCAGGCTGAACTCATAAAAGCAGATGAAGACTCATTAGACCTAGATGTCATCTTTTTCAATATTTCTGCTTAAACCCGACACTTGTGATCACACATTCCGAATTCTATCTGGCTGGGTTTCACCTCCCATCCGTGATGTTTTTTTGTTTTTTTTTGTCTAAAACCCTGTGAGCAAACACTAGCTCGAATGTGCAAAAAACATGGGGACAAGCAATAAGGACTAATAATAATCAGCATTTATTCAATATTCACAGCGTCATTATTGCACCGTATTGTATTAGATTCCTGCTTTTAATCACAAGAATAATATTGATAATCGATTTATCAGAATCAGGATTGGTGTGCTATTAATTTTCTTATCTGAAACATTTAGGCCTGGGATACATGTTATTTTTATTATTTTTTAAAAATCTTATCCCATGTTTTTTAATGGCAAAGATTCCACGTGGCCGCACATTTGAGCTCATATGAATTGAGCTATACAGGAAACCTTTAAAACACACACCTGGATGTGATACAAATAAAACTCGAAGGGGCATATTCACTAAAGGTTTGCGTCGCCTTTACACGGCACTAACCGGTAATAATGGAGCAATCTGGGAGCGCCTAATTCACTAAACACGTGCAGAGGCGGACGCTTGCGCCATTGTTATTTGCGCATATTTAAATCAGGTAATTTGCATACATTTGACGCAAAATATGCACACCCCAATGCAAATAGACCATAAACGTTATTTGTGTCACGCAAACTCCGTGTGGCTATTAGCGCTAGCGTTAGTGCATCAATGGGAAAGCATGAATAAACCTGCCGCACCATGATCATGACAGCAGTGCTTGGTGTGGAGGTCCATGGTGTACGTCCCTCTCTGGATGATCATGCAGAGAGGAGAGAGAGAGAGAGAGAGGGACATTTTCTATGTTGGTTTAGGACACAACCTAACCTGGGCTGATCGGCAATGGCGGGGAGGCATTTTCCATTTTTACGTGCCAGATGCATACTGTACGCCCACACCAACCTCTGAAAATATATTGTTAAAAAACGATCGCACCAATAATGTATACTTTATGAATGAATGACGTCGTTGTCGTCCTTTCTGCTCTCTACAGCTTAATGGCGCTCTAAAGGCTTACTCTCGGTCCAAGCTCGCTTTCTGATAATGTCATCTTTCTCGCAACTGTTACTATAACAACCATGTTCTTGGCGCAAATCCATTGCCATGTGTGTTAAATCAGGTGCAAATTTGCTCCAAGCTGTTTTGTGGGCGTGTTTGCGCCGGTATATGATTAGCGCAATATCCTTAGGTGGGTAAGTGGGCGCAAACTGCGGGTGCAGTTGTGGTGCAATATTTTGCGCAGCGCATTCTTAGTGAATATACCCCTAAAACTATTGTTCTTAAATAATGATAATAATAATAATAATAAATATAGCAGAAGCACAACAAAAAATCCAAATATATAACATGAATAAGATGAGACTCCTTATCTGTGCAAAGTTCTTTCAAAATTCTTGGTAGAATTCCAGCTAGTATGCAGTCCTGAGGGACACTGTGTACCTACTTATCATGTTGGCGCGGTTGTGATCTCATTAGGCTGTCTGTCACTGGCAAGCAGTTAACATGCAACCATTCCAGGTCACATGTCTGTCTGAAGGTAGAGTGTAGGCTGCAGCAAAATTATGATGACTTTGGTACATTTAAAAAAGAATCATTTGACATGCAAGGAAAAGTGTCTTAAGTTATAAATGTGACTGCAAATTCAAAAAAAATAAAAATAAAAAAAAATAAAAAAATAAATAAAATAAAAAATAAATAAATGTGACTGCAGTCTCCAAGGCAATAACAAGAAGTCAACTAGAGACCACCTCTCTTCTCAGTGTTGAAATTTTAACACAAGGCACTCTTCTCTTTGTGCTTGCAGTTAATCACATGAAAAAGAATAATCACACACGCCAAAACCTTTTTTAGTTTGAAACCAAGAATCCTTTGTGAACATTCATAATGGCATTTTAAAATCACTCACTCAGTCTTGAGAATTGGCAAAATATAACCTGAAGCGGTATTCAAAAACACATGAACTCTTTGACACCAAATCCCCCAACTCCTTCCTTGGATTCACGTCTTGACTTTTCAAAGCAATCTTGCAGCTCACGTGCTGGGAAACATTTGCTGGGGAAAACAAGATTGCTTGAAAATATACTGACCCATTTTTAAACCACTTATTTCCTGACCTTGAAGAGAGGAAATATTGAACAATCACAAATGGAGAGGCGGAAATCTAAAGTTGATTCTCTTATCTGTCAATAATAGACGGTAATGTTTGTCTTCAGGAACAACTTTGAAACAATTTAGTTTAATTCTAACGCACTTTACTGTGATTGGCTGGCAACCAGTCCAGGGTGTCCCCCGCCTACTGCGCAGAGCCAGCTGAGATAGGCTCCAGCACTCCCCGCGACCCTTGTGAGGAATAAGCGGTCAAGAAAATGGATGGATGGATAACGCACTTTAATGGCAATGTGGAAAAAGGTTTTCTTTTTTTGCAAATTTATTGAAAATAGGGACATTGCTAAAACATACATAGAGCCCCAATTTATATATTTCACTTTTATTTTTATTTTTTTATAAATCATTCATATTTGGCAGGGTTGCTAACAACGCTCTTCTCTATGGAGTGTCATAGACATGTATTTCACTTTATAGGTACTTTAGTGGTATTGTTTTACACAAAACCTGACATTTTTCAGAAGTGATGTCAACCTGTTTGCAAAATTACTGTATATTTTTAATCTTCTTATTCAGGGGAGAACACATCTGACATTTTTAACTCCATGAAAACAGAACATATAGAGTCCAAGTCAAATTAACAGTGATGCAAAAGATAACAGAATATAAATTAAATTGATAGCTCCATCCATCAAGGATATTCAAACATATCCCAGTTTTCCTTCTCACACACTCACATATTCATGGAGAGTTCAAATTTTCAAACAACTATCAAATATTTTTGTTGCCGTCCATTTCAAGTGACCTTAATTCAGACAATGACATCATGTGGATGTCGTAAATAATGCTTAGACATTCAATCTAAAAAAGTGAGCACGACACAGTTGTTCCTAATCTGATTAGGTTTGCAGTTTTTCCAACAACATTTTACATCTCCGGGGACGAAGTGCTCTCTGAAATAGATGAGCTGAACAAGGAGAGCAAGAATTCTTAGAAATATTATTTTTGTTCAATAAAGAATGGAACAGAAACAAGAACAGCACATACAGCTAGGTCCAGAAAAAGTATTTGGACAATGAGGTTTTATGAGTTCGTCTCTACACATAAACTGTGGATATGAAATTAAACAATCAACATGATTGAAATGTAGACTCAAATTTCGCATTAAACACTCAGGAATTCTATTTAATTATAGGAGGAGACACAGGGCGGTCATCTGGAGTTCAACACACTTTTTTTTTTTTTCTTCAACTTTGTCATGTGTTGACTTGGATGTCATGTAAGATGTTAAAAATCACATACCAGGATTAAATAGGCTCGGGTTCAGAGGGAAAAAACACTTGAGAAGGACACAAGGGAAGCCGATTGGTGGGATAAAACCGGATCAAAGGTAGAATCACAAAGGTGAGGAAAATGTTCAATTCCGAAGATTAATTGCAGCTTTGCCCTTTGGAAATGTATTTGTCATTCATTCGTTCCTTGAAAGCATGTGCCCACACACTCACCTTTCCACAAAGTGGTGACAACAGCATCTGGAGGTGTGAGAAAGAGAGCGAGAGAGCAAGAGACAGAAAGAAGACTCAGCATTGATAGACCAGAAAAGTGAATGTAGGTCATCAATTTAGAAATGTATGTCAGTGTGATGAGAGCAAGGGCGGTAACCTCACAAAGTGACAGACTAATAAAAGTACAACACATAAAAAAAAAAAAAAAAAAAAAAAAAAAAAAAAAAAAAAAAAAAAGTACTTTTCAAGAAAAACATGTAATCATTACAAGTACAAAGATATGCTTTGTTGGGATGAAAAATTGTGATTGTGCAAAAATAAAGTTGACCGCCCTCTATCACACTGGCATTGCAACAAGATTTCAGAACATTCAGAGAGATTCTTGCAACCCATTTACTGTACGATATAAAAATAAATAAAAAAAAAAAAAAAAATGATTAATGAGCTATCATTATCCCATTCGTGGTGATTTTTTTATTTTTTTTTTATGCGCTACTGTGGCAAAAATGGGAAAAGACCCAGGGCTGTTTTATTCCAACAGGAAGAGGAAAAGCACAGACTATTGTCTATTTATGTCTATTATTACAGCCTTGTGACTAACACAGCTGCCATGCTTATACTAAACTTGAGCCGCCTTGTCACTATAAAAATCTAAATGTTGACCATTACTTGGAACAGAGGAGAAAATTAACCTTCGGCGATATTAACTCATTCACTGCCAGCACAGTTAAATTTAATTTTTGACTTCTATAGACGTAAATGGCGGCAAATGAGCTTTAAAGACATTTTTAGCCATCCTCCCATCGCTTAAAATTAGACATTATGGGATCAGGATTTTATGGGACGATCACCGATTCGATCTGACCAGAAGATGGAGAAATATGTCGATTTAATTAAATTGTTTATTTACTGTATAATCAAAACAAGATTAGGCTTTATGTGATCAAAGAGAAATTATCTATTTTAACATTTATATTAACCAACATTTACAGGACACAGTTCATTTACAGTCGACCCTCAGCCATAAACTCCACGTATAATTAACACCCTTTTGAGGAAAAAAATACCCCCCCTAAAACCCCCCACTAAAAATGAAGCTTGATAATAAATATAACATGTAATGTTTACCAGTCCACAACATCTCCATCTCTATTGAGAGGAAAGAAAGAAAAAAAAAAGAGAACATCACTCATCATTGAGGTGGCCAGGAGGTTTAACACCAGTGGTGTAGTCCAGGGTGTACACGGGCATACAGAGAGTATACCCACTTCTTTTTCAGTCAGTATTGCGTATACGGTATTGTCATGTGCTGAAGATTGGATCCCAAAGCGCAGACACAAATAAGAATTTTACCTATTTATTCACATCGAGAGGCAAGGAACAAACTTGATTAGAGGAGAAACAAAGAGAGTTGTACAGAGGAACAGAAAGCAATAATCCGGCAAACACAAACACTTCTCAGAACGCTACTACAGACAGTGAATCAATCTGATTGGTTGTCACTAGGTAAAGGACTAAAAAGATTGACATCACATAGGTCCAGACATCACCTAAAGAAGTAAAGATTGACATCACACAGGTCCTGACATCACATACCGTATTTCAGGTTGAAACCAGCTGATGGTTACATCAGTTCAAAACAGACACTTGACCATGAAGTCAAACTTAACCCTGGCGTGACCCCAGACATGACTGCTATCACTTCTAAATTCCCTCCCCCGATGCACACAGTTCACCCATGGCCTACCCATGCCTCTAATTGGCTGGTACGCCATGCCTACGCTGATTAAATTGGGTAACTTTTGACATGAGGACTGATGAGCCAATTGGAGGTTGACTATAGGGTGGGTCATGTTGAGGAAAAACAATCCTTCAAATGCTCCCCCAAGCCACAATGGTGACCCAGAAATTTAGCTCAGGTGAACTGATTTGCCCTCGTACACGGGATACCTGAACGCGACGTGGGTATCTCACGTTGGGTATGACCGCAGTTGATGTTCGTTTAGCAATAGTTTAGTACACACTAAACTATTATATTCCTGTGTCAGTTCAAGTGACACCAAACAGATGCAGTGTCTTCTTGTCACACTATTATTCAACGAAAGGTCCTTGGAAGAAGCTAACATTTAAGTAGCAGTTGGAACCTGACTAATTAGTGCTATGCCGCGTGCTTGTCAGATTACATTCATATTCAAAGACACTCGTGCACATTCTAGGGAAGCTTTTCGGACACGCGGAGACCTCCAGTGTCCACCTTTAAATGTGAGCAGCGTGTGTCCCAAATTCCTCACGTGCACATGTAAGGCCAAGGCCAAACAACAGAGGCTCCCACTGGGTGCTACAGGCCAACTATTCAGTGGCGCCAGCCAATTTTGATTGAAGATTGAAGAAAGAAAAAAAAGGGGGGGTGGGGAGATGATTTACCACTGCACCACCACTGCTGTTTTCCATTTAAAGACGCACAGAACTTCAAGTACTACAAACTATTACAGTTATCCCCTTCACAAAGCATCCTCATCCTCTTGTGTAAGATGAAATATGTAATTTCATTCAAGGCACTTGCGTATTCTTTGAATAGAAAACCATGGGTCAAACATTCAAAGAAAAAAAAAAACCCTTCTCTTTCCATGGTGAATTTATCTTTTGATTTTACTCACCTGTCTTTTTCTTCTCTTCCTTTATGTATTACGCTGGAAGATTCATCATTACGTTTATTCTTTTGCCTAGTAAAAAGTATGCTTGTGCCACAACAATGAAACAGTGACCTACTGAATTGTGCAACCCTGTTCTTTGCATCTCCACAAATTTGTGTGCCAATTCGTACACTATGTACTTAGTGTTGCAACGGATCACAAAAGTCACGGCTTGTAGCAGATGATGGATTTGAGCCGCGGATCGGGTCGTTTTTTTTCCAATCAGCAAAAATAAAATAAAAAGATAAATAATACTTTGTCTTCATTTATTTGATAAAACACCTTTTTCTCATTAAAAAAAAATCTCTTTAGGATTTAGGAACACAACTAACTGCAATATGAGGCAGAAATGATCTTATTTTATACAAGGACCATGTGTAAAATAAGTACCGGTATTCATGGATTAATGTTGTGTTCCTAAATTCTAAACGGCTACGTTTGACATTTTGAGTTGAATGTTGTTTTTTTTTAATGGGCAAAAGTGTTTTAGAAAATAAAAGAGGAAGTTATATTTATTTATTTAATAATTATGAAAAGACCAAGTGCAATTTAAGGCACATTCCCTTCCTTTAAACATGGAGAGTGAATTACAAAGTAGCCTTGGTCCAGAATATTGAAAAATAATTAAACCAGGTACCAGCTGTCAAACTAACAGCTATCAGCTAGACACTTGTTGGTAATGCTAATAGTTAGCTGCTATCCACTTACCTCGAAGACTTCTGCCGTATCATACAATGATGGTGTAATTAACTAGCGGTTTCTTAGCATCCTAAATTAGAGATTGAATACGAGTTTGGGATAGCGTTGTGTTGATGTCGGTCGCAACTACAATGTCGATCAAACCTACGATAAAGAAATCCTAAACGTCTAAAAGGGCAGTCAAGCTAGCCATTACGCTACGGTGTGGGCCAACTTCAAAGTAAATTTGCATTGCCATCAATGCAATACTGTATTTGGTAAACTTTATTTTGAAGTTATGTTTAGCGTGTTACATTGAGTATGTTTCAGCTTCCTTGACATTTCTCAATGGTGTCCACCGTGAATGTGTAGTTTTGTTTTTCCTCCCACCAACCAATCCGTGTGGGGCCTGATCCGAACCAACCACGGCTCAATGATGATTCGTTGCACCACTACTATGCATAAAGTTACATCAATGATTTGTGAACTCGACATGTCCGAAATGATGCTTTTCTGCGATTTCGCAAGCGCATCACTCATGATTGAGACCTCTGTCGCGCTGTCTGTCTCTTTCTTGGCATATTAACATCAAATTGAGCACACAGGCATCAGGCTAAGATCAAAAAGTGTCCTCCTAGACCAAAAAAAAGCCTACACTTGTCTACATAATCAGTTAGAGAACAGCATGTGCAAAAGGGCTGTGAGTGACTATTTGACTTGTGGGCCTCGAGTGCCAGCAATTCATTAGCACCACTCCAGCAGAGACACTGCGTGGAAAGCAGCCATCTGGGCCAAGGAATAAGGACACACACACACACACACAACTGTGTGCACATGCACTCGTAGGATATTTATCCATGCAGCTCAAAATAGAAACAGGGTGTGTTGATTGGTGCCCCCATGGTAATCTGTGATGGGCTGTACGTGTATACCATGCAGATAGTCAGTGGCCCATTGGCCGGACCACCATATTTGTCTCTTATTAAACAATAGGGGGACTTTTAAAAGTAAATATAAATATCACAAGACACAGCTTGTGGAGCATGGGAAGAAAACCACAGAAAAACTAGTGCTCAATGTATCTACACCGGGGCAGGTTCATGACTGAATCAGAGCATGATCCTGAACCATGAAGTAGCATCTGAGGAAGAGAAAGGCTCAGATGCAGGGGGAAGAAGAGATGACTCAGAATTTGCAGAGGGGCGAGGAGTGGATTTTGAACATAATCAGGAAGACTTCAATGAAATGGATTTGGAATCTGGGAAAGATGAGCAGAAACTTATGATTGTGGTTGGGTAGTAAAGTGATGTAAAACTGTAGTACATCATACTGAATGCTAATTCTAATATTTATTTTATTTCTAATGACATCTTTATGATACAAAACGTTTTTAGATTTTTTCTTACGACTGACTTCTTTTGTATTGATTTGCAATGGCCCAAATACTGCAGCCTCATGCTTCAGAATCGGATGAATGTGGTGAAATTAGGTCAGCTTGTAATCATGAAAGGTAAAGTCTGGCCTTGCTTCGATTGGCCTCCCGCATTTGCATCTCACTTCCGACAAGTGTGAATAATTCCATTTCAATTCATGCCCAATTCAAAAGCTCAGAAAAACGTCTAATCTGTCTGACTTGGTGAATCCTCCGCAGAAATTACTCTCCAAGTGACATCAGCACATCCTGTTAGCATTTAACCTTTCCTAATAGATGCATTGACGCGGCCTTGGTGGCTCTTAATCACCGCTGGAGATACTGTGCAGGTGCCCTGTTGCATGCGCTGTAACACACTGACCTACTTCTGCTGCTGCTGTTGCTATTTGACCTCACACAACTGCAAACATAATGAACAGATATAATTGGACTGAGAAGCCGTACAGGCTTTTCCCTCCTTTCAGAATGTCTTGCTCAAACACAAGCAATGAATTGAGTGAGACAGAATGCACATTTAAATGTACAGTTAAGACTTAAGTATATAGTAGGTGAGAAATGATTGAAAAGGTTGCATTATAAATTGTCATCAGACTCACTCAGTAATACTAAAAAAAAAAAGGAAGAAAAAAGAAGCTGAGAAAAAACAATAATGACAATAAACACTAATAATAATATCCATTTTCTGAACCGCTTATCCTTACCAACACAATAATAAATCACATCTTGCAATGAGGAAGCAGTCTGAGTACTCGAAGGTGAGCTTTCTCATACCTGGGGTTGCAGTTGCCGAGTTGGTTTAAAAGCTCCTCAGTGGCATGGCCCTGCGGGTGGCCCAGAGTGCTAAAAGGTCCTATATGTTGTGGGGCTGTCCTGGTGGTTGACAGGCCTCTGTAACATGAGATGTCTCTGCATTGGCAGACCAAGGCAATGGGTCCCCTTTTTACAGTCATGGCATTAGAATTTCCTCTCTCCCGGGGCTAAGAGGGTAACTCACATCTGATCGGTTCTCAGATTAAGTATTTGACATGATGCTCATGATATTGAGTGAAATCAAACAATGGGAAACTTTGTTGTATTTCAGTTGTAGGGTTTTGTGGTGTCACGCTGGGTGGAGAGCGAGTGGGTGAGGGGAGATGGACCCAATGGCGGAGAAACATTACAGGGAGACAGACAGGGATGGCTATATAAGGAACTTTATGGATAAGTAAAAGACGGGATGGGACGTGAGAGGACTGGGCACCAAGACTTGACTGGGAAAGGGGAAGCTGGTTGACATGACAGGACTGAACGGAACGTGAGCAGACTGGTCGCCATGACTGGACTGAACGTGGGGCGGCTTGGCACGAACGTGGGGGACTTGGCAGGGACGTGGGACGACTTGGCAGGGACGTGGGACGACTTGGCAGGGACGTGGGACGACTTGGCTGGGACGTGGGACGACTTGGCTGGGACGTGGAACGACTTGGCTTGGACGTGAAGAGAGTTGGGTTGATGCGGGGAAACTTGACTTGACGTGGGAGAAACTTGACTTGACTTTGGGGAAACTTGACTTGATTTTGGGGAAACTTGACTTGACTTTGGGGAAACTTGACTTGGCTTTGGGGAAACTTGACTTGGCTTTGGGGAAACTCGACTTGGCTTTGGGGAAACTCGACTTGACGTAAACGACACCAACTCAGCACGCCACAACAGGACAAGACAAGACAATGCTCCCACAACGTGTGAACAAACAGCACTGACTAAATAACCAACATTAACAAGACACACCTGGGAAACACAATAGGCTGAGGGCACTGATTGGTCACACATACCGGGAAGGGAAGACACGGTTAACGCCAACTAGACAAGGAAGACAAACCAGACAAAAGACAACATGAAAACCCAAAAAACTTTTGTAATAAAAAGGAACTTAAATGGAGTAGAAACATGAATGCTTATTAGTGTGAGCCAGCAGACGAGTAATCCATCAAAGATGCTTGAACAGACCCATGAATACAGCAAAGCTATAACTGGTGTGTAAATGTAAATGTTAATTATCCCTGTGGATTTTGAAGTAGGGCAACTTAGAGATCTAATTTCAGCAAGATGGTCATACGTTATGTGGGTCAGTGTCCCTGGCCAGTGCTCACAGTTTGCATCTTCCAAGTAGGCATTATGAGTCCCTATTTTGTCAATAAAAGGCTGTAATATGTCTAGGTTGAGCACTCGAGACAGTCTACTCATATCTCGCTGTCTTCTTTGTGTTGAGCAACAAGTTCCCTGTGGATTGGACAGGCCTGTCAAGGTCATCTGTTCTTCTCACTGTATTGTGCATCCCATCATTATGTGTCACCTGTGCGCTTTAAAGGAGAACTTGGCATGTTCAACTTATTCAAATTGAAGTAAATATGACAAACACAATAAAGCACAGCTTCTGAAATACAAATTGGAGATCGACTGGTATCCCAAAATGGATTGTTTGACTTCACAGGTTCCACTGTATGTATACGCTTAACAAATGTGTGACATATATGATTACATTACAGTTGATTATTTATATAGGACACAGTCTCTGTTAAGAGTATAGGCCTAATGTACTTGTTATTCTTGTTTGGCTATGAAAGTAGGGTGAGGAGAAGTTAAAAAAAAAAACTGGGACATTACAATTTTGATGAAAGCCAAATATACAATGAATTCTCACAAGGAACTATTTATAACAAAAAAATAATCACTATAGTCAATGTGGTGAGCGTGTCAGTTTAGCTAATGCGATCTTTGTTGCCAGTTATACAGCGTTAAACAAGTCATCCTGCTCGGTCCGGTGTTGTGGCAATCTAATTACCATAAGAAACACACCGCCAGAAACGCTCAGCTCGCAAATATGGCTGATCACATTTACCATAATTCTTAAACATGGAAGCAGAAAGTAGATGCAGTTCCGGTAATACGCAAACATGAATATTAATGTATAGTCAATAGGAAGAAGGACTAACAGTTGAGATCCGTTTTAATTGGTTTAACGTATGATTTGCTATGACGAACTGTGTGATTGACATACACATGGCCCAAACAATTGACTTGCTGAGCAGGCTAAAAAACAAAACCAACCAACCAACCAACCAACCAACCAAACGGGATGGGGCATCGTACAAGTGAGACAACCCAGAGGGGCTGCAAAATCCACCATTTCACGGCTAATCAGGGACATCTGGTCTACTTACAGTTCATGAGAGGCTCATAGATTGACAAACCATTCTTGGTTCACATAACGTGAGCCAAAAGGAGAGACGTGCATGAAAAGAATATACCGGTAAACGATTTCACTAAACTAGCCTCAATGGGACTCCCTACGGAGTCCTAAAGAATAAAGTGTCATTGATGATCCAGCCATTCAACACAACACAAAGAGTGACCCAAAAAAAAAAAAAAAAAAGTTATTTTGAAGGCAGTCATGAGACAATTTTGACATAAAGGAAAAACTGCTACTGCCACAATGAAAATAATCAAGATAACCGGGAACAAATATAATTTCCTGTCATTGTCCCTCTAGAAGATCAAGTTTATAGATCATTGTAAATATCAGGGGTGAAGATCCAAGATCCTGACTGTTATTTTTCAAGGCGAGTGACAGAACTAGGTCAGCTCGTTTGTGACAGAAAGAAGGCAGGTTTTTATAATGAGACACATAAAGACACATTCATCCACCCTATATGAATTCATGTCTCTTTTACCTATCCTCTGTAAACATATGCCACACTGTGTACTGACAGAAACACAATAGATATTTTCACAAAAACTGACCACACAAACATAACATCAAACTTCTAAATCATACTGAATTAGATACCCCAAGGCTGAAAAATTCAACCAACAAACCTTTTTACGGTTCATCAAGAATTGGGTATTTTGTTGCTGCTATTCGAAAAAGACTTTTTTTTTTTTTTTTTTTTTTACATTTTTGGGATGTCTGCGTTCACTTTCATCCCCAAAACAATGAAAACAATGACAAAAATTAACATGTGTTTTTCACATAACGTAGCAATTTGAAGCTTACATTATCCGAATATTAAAGATGTAATTCATTTAGAGTATTGGTATTGAGTAGAAGGTACAGATTTTCGTATAACCTGGTTAAAGCATGGTACACTTACTCACTCAAGCTTGTGTTACTGTGCTGGTGCTCGCAGCTCCCAAGCAGAGTTGGGAGGGTTGAGGTATTGTTAAAATGTGTTTCAACCAAGTACTGTATGGTTTTCACAAATATCTAGCTTGTTATAAACCACACACCGTGAAAATAAAATATAGATTTCCCCCCTAAAAATGGGATACTATGAATACTGTAAAAGCATGAGTCACCATGTCATTACCTTAAATTGCTCTCAATAGTTCCCAATAGAACTATTTTAAGGATTTAACAATTTTGAACAGTTTTATGGTAAATTCATGTGGAATGTACTGATTTGAAATGTTTGAAATGCAGAACCTTTACGAATAGCCACCACCACAAACACCTGATGAATATCCAGCGCTGACATTTATTTGAAACAGAAAGTGAGTCATTGTTTTTTTTTGTTTTTTTGTTATGGTCCTACCGAAGAATGTTCAAACACAGTTAATATTTCTCAGTCAAATACAGGCAAAACATAAACAAAAAAAAGTACAGAATAAAACATAAAACATGCGATTTGAAGTAGTGTTTTTGTCTACAGTCTATAGAGACGAGGGATACTCCGATCGATCGGCCGATATTCATGAAAAAGTACGTGATCGGAATATTTGATCAAAGTCTTTTTGTCCCGATCAAAAATCCGATCACCCGCAGATCATGCTTCTCTCTCCTTATTAAATTGTCAGACCACTGACTATTTCAATCTGTTAAAGATTGTGTTACTAAAAGCTGGGAAATGTAAGTTTTTCAGTCATTGTTGTTTTTTTGTCATTTTTTGACTGAATAGTTGATGCACTGTGCAAGCAAGGGTTTTGTTATAAACTCTCTTGAATTTGTAAATACCGTTTTTGTCAAAAATTAAGATGATTATATGGTTGTTGATTTTTTTCAGATAATATAGCCAATGGCACTCACTCACCATATATACATTGAGGAAATACATACAGATAATCAGTGCGATCGGATTCAATATCGGTCGATCTTACAGATGATCGTATCTGTCATGTCTGGGTTAAGTTTGAGTAGAGTTCATGACCGTGCGCCAGAGTTCATGACCCTTTACATGTCTGTTTTAGTATTGATGTAACTCCATCCAGTTTCAACTAGTTTGGCTATATGATGTCTGGACTTTGTGATGTCAGGAATCTTTTATGCTATATGATGTTTATTGATGTCCGGAACTATCTTAGTGTAATTACTCTGGCCACAACCAATGAGATTGATTCACTGTGTATTTAAGGGTCTGAGAATTGTGTGTGTTTGCCGGATTATTGTCCAACTGTTTCTGTGTACCGCTCTCTTAGTTTCTGCCTCTCGATATGAATAAATAGTTAAAACCTTATTTGTGTCTGCTCCTTGGGATCCAACCCTCAGCACGCAACAGTATCGGCTAGGGGTGTCACGATTCGCCAACTCCACGATTCGATTTAAATTTCGATTTTGGGGTCACGATTCGATTTTTTTTTCGATTTTTTTTTTTTTTTTTTTTTCCGCTCCCCCACTTTATAACACAGAGGCATATGCTTCTGTAGGCTAAGGCTAGTCTATGATCATTGGTTCTATTCATTGTACAGTAAATCTTATTTCAAAAGATCGGCTACATATAGGTGATGCAATTTCCATATTATTTTTGTGTAAATTTATGTAATATATGATAATTGACATTAGGCAGGAATGATCAAATTCAAAGAATTTATTTACAATATAAAGTTAACCGTCTTGTTCTTACTGAAGTGTAAAATAAAAAATAAAAAAACAAAAACAAAAAGTCACAGTGGGTGCCTGCCATCTATTGACTGTTTTTGGTTACAACAGTGTGCTGTGCGTTCCTCTTAAAATAATGTGCAATGTGCAACAACAACAAAAAATATATTGTATCCAAAGTCATGGAACAAATACAGCCTGAACAAACTATATCCCAACATTTACAGTTGCTGGGCATACTGTAGCGTGGTTCAAGTACACTAATTAAATGTTTGAATCCAGCGTTTTCCAAGGCTGCAGGTCTGCTGCTATAAATAGACCTATGGATCTGGCGTTTCGCGCGAGCTGAAGTGTGTGGAAGTTTCACTGTAAATGAGGATGAAATAGTTGGTTGGACCGTTGTTTTCCCACTTCTAGTTGAATTTGATAAATCTAAATCTTTGTGATGCCTGCGTAAATGTCCCGTCATGTTTGTCGTGTTTCCCGTTGTTACGGCTGGCGGCTCGGGCCCGCCGCCGGCTCCGCTCCCCTAGTATGTATGTGTGTGTTTGTGTCGGCTGGTGCCCGTATAATGGTACTTCAGTTTGAATGCGCCAGCGCGACACTCTGATTGGAGGACTGTGCCAGCGCGACACTCCGATTGGACGACTGTGCCAGCGCGACACTCCGATTGGACGACTGTGCCAGCGCGACACTCCGATTGGACGACTGTGCCAGCGCGACGCTATTGTGTATCCGTGTATTATACCCCTATTGGTTATTGTTGTTTCTCCTCCGTTCTGTCAGTTCTGTCAAATGCGGTTATTATTTGTTCACCTTCCACTTTCACTCCCTTGTCAAACCCCTGCCTGAAATTTCAATTAAAACTACTCAGATGTTAAAGTCGACCCGTGTTTATCTACTCTATATTTTCTGTTATTGTGTTACTTCCCTTCCCCTTGACGAGCCGGGCGTAACACCGTGGCCGAGTACAGTACGCGCACATAGCATATCTTGCAACTGTGGTCTTTTTATCGACAACGTGAACGTTGTCGACATAACTCACCGGGAACGCAAAATGTTTCCAAACTGGTGACGAGAGAAGCGGGAGCGGCTTGAAGCACCATTGCTGTGTCTGTCCGCTCTTGCCATCATGACTGCAGGAGAAGTCAGCTAACAAGTGCCGTTAGCTAGTAGCTGAATGGCTGCGTCTCATTTGCTTTCCTGGGAGGTGGCGGTGGCGGCGGTGGCGGCGGGCGCGGGGGGGGGTTGGGGGGGCATCGAATCGTGTGTCCTCTCTTCTATTTCGATGCTCGAAATCGTGACGTAATTTCGATCGATTTCGATAAAAAATCGAAATCGTGACACCCTTAGTATCGGCAGAATAAAACTCTGATCGGAGCAACCCTAACAGAGGCAGTGGTGCAAGTTGGGAGGGAAATGTCTTAGCAGTGCGTCGACCAGGAAAGGGCAGAGTTTGTTACTACAAATATACTGATGTATCATGAGCTGCGCAAGGGAAAAGTTGAAATTATATTAAGCAACTCTTAATTTTCGATATCTATCATTAATCATCTGGTATGGGGCTGTTACAGTTCCCGTGGTAGATATAGATAGGTCCATCACAACGATAATACAAGTGAAAGACTTCTCTGTAGCCGTTGTCCCTCCACCAGGTGCACAGTTGTCGGTTCCAACCACAGGCCAGGAAGTAAAAGAGTTCTGGGTGCTCCATGCTGATCAGAGCGTAGAAGTCCTGGTCCCCGAGGTGGCTCTTGAACCTGTACTTCTCAGCTAGCTTCGTCACATTTCTTGGATCCAGTAGTTGGTTGTAGAGAGTGGACGCCCTTATTGTGGCGAGGTCCAGTAACAGCACGCCAGAGTTGACGCCGGGGAGACCGTCGGGCGGAGGGTCACCCACTCTGCTTTTAGGGTTTTCCTTGCGGTACTGCGAGAATGTGTGTCTGTGTGTGAAGAGGAGAAACCAGCCAAATGTCAGTATGCTGGTAATGCAACAGTTCTGCTGTCTCTGTCTTCAATATTTGCGTTTCCATTGATAAAAGTTGTAAAGACTATCCCAACAGAAGAGTAGAAGTGCAAATGGTATGGAAACCAAAAACTGCACAGTAGTGCTGTGCGATAAGGACCACATTTTAATATACCAATATAGGAAGCAAAAACCCGTATCTCACAGAGACAGGTTGTGCGCATGCAGCGAGTGTTGGTATCCCATTCGTTCAAGACTGCTAAACGTAGCAAAAGATAGTTGCCAGTCCCCTTTGGAAAACATTTTTATGCTCACAAAAAAGCTTTTCTTGTAACATTTCTTTGCGAGTATGAAAATGTTTTGAGAGGGTCTGGCAAACCTTTTGCAATGTGAGGAAATAACTCGCTACATGCAGCCCCTTGCAGTGGAGATCTGGGCATTAGAAAACAATCAGTATAACCTAGAAAATAGGTCAAAGAGTTGATAAATCAGCGACCAATACTATGGTGAACTTGTGTGCGGCCGACGGATGCTCTAATGGCTCAAAGAGAGATTAGATCGTTCTTTCCGCTGCCAGCAGTGATTCTAAACCAGGTGGAAGACAGTGAGGAGTGAAAGACCAGCATAGTGACTAGCACCAAACTACGACGCAACTGCTTTGCACCCACAAAAAGTACGAGGATATGCTCAGATCATTTTATATCAAGTAGTTTTTCCCTTTTCCATATACAGTTGGTCATAACATTAACCTCTGATTGTAAATTCAAGGCAGACATGATGAATGTGCCATATTATCTTTAGTGAAACAATCATTCATACTTTTTTTTTTTCATAAGTATTCAAGTAATTCTAAACAAAAAGTTAACGATTTAACACGGTTATCACAATTAACACTAACTCGGGCTTGATCTCTGCTGAGGAATGTGTTGTAAACGTGCGTGCTGTTTGTTAGCAGCTAGCAAGCTAAGATAGCTTGAAGACTTCCATATACAGCAAGACCAGTATATCCGGACACACACGATTTCATGAATAACAATTTACACCATGAAAGTAGGGATCGACGTACTGTTTCAAGCAAAAACAACATATCTTAAGCTTCCACTTCCACTTTGCCCTCCAACAAACTTCATTTTTTTGTAGTTAAGCGGCTCCAAATGACTGGTTTCAATGAGTCACAGGAATGTAGTGTCCTACTCGGGATGTTTTTTTGTGACACTTGACATATTTCCCACCTTTTAACGAAAACGCTCGCCGATAATTACGCTTTCTACATTCATTTTTTTATGGGAGGCTTGCGCTCCGGGAGGCACAGCAGGAGCTAAGCAGTGACGTCAGCTGGAAGGGTCTCTACAGGATTTAGTGTGTATTATTTTCTCTTTTAGACATATTAGCTAGGCAGCCAACAATCAGCATTCAGTGCTCTGTGTACATTAGGGTGACCAGATTTTTATAATTAAAAAGTGGGACACTATATAGTATACAACACATTTTCACCAAATTTCATTGCTAGTCAATCTTCTTCAAGGGGGGAGTTGGTGGCGGGTGAAAGTCGGTCGACATGTGCATCAATCAACAATTTCAACAGCACTTGTCAATGCACTCACCATTATCCAACCTATTTTGCTTGGGACCCGGCAACTATTGGAAGCTGTTCAGTTTACTACATTTTCCATGATTCTTAGATGCAAAAGCATGACATCGTTCTAGTTCTGGTCACCGCCTGCTATCTAAATCCATCTGTTCCAGATGAGTTGCGGATTTAGATGAGAATTTGGAAGTAAACAGGAAGGAATTCAACAGTTAAACTCAATTTTAATGTGTTTATCATATGAATTTATATGACAAATGTTTGATTGATGTACACATGCCCAAAAAAACAAAACAAAAAACAAGACATCGGGACCTGCGTAATAGCGGGACAAAACAATGAGGTCCACCAACCAGTACTGCCCGGACCAAAACGGGACATCTGGTCACCCTAGTGTATGTGGCAACATCAATAAACAAGAAAGGGCTTACTGGCTGTTTTAAGGAGGAAACCAGCGTTGACAGAGTCGATAAAAACATCAGCAATTTTATGGTGAGCTGTTAACTTTATGAATGTGTTGGTTTTGAGCACATTCATAAAATTGAGCAGCAACTCTGCTATTATCTTATTTGGTGCACAAAGAGCCCAATGGGCAAAAGAAAACAGGACGCTAGCAGGTCCAGGAGGATCAAAACATATAAATGTACATACTACATATCTGGATTAGATGAGCATAATTTGAATTACTAACACAGACATACGCTACATTAACTTTTTTATTTTTTTATTTTTTTTAAATGTGGTTCTTTTCAGCAGCTTTCATAAAAGCAAATGCAAGGAATGACCCCATGTCGACACAATGATCCTGTTAACAAACCATTCTGCTGCAGAATAAAGCATGTGAAACTGTGCCGCAGGATGAAGCCTGATGTTTGTTATACAAGATTCACTCAGAATGTGCGCACTATGAAATCAAGAGGGAAAAGCATTTTGTCTGAGTCATGCATTGATACTATTAATGACCTAGATCCAGCAGCTGTAGCTTGTCCACTGTGTAAGTCCCTGCAGAGTATTCTTACCATGCGTGTACGTGCCCTGCTACACATTCACAGCAGGCCCAGTCAGTAAACAGCATTTTCTTACATCCATCCATTTTCTAACTCAAGTAGAAAACCATGTTCTATTTTATCTGTCTAAGACATATCTTTTAAACAAATAATTGCAAATGAAATTAGCCACAGGTTTGCTAATTTGAAATTGGCAATAATAAAATGTTTGTTAAATTGTTTTTGTTATGTAACATTTGTGTTTCGGTTGAAGTAGAAGTAATGCCAAAATTTGAAACTAAAAAAATACTAAGTTGTGCATGGATCAAAATGACTCTACGTTTTGTTTTATTAACCAACTTCAAAATAAAATCTTTCCAAATGCAATAATACATTGACATTCGTGCCTTGGTCGCTTTTATTTCAAAGTTGTTCCCACTGCGTGTCACAACGTGACCGTGGCTTCACCTTTTTTTTTGTTCTGGCACCTATCTCAGCTGGCTCTGGGCAGTAGGCAGGGGACACCCTGGACCGGTTGCCAGCCAATCGCAGGGCACACAGAGACGAACAACCATCCACACTCACAAGCACGGGAATCGGGGAGAACATGCAAACTCCACCCAGGAAGGCCGAAGCCTGGACTCGAACCAGAGTCCTCAGAACTGAGAGGCGGACGTACTAACCACTCACTCATTCACCGTGCCACCCTCTGTCCAATTCATACTGATAATTTCTAATTACGAATGCCCGGTTTGCGAACATTTGCAGACACGAACAAACGCTGACTGATGTCCACAAATGTCATAAAATTCACTATTGCAAGCTCATATTTTTAAGATCATACATTATGGTATTGTAGTTCCCCTTTCTGCCACAACCCCGTCAAGCAGCACCAGTACATACGTGCATCCCAACTCCCTTACTGTCAGTCTTTCTCTCCCTCTCTCTTTCCCCATCGCCACTTCCACACAGTCCCCCCATGTTTTATGGCTAATTAGCACGGGACCTGCTAAAGTTTTCATGCATCCACGACAATTACATAAATGGGCCTCATCTCATTGATTTTTAAAACATACCAAATGAAGCTGTATTGTAAAGACATGAAGCCACCCCCTAGCCCCCACCTCCAACAACACCACCACACACACATCTAATATTGAACTTCTCAGGGGCAGGATGTGGTCTGAATAGCTAGAGGAAGCATTGTCCTGAATAATACTCTGTCCATTAGCACCCAATAGGAGTGCAAGCTCACTGTTCAAAACAGGAAAGTTCTCCCGAGAAGAGGATGCACACTATGGCTCACCAGTACATACTGAATGCTCTTGTTGGCCCAATTTCAAATCCTTTTCAAACTATATTCAATTCAATACAGCACAAATACAAGATGATTAAATGTTCAAACTGATGAACATTATCGCTTTTTTTGGCAAACGTTTTGAATGTGATGCCTGCTACAAGTTTCATGACAAAACATTGAAAGCCAATGACATTTGATTTGTTCATGTTTACTTCTGTACACACGGTGGTATATATGTAATATTTATTCAAGCACAGTTGGCATTCACATCTGCATATACCATATTTGTTGTTCATGGGCAGTTGCTACATACATTGCTGTGCTCATCCTGCTAAATTTAATTGCTTGATGTCATGACATTTTGGGATTTTTAGTTCTTTGATATGGCATATGTGCAAACCACTCACCATGCCAGGTGCCTTAATTAAGAAATGATTGATTAATCATCAGCACGTCCGCTTCCCAGTTCTGAGGTCTCCGGTTCGAGTCCAGGCTCGGACCTTCCTGGGTGGAGTTTGCATGTTGTCCCCGTGTCCGCGTGGGTCTTCTCTGGGTACTCCGGTCTCCTCCCACATTCCAAAGACATGCATGGCAGGTTAATTGGGCGCTCCAAATTGTCCCTAGGTGTGCGTGTGAGTGTGGATGGTTGTTTGTCTCTGTGTGCCCTGCGATTGGTTGGCAACCAGTCCAGGGTGTCCCCCGCCTACTGCCCAGAGCCAGCTGAGATAGGCGCCAGCAGCCCCCGCGACCCTTGTGAGGAATAAGCGGTCAAGAAAATGGATGGATGGATGATTAATCATCCACAAACCTTTTGGTTACATCATCCATTATAAAGTGTGGTTATGTAATGCATTGTGTGACACTGCTTACGCGGGTAAAGGGCAGACAGAAGTAATATCCTCAGTGACGTTGGACTGCGTACTGCTGTGGACACTTTCATTTCCTTCAGAAACTTTACTTACAAGAGTAGGGTTGCCTTTTACGAGACTCAGTTATCAAACAAGGGCCACAAAGATCCTGACCCAGTATTTGCTCTTCATGAGAGAGCTGTTTTTCTGTGTTAAATATGTGGTCTAGTCACAACAGGATGGCAGATGATTCAGCTGTCTGCTACGTCACCATTTATAGCTGTGGCACGTCTGCACATAGTTTTCCCTACATTTAATTGTTATCCTTTAAAAACTTTGAGACCAATGTTAAATAGTCCATTGTTTCGTTAACAACGATGATCAAAACCTGGAGGAAACAATCAGGCTCAGTGTTCCAGTAAGGAGCAACTGACCTCACTGAACATAGTCAATCCATGCTTCCCAGCAGAGATGGGAGACTTGAGTCGCTGATTTTATAACTTGCATGCTTGGCAAAAACTCTGGTGTAACTTCAACTTGGCATCCATATTTGCATGTAAAAACCTATTTATTTATTTAAAAATATACCGTAGTGGGTTGAGGCTGCCACATTTACAATTTTGATGGAGGATGCGCCAAAGAAAAATAGATTCAAGGATTTGGATTTGGATTATCTTCTGGGTGAAACCGGGGCGGGGATTCAAGGTAACTCATGAATAGAAGACAACATGTACAATTAGTTCACGCAAGTAAGCTAGTTGTGTGAACTAGCTATCTTAGCTAACTAAGTTGGTCGACAATTTAACTTAACAATAGCTGATCAAATATAAATTGTACTTCATGGCAGTTGTGCATTTACGTGTGAGGACAATAACGTGACAGATTAGATAGATCTTTCAACACCACTACAAAAAAAATAAAAATAAAATTGTGATCATTGTTAAGCGTAAAAATGTATTCATAGACTCATGGTTTATGTCCGAATGTCCACCCTTATCCCCAAACATTCTCATTCATTAATAAAAAAAATAAAAAATAATAATAATAATAATAATTAAAAAAAATATATATAGATAGTTTTAATGCCTACCATTCACTCTGTTATACAAAAAACAAAACAAAAACAAAAAAACAAAAAATGATTGTGGAAATGGACTGGCACCAAAAACAACAGAATTATATAGTTTATAAATTTGCCTATTAGAGTACATTTAGGCCTACTCTGATCTATAGTATAAGTATAACATGTCAATATTTATTGTCACAGTAACAGACAGTATTAGATACATTTGCAGTACATACAACATGTCACAAGAGTATTTTGAAGCCCAGTGTGGTTCTGAAAAAAAAAAAAAAAAAAACTTGTGATGGGTTGAGCTACTTACTAATGTAAATTGGTGGGGAGATGAAAAAATAGGAGCGGAATGAAGAGCTTGTAATTTGGAAAATGAATAGATGGACATTTTGTTGACATCAACAGTCAAGCCAGCATGAGAAAAATCATAATCCATACGCAGCTGGGGATTTTTAGGTTAGAGCGGGGGCAGATTGTTAATTTACTCCAGAAAGGGAACAAAGAGAAGATGAACATGAATCACAGAATGGCAACAAAGCGATTTGGCGATTAGAAGTGTCTATGTCCCAACTTCTCAGTAATCTCCTAAGAATAAAAGAGCAGACCAGCAACACACCAGCAGCACCTCAGCGAGAAATGCAGTGGGCGTTTATGAGCAAACACCTGAGGAACAGCAAAAAATAAATAAAAATAATAATAATAATAATAATAATAATAATAATAAAAATAAAAATAAAATAAAAAATAAAAAAAGGAAAAAAAAAGGAAATTAACTATTGCCATCACATATACACATTTACTGAATGCCAATATCATTAGAAACACAAATAAAACAGTTTAAAAAAAGTGGAAAATACTCCTGTTTATGTATGCATGTAGTATAGAAAAATATGATTACGTCGCAAAATAATTGATATGATGACAAATAACATCTGAGATCTAAAAAAATAAATAAATAAAATAAAAAATAAAAAATACACATGCTGAATATGCAAAAGTTAACACATCAGCATTCTGTGGATAATCAGCACAAATTGTTTCCTGTTCATGGTACAGTGACAGTCTAATGATAATTCAATTCTTGACAACCACCGCAGGCTCTTTTGAAAGGCTGCAAGCCAGAAAATAATGTAAATGAGGTTCTCAAAACCTGACCGACTCCAGCTGAGGCGAAACAATCATCAGATTTTGGACCAGTCGTAAGAGAAAAACGCAAAGAGCTATATCTACGGACGAGTAAGTAAATAAAAATTGTAACTCTGACAAGCTAACAGGAGCTGTACTGTATTTTATTATATTTTCTTAATTCAATGTTATCTATGGCTAAGTGGTTAGCACATATGCCTCAAAGTTCTTAGTTTGGGGGACCTTAATTGTCCGTAGGTGTAAATATGAATGGTTGTTTGTAGTAGTAGTCGAGTAGTAGTCGAGACTAGTCGGTAGTCGAGTGGTTAGCACGTCCGCTTCCCAGTTCTGAGGTCTCCGGTTCGAGTCCAGGCTCGGACCTTCCTGGGTGGAGTTTGCATGTTCTCCCCGTGCCTGCGTGGGTCTTCTCCGGGTACTCCGGTCTCCTCCCACATTCCAAAGACATGCATGGCAGGTTAATTGGGCGCTCCGAATTGTCCGTAGGTGTGCGTGTGAGTGTGGATGGTTGTTCGTCTCTGTGTGCCCTGCGATTGGCTGGCAACCAGTCCAGGGTGTCCCCCGCCTACTGCCCAGAGCCAGCTGAGATAGGCGCCAGCAGCCCCCGCGACCCTTGTGAGGAATAAGCGGTCAAGAAAATGGATGGATGGATGGATGTTTGTCTGTACCAGTCCAGGTGAGCCCGATTCTCACCTGGAATCAGCAATAGCCATATCATCATACCAAAAGTACTAACTACGGAAACTCATGCAAACAATATAACCCATCTGTAACTAAACTATGCACCCAATCAATTTATATAAAAAAAGAAATTGCTACATAATATGAAGTATGCTTCCTCGACAGTGTCGTCTCTAGAAGGTGGTGTGTCGTGCTGCGTGATACCTGTACACTGGCTGCATTTCCCTGACGATGCCAATTACTGCTCCTGGTGGAAAGTGGTCAAATTCCTGAAAGAGGTGCCTGATGTTGGTCCTGTACTTCAGATCGATGTCAAGCTGCACAACGCGTGTCAAATCTGAAAGAAAGAAAAAAAATAATCACAAAATGCATGACTTTGAAGCAGCTGTGCAGACGCAAGGAAATCGTTCAGGAAATAAGAGCCAATGTGGGGGAGTTAAAGGTGTTATATAAAACATTAAACATGTTAAAACAAAGGAGCCAAAAGAGGAAATGCCATGAGAACGTGCAAATAAATAAATAAAAGGTCAGGTAGGCAAATTAAATCTCAAAGTGCACACTGACCAGCTTCTACAAGTAGCATACAGATGCTAAATGGTGTACCGGTAACTTGTTTGTGAATACAAGTGTATCCAGGATATTCAAATTTCATCTGGTCATTGTTACAACTTCCTATGTTTTTGGAGTTGGCATGGTAATGAAACGGGAAATAATAATGGTGTCATGGTCCGACCATAATTATTGTACTGATAAAAATGACAATTAGGGCATGTTTAAAATTTCATTGTCCGACATTGTGTTTGTAGCATCATAGCTCACAAAAAGACAGTTTGAAATTAATTATGTGTTTGAAATGACTTCTGAATCATCATTCTTAAATACATGTTTGAGGTTTATTTGTTTGAGGTTATTTACTTCCAGATGACATCATTGTTGGATGCCCATCAAAAGCAGAGAGTTGTGATTGAAAATCTTGCTTTTGGAAGGGGAACACCACGGTGTATGGGAAGTTGCTATAGAATAGGCTATAGCACAGTGAAAAAGTGGGTGCCTAGGATTCAAGGGTGAAAAACAAGAGTCTGATTTGAGTGACCTCTGTGACAAGCCACCTTAACCTTGGGAATATTCGAATCGAGGCACTGATCTATGAAAGCGCTGCAAAAATTGTACATGCGCTAAGCTTTGCCATTTGTGCCAGGACAAGTACAACATAGTGACATTTTCCTCATTAATTACACATCACATTATTTTGTTAATTGTTGGGCAGAGCCTTGAAACTAATTGATGGCATTTCCAATAATTTTAATGGCAAAAAAAGATTTGAGGTGATCTTTAAATTACACAGAACAAGTTAAACTCAAATCTGGGATTACTTCAAAAGGGGAAAATTTGTACTTTGGATTTCAAATATCTCTTTAGAACCACTGCTGCTGTCAGCCGCAACAAAACAGCTTTTACAGTTATAAACTGAGTCATAATGCCAGGCTCTAAATTGCATTGGGAGGATAAGCATTTAGGAGAATGAATGATTTTTTTTTATTTTGCATTGATTGAATATTTGTAATTATTAAACATAATATCTGCATTTTCTTTTGGGTCATTTTTCTTCAACTAAATAGATAATCATTTCCCTATGTATCTGATAAACTATAAATTGTTTTTTGTTTTTTAAAAAAAGATAAATGCAACATTTGAGACTACTACGGAACAAAAAAGAAGAATAAAGGCTAAGGACTCTTTGCTTTCCTTGTGTTGGACTGCTTGTGGGAATGTTGGTGATTTATTGGACAATTAATGTCATTAAAGAAGCGCATAGTGTGCTCAAGGCTCTGGTCAGAGGAGATAGCACTATGGAGCAACACCAAAATTGGCTACAAAACAAAAGGCACACTGTTATCTAAGCACACTTTTTTTTTTCTAGGAAGAAATGTGGGTCAATCTCATTAAGCCCTAATACCCCCTCTGATGTGTGCACTTAAAGCCTATTTACTGAGGGTCATTGTTTTCTGTTTTTGCCAATACTGAATAGACACAATTTTCCAGAAACCCAACATCACATGCAACCACTTTCATACGCATATCCTAATGTAAAGTGCTTCCTTACAGCCACAGTCAAAGTTCTATATAATAGAGCTGAGTTGAGTACTGTAATTTATTTTTTTGTCTTCTTTGCATAACATTATAATATACATTATTTGATTAGTTTCCCACCCACTTTTTTTTTATTTTTTTTAATTGTCATCATGTTAAGTTTTGTGTTTGGTATTAGAATGGGTCATCTACATAAAGCGGCTCTATGCACTAAATTGAATTGCGACTCACTACTGCCAAGTGTGGCGGAAAAATGAAACTGTGCACCCTTGTTCGAACACAACTTTATTACTGAAGACTCAGCATAGAAGCTGAAATCATCATAAGGTAAGAAAAGTCTGACACGACCGTAAACGCTCTTTGCATAGTACTGCTCGCATTATGCTAGCATGCTGTAGTCAGAGTAGGCTAACGTCACTGAGGAAATTAAGGCGACGTTTAGCCTGAATGAAACACCATGGAATGGAATGTCTTTCTTCATAACATCGTACCTTTCAATTACATCCATTTGAGCCGTTGCTTTCATGCTAAATGTTGCTGTCCACTTCATTTTCACCCTCGGTGACGACCGAAAGGTGGTCAGTGTTAGGTATTAGGTAACTGCTAATTGAAAACGCATTTCTTTCTAAAAGCCAATATCATCACTTCTTATCTTTGGAGTAGAAA
Source organism: Festucalex cinctus (assembly GCF_051991245.1). Lineage (NCBI taxonomy): Eukaryota > Metazoa > Chordata > Actinopteri > Syngnathiformes > Syngnathidae > Festucalex > Festucalex cinctus. Next base: position 14,744,152 of record NC_135420.1, read on the forward strand.
GAAAGCTATCTGTGCATCACTTTTCAAGCCCAAGTTAGATCTCATCTCTCTCCAATGCTCAAATGCGAAACCGATGTTTACTCTAGTTCTTGCCCAAGTTTCAATCTTTTTGTGGCGCTTGTCATGGTTTTTCTTTTCTTTCTTTTTTTTTTTGCCTTATGCGGACTAACTGTGAGTGTCTGGGGCTCTTCTGTAGGATCCATTACAGCGAAGCTACTGGTCGCGCCTCATGACTGAGACAATGAGCTAAAACGAGAACGCGCCTGACATCACATCCGCGGAGGAGATATCACGAAATTAAAATCCGAATCCAGTCTGAAACTATTGGTCAGAGGCAGCTAAGGTGTTAATCTGCGAATTAGAAGAATTTTTGAGTCATAATGGTCAAATTAAAAGGCTTTTGTAAAGACATTTTTGGACAAAAATCCTACATAGAGAAGCTTTAGTAATTTTCGGGAATGAATTCATTATGGAGGATTTTAGAGGGATTTAAAATGCATTAGCTATGTTTTTTATTTCATAAAATTCTACAAAGATAGCAGCCACTTCCGATCATTCATTGGAAAATGATCAACACCCTGCTGTGGTAACTTAATCAGACTTTATATTTCATCACAAGCATTTCTTTTACTATCAACCTATCCGTATATAATCTAATTGTGTTGTTTTCATAAGCTTCACAGTGTGATCACTAATTGAATGTTGGTGGGGACCAACTCACATGACTTGCAGCACACTTGGGCCAAAAAAATGTTGATTGGTGCAAAGACCTGACAAACACTTTTAAGAATGTTGTTCTGTGACAAGATGTATAAGTACAATTTCACATACAAGGTGAGTGATGTCTATGGAAGGCTGTCCCAAAGGAGAAAATTATCATAAAATGGAAAATAAAGAACGACACTGCAACAAGTCCTTGCATGCTGATATCTCCAGAGGGGATGCATGGAGAACTAAAACGGTTTCCTTGGAACCGAGTTTTGAATTGTGAAACATTTCCACTGTGTACATTAAACTCATGGAAGCTAACAGCTTTTAGACACCTCTTCACCTTAAGCTTGAGCAGTCTGTGATTTTTCTCAGTTACAGTTCTCCGAGTTACAACAATAAGGAGTCCCTGCTGAACAAACGTTTTATTTTCAACTGGATACGAAGTCTGACAAATGCATGATGACGTACACATTGTATTTTCTCTGGCATTCAAGGCGTCATCTACAAGGGTCCAACAAAGCACTCGTCTCTGTGGGGACATCAATTTCCCTTTGTGAGTGTCATTTAGCAATCCAAGTGTTTTATGTCGACTGTGACGACAAACGGTTACCTCATGATCAATATCTATTTTATGAGCGCTATGTGACGCATCAACTATCAGTTGTTTTACACAAATAGAATTGACAGATGTCAGGCAGCAGTAATACATTTTACCCATATATAGCAATCCTTATACTTCACATTTTAATGAAATGCTAATACCCCAAATGTACACTGTTTCAAGTAAACACATTTTTAACAAGGCAAGCTATCATAACCCAAATTAGCAAAAATGGCCAAGTTTCCATGATTAGTTGAAAAAACTTATACTGCGCAGATTCTGATTTGAGGAATGCGTCAAAGTAATAAAAGTCTTGTTTTTTGTTTTTTCACTTTTGAAGAAAGGCCTATGTGCTTCTTTGCATGAACATGGAAGTGCACAAACACTGTTATGTCAAAGGGCTATTCAGAAGATTATGTGGATGTCCTGTTTCCATCCAGTGATTCATTGACATTTATTTCGAAAAGGCACCGCACAGCACTTAACCAACATCAACGCAGGGTCGGACAACATGGGACAAAAGAACAAATCCTTCCTTTCTAGACTCCACAGGGACCTCAGGCCACATGCCTTTTAGCTACTATACCAGCTTTACATGGAGGAGTGACCAGCCAACTTAAAATTTCTGAGTAGGTCCAGTTATGGCTATCACTCTCTACTTAACAACTAAAATAATATTCATCCAATAGCTTATATTTAACCCCTTCAGACTTGCAGTTTTTCTGCTGGGCTCCCCAGGAGTGATTTTGACTCTTTTCCCACATAAGAACATGGATTATTTATTTATTTATTTATTTATTTATTTATAGTATTTTTAATGGGGTTATCTCATGTGTTTATTTGTTATAGTGGACGCCAGGATAGTATAGCAGCCTGTAACGTTTGGTAAACTTACCAACCTTAAACTCGTAAGTAATAAAAATGGTGAATTCCTGCAAACTTTTACAGTTTTGGGGACAAAAAGTGTTTTATTTTTTTCCCTTCTTCTTCTTCTTCTTTTCTCACTCTCACACAAAAACGAACATGTTCTTCTTCTTCTCACTCTCACATACAAACGAACGTGGTATCCCAGGCGGCGAAGCGAACTCACACCAACCGGCACCGAAGGGCAAAAAGTGTTTTTAGTGACACAGAATGGCATTGGGTATGGAAATAACAACGAAGTACAGTATTTTTATAGTTGGGTGACAAAACCAACATAAACAAATATCTATCCATCCATCCATCCATCCATCCCTTTTCTTAACCGCATGCTCCTCACAAGGGTTGTGGGGGTGGTGGAGCCTATCCCAGCTGGCTTCGGGCAGTAGGCGGGGTATGAGCATTTAAATTATGCGATATAGATGACTAAAGCTTATGTATATCATTGCAAGTATACAACATTGATTTAATCTGACTCATATTGATTTAAACAAAGAATACATAGGTGAAATCATCTTTTCATTCAAGATGCTAGTTGCTACTCGCTAAGGATTGATTGTAATGAAGTGCAGGTCTTGAATATTATTGTTATATTTAATATATTTGTTTATCTGCAATTGGCTGGCAACCAGTTCAGGGTGCATGTAATGTAATTTCATAACAGCAGAAAATATACATTTCTGATGGTAGTCAGTGTCACTGATAGTCTTTATTATAATATTTTTCTTCAAAGGAACATATTATGATAGTTTTATTCTATAGCAAAGCTTGCACGTAAAAATAACATTACAGACATGTTAGTAATGAAAATGTTGCCCAACAGTGGAGAGATTCATGACCGGCAAGGCCTTCCAGCACTGCATAGTGCATATATTACCATTTGTTCCAAACAACTGGAATAATTCCCAACAATATAACAGGTTTATTTCTTTGTTTTCTGGCTAATCAGATTTCGCTCTTGCTTGCCAAGTTGCCATACAGTGAGTGTTCTGTAACAAACAACAATCAACTCACCTGTGACGCCAGGTAAAGTGCAGTTTTTACTTGGGCTTAAATAAGACCAAGTACAACCATTTACCACTCGGCTATTTGATTTTAGGTGTAAACAAAAACTGAGTGTTCTGAAATCCAATTATTGGTGTGGACATGGATTTTTGAAACTCGTCACCTTCTCTACACTACGTACACCCAAAGCATTACGTTGTGTGCGGGCATGGAGCTGCATCGTAAAGTTAAAATGACAAATCAATACTTTAAAGCATGAAGCTGCTCTGTAAAAAATACAGTAAATGAATAAATACCAACACACTGATAATCACGTGATGGAATTGGGACACCCCTAATATTGTTACTGACAAAAAGTGACTGAGTATTCCACTTACTTTTTGGCAAGATGTGGTGCATGGCTACAGACAGGTAGAAGATGACATCGCTGTAATAAGACCCGGAGCCAGCACTGAAATGCTTCCGCAAGACTTCCACGAGTGGGAGCAGCTTGTGAGAAAGGGCTTCCACATCGTGGAACATCACCTGTGTGGACAGTAACAGAAGGCAACCGGTTTCAGAGTAAAAGCTACAAACAAATGTTATTTCTGCGTTTTAATGAATGCAATACAAAAACAGAAAACCAGTCAGTGTTTGGCATGTATACCAGTATTTGTTTGAAAGCTTTTAATGAAACTTCAATTAATTCTGCACTGTTCAACACCCTTATAGCAAGAAAAACAAAAGACATGATAGACAGCACTGCCTACGCTGGTTAAGAGGTATGCAGACAGAAAAAAAGAACAAGGGCATAACTGTATGTGGAGGAGAGTGTCCTTGATTACAAGACGCCAGGTTGAGGACCCCTCCCTCCAACTCCCTTCAAAAGTCTGATTTTATCTAGCCAACACTGCCCCCTTGTGCAACATTTAAGAGCAATGACTGACATCAAGTCCTCAGAGCTAGAAATAAAATCTAAAATTGCGAGCTCACAGACGTCGCTAGGAGTCTGGAGGAGCTGCTGTATTTTGGATTAAGCTGGATTTATAGTCATCCAAATTGGAGAAGATACACAAAACGTATGGAGTAATTGTTCTAGAACCAAAAGATGGCACAATAGGACTTTTAGCAATATTTCTTATTTAAAGAAGAACAGTGGACACGTTTAGTGACATGAACATCAAATGACATGCACTTGTCAAAGATGAATATTAATGTTGGATTTGATATTTTGAATAAACTGACTAGCAACAGCGGCAAATATTTCAGGACCAACTAAAAGAAAGTTAAAAAAAAAAAAAAACAACTAGCATGTTATTGCAACTTCAGCGCATAATATGTTTTCACACAGCAATACATTTTCAATTGTTAACGTATGTTCAAAGGTGAATAATTATTATTATTTTTTTTAGTTGTTCAAACAAAAAGGTAAAATTTGAATATGCGAATATGACTTAATGCGCAAAGTTTAAAAGTAGAAACCGGATCTGGTAGCCACAAAGCCATATGAATGCGCTGCACATGTAGTGCCTGAAAATTACATTTGAGATTAGATGGCCTTCAGTGGAGTAAATCAATACTTTTATAAACACTCTATCATCCTACAAGTTAAAAAAAAAAAGACTATTGAGGAACCTTAATCTGAACAAAGACGGTAACTTGGCGGAAGAACAGCATTGTTGTGGAAAAGTTTAACTTTGTTGCTTCATTTGATTAAACATACATTGGTGTATCACCAGTACCAGTGCAGATTATTTCTTCAACATTCTATTGAACTATGTTAGTACTGTTTTTTTTTTTTTTTTTTTTTAAACAGTATAAAATTCTAGAGTACTAATTTCCTTATTAAAAACATTACACAAATGTTTATACAAATGTCTGGAACAGATTGATGTAATTTGTATTTATTTCAAATGAGGAAAGATCAATTGAAATATGAGTGATTTCAGTTACAAGTGTGGTCATGGGACAAATTAGATTTGTATGGCGCCACCGTATTTCAAACGCAATCTACGCAAGAATGTTTATTTGGTCTTGCAAAACAACACAAAAAACAATGCAGACATTTGAATTCCTACCTCATACTTGAATTGTGCATTTGTGAGCAATTCCTGAAGCATGTTCTCTCCCACAACTTTACTGGCCGGATCAGTCACAAAATGAAGCACCAAAGTCTCTCCTTCAAAGAACTGTGCGTATTTGACCATAGACGACATGGCCACCCTGAATTTGTCCTGAAGGCTGCGGCTTTTGTCCACTTTAGTGAACAACATGAGAGCATTGTAGCGTTGGTCCAAAGTCTTGTCGCCGCTCTTTCTTGATCGAAACGCATCGCTCTCTCCCGTTTCCTTCTTCTCGTACCTGTCACGCAGGGAGAACCTGGTATCCATGGTCAGGTCTGCATCATTTCTTTTTGTGTTGCGCCTTGCCTGAGAAAGCTTGTTCCACTTGGTGGTGCTGGAGAAGTTATGATTCTCTGAGCCAAAGTAGTAGAATGTCACCACAGCCAGGAGAGATGCCAGGAGCAGCAAAAACTGAAGGGATCTGAACCTACTGACCTTGGCCATGATTATGTATGCTAGCCTGAGGATGCGCATGTCTGTAGACTCATGTCAGAAAAATGGAGGCAAAACTGTCATCAAGTTTGGGGGGCATTTCAGTTCAATTCCTGAAAAACAAACATGAACAGTCACACACTTTAGTTATGATGTTAAGACATCACTTAAAAAAAAACAAACAAAAAAACAAACAAAAAAATTCATCAAAGGTATTAACACACTGTCATGCGATTTATACGAGATGCTGCAATGTATACAAAAAAAATTCTAACTCAAATATACTTTAATGAACAGAGTTCAAACTCATATTCCAAACCCCAAAAGTAATACAGGGGACTGACTTCACACAGGTCCCTTTCCTGGATCCTTTTACTTTTCTTACAAGAGGTTTAGATAACGATACTGTTACGGTATATTAGCATTATATACGGTATACACACATGGACAAAATTGTTGGTACCCCTCTGTTACTGAAAGGAAGAACCTCCACTGTTCACTCAAATCATTTAAAAAAAAAAAAAAAAAAAAAAGAAGTAACAATATGAAAAAAATCTTGAAAATTAAGCAATCAAAATGAGCCATTACTTTTGCCATTCAACAGCTGAGTTCCTTTTACAAACTAATGACAAAAATGATGGTACCTACCCATTACTTAATACTGTATTTTGTTGCACAACCACTGGTGGCGAATTGCAATCACTGCAATCATACTGTCAATGAGACCTCTGTATCTGTCAACAGGTATTTTGGCCCCCTCCACATAAGCAAACTGCTCCAGTTGTCTGAGGTTTGAAGGATGCTTTCTCCAGACAGCATGTTTCAGCTCCTTCAACATATGTTGAATGGGATTTAGATTTGTGCTCATAAAAGATCTTCAGAAGAGTCCAATGCATTCTCGGGTGTCGATGAGAAGCTGAAATACGTGTCTTGATTTGAAAATGTGACATATCACAATGATAGATAGCAGTTAGCAATAAATAGGTCGAATCGCATGCACAGCAGAGAAGGGTGTTTGTTTGTATAATATTTGATGCTCTCTGAATTTTAATCTTGTGACTTGTTTTCAGAATTTACACTAAAAATATTAGGATTTCGTTAAACGTAGCCAGTGCCTGCTCTTTAGACATGATAAAATGCAAAGTTACCATGCATGACATCAACAACATTGAGTGACCTGTTCATAAAATGGCTCCAGTGACCACTATAAATCAATCAATACTTTTATTTACCCAGAAATTTAAAAAATAAATCAGAGGGTGATCTGGCCAAGATTTAAAAGATAACTACAACCTAAGTCACGTGTAACACATCCAACTACTGAGAATTGTGATGGAAATGCGCATACCTTGTTGCCATAAAAAAATAAATAAAGAAAAACAAATCCCCACCAAAATCGCGTCGCTTCAATTGGGCTACGACATTTCAAGCAACAGCAAGCTATCTTTTCTTCCGTCGTCTTCTTGTTCTAAAACTTTCTTTCGGCGGTTAGCAAGCAGCTTTCGGTGCATTACCGCCACCTTCTGAACTGGAGTGTTTGCCTGGATAATCCTCTTTTCACAACCACCTATTCTTTCCAAAATTAAAAATAGAAACGTAAAACTAATTGAAAGGACTTTGACTGTAAGACGTCTCCAGCTTTCAAAGTTACTTTTTGACGTTTTAGCTCATTAGTTGTCTTACTTGATTATACGCAAGAAATACCTTTTGCAGACGAGGACAATCAGGATGACATTAAAATAAACCAAACGGAATATTCCCAGCTAAGTAAAGAATGGTTGTTGTTAGGCTGCAAGCGATCTTCTTTTACAAGTAATAATAGTGCATGAGTATGTAGCGTCGTGAATGACAGTTGCAAAGGCAGCCTGTATGAGATGATCCAATGGCGCCATCTTAGGGATAAGATCAAGTTGACACCCAAATGTTTTTGAAACGTTTAAGAACCATTCGTTATGTGAAATTACTAATATTACATTAGAATGTAATCGTATTGTTTACTATTTATAATTTATCAATATACTCGTGTTTTCTTCTTAAATTTAAAAATATTGTTTAAGTAAAACAAATAATTGTTTTATATTGTACTTTTAGAATTTAAGATACAGGTAATAATACCTTTATTATTATTATCATCACCATCATCATCATCATTATTGTTATTATTATTATTATTATTATTATTATTATTACTTATGGGGGAGATCAGAACAAACATTCAGGAACTATATATATATATATATATATATATATATATATATATATATATATATATATATATATATATATATATATATATGATGCTATTGCTAACTATAAATAAAAAATAAAAATAAAATATGACAAATCCTAACCTCGTGGACAGTTTACGACTGGGGCTCCTGCAGCATGAGTGGTACTCTTGTGATGCTGTCTGCGCATCATCATTACCTCGGCTCCGTCGTGACATTTGAAAGCGTATACCAAACTATTACTTTGTTGTATTCCCCAAATGCGGAATCTTAAACACCACCTCGCTTTAAAATACTAGTAGTTACATTTAGTCAAGCAGGCTAGCTAGCTCGATTAAGCTAGCTTAGTGTATTCGCGGTGATGAATTCCAGTACTCACGTCATTCAGGTGACAAATGTCTCCCCAAGCACAACCTTGGAACAAATGTGGACTCTTTTCGACTTTCTGGGAAACATAGAGGAGCTCAAACTCTTTCCACCTGAGTGAGTATCTTAGGAGAAGCTTTTCGTGCTCGCTGGGGTTTTCCTCCCGATTAGGTCGAGCGGGCCTCGTTGGAAGCTAATGCTAATACGCGCAGCTGCATCTAATCACAACTACCGTTTAGTGTACAACCTCATTTCCAATTTCGTTTATTTCAGTTTTTATTCATCGAAGATGTGTTTGATACTATCTCTTGTGTTTAAACATAGTGTCTGGCGTGATTTAAACATATTCGTCCAGAAATGCCCAAACTAGTCTAGAATGTTCCTTGTTTAGAGTCTTTGTTCTTGTTTCAAAACACAGTATATTATTATATCACTCTAGCAAGGAAAAACAACTTTTTTGTTTGTTGAGTTCCACATTGCTTCTGTGTAATAAACTGCAGAGAAGCCCATCATGTTGTCCCTATTTGTATGCCTTGCACAACAGTAGTGTGTTTTCTTCCAGTGACTCTCCCTTGCCTGTGACTTCACGTGTGTGTTTTGTAAAGTTCCATGAGTCTGAGTCGGTGGGAGTCTCTCAGCACTTGACCAACACCGTCTTTGTGGACCGGGCCTTGATCGTGGTGCCGTTTGCAGAAGGTTGGTGTCCCTGCCTCTGCCCATGAATGTACATCACGCGATGCTTTATTGCTTATGTGATGGTTTGCAAACACTGACAGTGACAACTGTGTCTGTTCTATTTTTCTTTTGTGAAAAATCAGGTCCTGCCAATGAGCAGTCGGGTGTTACTAAGGAGTTATTAGGCAAAAGGAACATGTGAATTTGTGTCCATTTGTGTCCTGCAATCTAGCTGTAAACTTCTCTCTGTTATTTGTGCTCTGCTGCCATCAGAAGATTTAGAAAAAAATGGCACCAGGCTCGCAATGCAAGGCTATGTCTATCGGTCGATCTCGCTTTGAACCTTTTTTTTTTTTTTTTTTCTTCTCAATTAAAGGAATTTTTTTCTTAGATACAGTCACGCAAAATTATCAACTTTGAGAGCGGCATTTAGACTTATCAAGGTGCTTGTAATTACCAAATCAAATGAATCAGGGCATCCCAACAACCAAATATATCCACGCTCATGTGCAATTTGTCTAAGTGTGATTTTCATCTCGCAAATACAGCAATTGTAATCCAACAATTGCTCTAAATAACGCACCGACCAAGTAATCTTTTTACATGAGCGTCTCCACACATAACTGTGAAAGGGTTGAGTGCCTCTCCAATTTTTAACAGTTGTGTTTCTTTTTGTTATTGTGTTTTACAGTTCTTTTTCCTGGTTCAGCCAGCCCTATATACCAGGCCCTGCTGCAAATGCCACCAAGCGTTTTGTCCTCTGCAGCCTTATCCTGTTTCTCAAGTGTCCGTTCTGTTGTTGCTGTGCACGTATTTGTGTGTGAGAGTGTAGCGTGTGGATGTGCGCACCTACCTTTTACAATATCAAAATGTGAAATAGGAAAAATATGTATTGTTTTCAGATTTCAAAACCATGGATTGATCGACTAAACTTCCTTTTTTTTTTTTTTTTTTTTTTTTTTTCCCACCCCAGCTTTGCGTATTTGTCAGTTGTTGTTTTTTTCTCTTGTGGCTTTTACTGGTAACAATAACATAATAGGATTTTTTGGTGTGGTTATGCATACAATATGTTGTTTAGAGTTGACAAAATTGCGACGTGATGTACCTTGTTGCCATATAGGTTATTATGTTACTACTACAGTACCTTATTTCTTCGAATAGTGTCCACCACCCATACACTACGCTTCCATTAATCTGCACGTGTAGTCCAAATTAACATTAATGCCACATTTTGAATAAACTAATTTTTCCCTTACGTAGATTTTATGTTGTTTTAAAAGGGAAGTCGACTAAAAAATATTCTGATTAATATTGCGTTTGTCAAATATGAATAAGCGGCAAAATACACCCATTTTTGTCTATTTCCGTGGCGGGCGTTTAGCCACTTGTTGTCGGCTGACAATGACAGAGTTGCTCAGGGCTCTTGTCGCTTGTGGTCACGGATCCCACTAGTTTCTTATATACATAATAAAACCAACCCACCACAACAAAAAAATACATAATTTTAAAGAAAGTCCCCACCCCCCTTCCATATATTGAATTTATTTATTTTTTTAACTTAAATAAATGTCAATTTTCTATACTTCTAATTTCGCATTTCTGATTGTAAAATGGCTACAAGAGGGTGGCAGATACTGCTATCGAGAGTATTGTAGGTACAATACTTTGAAATAAAGCCTTGCTGTCGGCCCAATACTGATCCCTAAAAAAAAAAGGAAAAGGAAAAAAAGTATTTAGTAAATGTTTTGGATAGTGATTGAGCTGTCGTGCCAACTTTGAGGTTGAGCAAATTTTCCAAGCCTAATCGGTCAAATGCTGATTGTCATGTCTCTTTGAATGAGACCAGAAACGTGATGGGAAAAAAGAAAAATGGAATAGCGTATTGACTTTTGGGACAGCCAGGATATTGGCGTTATCCACACTGGAGTGGTCAATGTGTAACACTTCAAATGTTAGAACAATTTGAAGTTCAACAAAAATGTAAAAATATAAACATGAACGCACAATGTGGAGCGTCCCCGGCCGTTATTTGAGAAACAGGGTACTGTAGTTATTTTATTTAATTTTTTTTTTTAACTGTGCAAAGTAACCAGCCGTCAAAACCCAGTAAAGGTAATAATATGAATGAGCCTTTCCAATTTGTGTATTGGTAAGTGCTGTTGAAATGTTCCCCTGTTTACACCAAATCACAAACTTTGTTTTCTGTATCTCAATGTTTCTGTGTGCTTTATAGCGAAGCAGCCGGCGCGAGTCGCTTGTTCATAAAACATCTAATGAAAGTTGAGAGCACATCCCACGGGACAACCGGCTGTGCTTGCTTACGTTTGGTTCATGACTTAGAAAACGAGTACAGGTGATAAAATCTTGGTAGTGTTGAACACAGTGTGTAATTGTGACTATGCAACTCCTATTTGCTAATCCTACAGTCAACAAAATCAGGGATTAAGATTTACAGACAAGACAACATGAGCATATGTTATTGGTCTTTGCTACACAGCGCTTAAACTGGTGGCTTGTCTGCAAGTCTTGTATTGTGGACGTTGTGCACGTTTGCTCGTGCTGAAACCGCCTCCTCCTCCCCCAGGAGTCATTCCAGATGAATCCAAAGCGATGTCGCTGCTGGCACCGGCCAACGCCGTGGCGGGAATGATGCCCGGGGCGGGCCTTCTTCCAAGACCCAATCCTCTGGCTTCGGTGAGTTCTCGCAGATGCATCTGAAAGGCTGTCGCTTTACATTTGAAATGATAGAACTGTGTGCCGTGTTTCAGATGGGAGGACCGCTGTTTGGTGGTCTTGGATCTCCCAACTTTGAGCAGATGGCTGCAATGGGAATAGCAGGACCCATCATGAACCCCCAGGTCAGCTAACAATTGGCATCCAAGTGCGAACAAACTCTGCTTTGACATGACCAGGATTTTTGGGGGCGAGTTTGAAAAAATACAATACTCGATCACCAATCACCGACCAATCATGGCTCATCTGTTTTCTGGGTTTGGTCAGCAAACTGAGCCAGATTGGTTGCTACCTACTTCCTCAACACAGGGGATGTCATCTTCAGTCGACAGCAAGTGGAAACATTTAGTTTTTAAAGTTTTTCATTCTACAAGAAAAAGAATGACATTAACAAATTCATACTGGACAAAATATGAACTTTTTGCTGCTGAAAACGGCTCAATAAGTCAATAGCTCAGTTTACGTTGGGTGTGGCCTTCGTTGATCTTGTATCCATTTTCTTGTATCAAGAAAATTGTTTAGTGTGTCTGTATTTCCGTGTGAGTTTAAACAACACGGCTGGCTGAATGTGCAGGGCTGGAAGTTAACCTAATGTACGCCTAGTAATGAAAGCTATTTTGAATTAAGAAAATGTTTAAATTAAATAAAACACATACTGTAGCTATTTTTTTTTTAATTCAATGTCAATAAAATGATTTTCAGACCTTTTTATTTTTTTAAGACAATAATAATAATAATAATAATAATAATAAAAAAAAAGTGGCACAGAACGACTCCGGAGTGAACAAGGTTGTTCGTACTGAAATGTCATATTTCACTCATCCGATCAATGAAGGCAAATTGACATTACAGTCAGCCACCAATTTTGCATAAATGCAAAATATCGTCCGATCATGATCCAGTTGATCAGATCGTTTTAAAGTCTAGAGCAAATGAAAAAAAAAAAAGTGTCTTATCAAAAATGTCATTTTTAGGCCCTTTCTTCAGACTTGCTGAAGTTCATGCAGTCCATGGATCCAAAGTAAGAACCTGCCATAGTCCAGTGTTGTTGTTTTTTTTCATTAAAACTACATTGTGGTCATTGCAGGTTGAATCCACTTGCAGCTGGACTGAACCTAAATCCTGGCTTGAACGACAGCTCCAACAAAGAAGAGACCATGAAGCGAGTTCGGGAAGCCCAATCACTAATTTCTGCTGCCCTCGAACCAGGAAGTGAGTTTCACAATTGTAGGACGTGTATAGCTGTTGGTTTAATAAATAAATAAATAAATAAATGGTGTCATGTACTGTCTGAATATTCTGTTCAAAATTTATTAGACTTTTTATAGTTACCTGTGGAGCATGAAGTCCCATTTCATGTAATTATTAATTTTTTTTTTTGTAGGTAAGAAAGATGACAAACGTAAACATTCCCGCTCACAGTCACGGCGCAGACGCTCCAGATCCCGTTCAAGACACCGGTAAAGACACTTGCCTTTTCATCCGCAGCTAATTTCAGAGGGAGGCAATGCTATTCCTTCACATCGAAACAGCTGAGAGATGATGTTTCTGATGTGAAGGACATTTAAAAAAAAATAATAATTACTCAAAACGTCCTAGGAGCAATTCTTCTTTGTGCCACGGCAACAGAAGATGCCAATTTAGAGACACGGAGAATCTTGTGAGCGAGCATGTTTTCAAATCAATTCACTATCAGCATGAATTGATAGAATACAGTCATGCAAAAGTCTTTCTCACAGTCACTGATTTTATCTCATAATTTCTCATATGCATGAAATAAAATTGCTGTCGTAGTACAATTTAGTGAGTCAAAAAAAACTATTTGGAGTGAATTTGCACTCCGAATTAACTTCCAATACGGTGCAATAAAAATACATTGAAGCACTCAACTATAAGGAAAATAAGTTAATGGGTAGAAATTAAACAACACTATTGGAAAGGATAATAACAAACACTGAGATTATTTTGCTATACAAATTTTGTCCTGCATTTCCATTCAACAATATTTCAACAAAACAACAATCAAGAAATATTGTACACATTGGTCACCAGCCAATAACACGGCACAATTAAAAAGTCGATATTTCAAAAGCTTAACACTGTATGACAGTTTCATTATTAGAATGGTTCATCTCTGAATGCTACAGTCAATATTTTTCCAAGATGACAACAAATGTGCATTTAGTTCTGTGTACTTTATGGTCCCCACTGAAAGTATTAAAACACAGCTGATACGTCACAAAATAGCAATATAAGTCCCCTAGGACATCACAACAATCTAATACAAGTGCAGTGCAATGCAGGAAAAGTTCATAGAAGAACAGTTTGAAAAAGAAGCAAAGTCTAACAGTATTTATTGGTCCGTCCTTGAATTGCTACCACAGCGTTTCTGTGCAAAATGGACACGACTATTCAAACATGTTCTGACTGACTGAATGAAACATTTGTAAATGGATTCTTTTCTAGCAGGCCTCGGAGGAGGTCCTATTCAAGGAACAGGTGGAGGTCCCCCTCCCATGACAGAAGCCACCGCCGCAGCAGATCCAGGTTGGCCCACAACAGAACGATTTAGCTATTTTAAGGAATATTAAGTGATTTGGAAAATGGATGAATGGAAAATCATCAGAAATTGGCTTTTTCTTTTTTACAAGATTTAAAAATATATTTATTGGACAATACATTACAACGTAAAACAAAGATAAAGACATCTCCCTACAAAAAAAAAAAAAAAGGCAACAAATCAGACAATTTTTCTAGATTTCCCTCAACAAACACTAAAGAACAAAGTATAGTAAAACCATCAAATGGTCTGCCTATGATTGATATCTTTCATGTTGTAAGCATCATGGGACCAAAAAATGTTACCTTGCCTTAAACAGTTCATAGTTTGGCATGACATTCAGAGTCTAGTGTACTAAATGTAACTAGACTAAGTGCAAATTCTGGAGAAATTGCACGGGAATGCTGAAAACTGAATGCCAATAGCTGAATGCTGAGATGAATGCTTATGAAGTTAATTGAAAGATAAATTATGCAAAAATTACAAAGTTTTAATTGAAATTGAAAGATAAATGAATAAAAAGGACTGAGAATTATGTGAAAATTAGTTTTAATTGACGTTGAAATATAAATGAATAAAAAGATCTGAGAAGTATCACAGAGCTGGTAATGATGATCAGTTGTATGTATGGAAGTGAGCGTGGAATGTGGGACTTAGAAAAAGTTCAATGTCAGTCCCATTGAAAACTAGACTAAGTGCAATTTCTGGAGAAATTGCGTGGGAATGCTGAAAGCTAATAGCTGAATGCTAAGATTTGAAAGCATGTGGAATGGTTATGAAGTAAATGGAGAGATAAATTGTGAAATTATGACCTCCTGGTTACTGGGTAATGCACTTTACCAACTGTGCCACAGAGCAGTATCAGACACCTGGTAATGATGATAAGTATATGTATGGAAGTGGGCGTGGAAAGTAATACTTAGAAAAAGCTCAATGTCTGTCCCGTTGAAAATGAGCGGGGAAAGTTGATATTAAACGTTTAAAATCATGCAAATACTGTAAGTAATGTGGAATCAGACGATATACACCCCCGAGAGGTGTAAATTTTTTTAAGGTAGTTGAAATATGAACAGTGTAAATGGAAGTACTATGTGGGAGTTGTTACGCGGCAAAAAAAGTGTGGCGAATAAAAATCACAATGCTTCAGCATTTCCACAATGAATGGGGAAAAGTTGATATTTAATGTCAAGTTGTGCGAGTACTGTAAGTAAAGTGGAATCAGACGATATATACCCCGGGATGCGTGACTTTTTGAATCAAGTTGAAATTTGAACGGTGTAAATTGGAAGTATTATGTGCAAAGAGTGTGGAGAATAAAAATCTGATTAACATATGTGGGATGCTTTCAGCATTCCCACAATTACGGAACGTCATGATGTTGACCTTTGCGCATACAGGGACAGGAAGGAGGAAAAGTCCAAGAAGAGGTCAAAGACACCACCCAAGAGTTACGGCAGTGCAAGGAGTTCTCGCAGTGTCAACCGGTAAGAACTGCAATGCATCATGGGGATTCACTGAAGTCAGTTTGATACCCTATCACACTTGCAGGACAGGAAACGTGTTCATCAGTTTTTCAAATTGTCTGATCTTAGGCGAAGGAGCAGTGTATCCAGGTCCCCCAAAAAACACTTGACCAAGTCGCCATCGCCCAGACGGTGAGTTCCCATGAGCCTTTTCTTTTGAATAAGCTTATGACAGCGAAATAATACTGCGGTGCGGGTGCAGGCACAAGAAGGAGAAGAAGCATCGTGAGAAGGAGCGAAATCGAGAGCGGAGGGCGCACGGGGACCAAAGCAGAGAGCAGAGAGAACACTCATCCAGTAAGAAGAGCAAAGACAAAGAGCGAGACCGCAAGTTACACAGCGACAAAGGCGACGTGAAGGTTTGTTAGGCTGATTTGAATTTTATTGTAATTAAGGCGATCACCTTGCCGTGGCCGAGGAGTTTATCTGTCCCAACGAACACGTTTTGTTTTCAGGTGACACGGGATTACAACGAAGAGGAACAAGGCTATGCCAGCGAAAAGGAAGTGGAGGAGGATGACAAGGAGGGGAAGAGCGATTCAGACTCCACCTCATCGCCCAAAGGGTTCGATGAGACGGAGAGAGGCCAGGCCCATGCCCCCAAAATGTTCAAAGTCAACAGAGATGATCACCATCAGGAAGACGTGGAAATGAGTGACTAAGATCTCCATTTACAGTAGACAATATCTTACTGTATCTGTGCCTGATCAATTGAAGTACAATATGGGATATTAACTTTAAACAAAACAGAACAATTGTAGAATGGACTATGTGTGTTAACATGGCCATGGTTTTAAAAATCATGTACATTTTGTGCTTGATATTGGTTTTCAATGAAATACTCATCAATGTCAGAATTTGCCTTGACATTTGTATCCTTTTTCATTCACTATTCTGCGTTTACTGTCACACACCCAGTACCATTTACATTTCTAGTCCTTTTTAAGTGGACATTCAGTTGTGATGTTTTCCAAAGGAAACTAATAAAATGGTGCGAACCGTCACCAACCAGTGTGTGCCTGTTGATTCACATTCTTCTTAAAAGAACAAACCAGAGAATTAATTGATACTCTTTAATTAAAAACATCTATATACAAAAATAGCAACTTCCACCATGTTACAATCCAATATATTATTGGATCAAAGTCATGTGACAACATGGAGGGAAAAACAACTTGTTAAACACAAGAGGACACATCAAAAGGAAGAAATTGACTCAGAACATGTACAGATTGTGCAGAAGAAAGGTTTTTGCTTGTGTAAAATGAAAACCAGCACAAAACAATTCTTCCTTTCTTTCAACAGCTACTCAATGTACAATTCCAGTTTTGAAGCGTATAAAGGTGACCTAAGAAACAGACTGCACAGTACCATTAAAAAATCTGCAGCATTTAAAACATTGACTCAAGAGTAAGAACATTTCAAACGTCACCTTTTAAGGTTAAGAGTTGTGCATTGAAGGAAGTGAAAGCAAACACTTGCAGTAGATGTTATACAATCCAAAAAATGTAATGGATTGTACGAAAACAGAAAAAGAAAATCCCCCCAAAACGATATTTGAAATATGAATAAGTGACTACATGTCCTAAACAAAATAAGCTTCATCATACGAACATACCCCCCCCCCCCCTTTATTTTTTGTCTTATGTCCCAATCTACGGCAGTGTAGAATTATCAATGTGTAGTAAACATTTTTGAATGTCGAGCTGTTCAATTATACGCTAAATGCTGCATAGTATATTACTCATTGCGCATGCGCCAGTTAACCCCCTGGCATTATGGAAAACTATGCTGTTTGTAGCATTTCGCCTACAAATACGTTCGAACGTATTCTATTTACTCCTACAAGTACATTCATGTTGAACGCCGTTCAAACGTATTCGCCAGTCCAAAATGTTAACTCCACATTGGCAGTTCCAAGCGTTCGTGTAAATTTTAGTTTCTAGTTGTTTTTTTTTAATGGACTTTACTAAAAAAACAAAAAACAAAAAAACACTAGTTTGACTGGGCATATTGTGCACTTTCATTTTTAGTGAATGGTATTTTTACCATATTAAAAAAAAAAATAATAAATAAAATGCACTAAACTGAAAACTCAAGTTTAAGACTAAACTTGGTTAGTTTTGACAGGTTTTTTTTTTTTTTAAATGTACTACATTATTAGACGATGACCTTTAAAGAGAGAAAAAAAATATCACCTTTAATTTTTAATGAGTATGAGTGCAACAGGGAAATTGCCTAAATGTTAAACACATTAAAAAGACAACTTCTTACAAAGCTAAGAGGTGTGTATTCATATTAACTTATGTACAACTATGTCATACTGTACTAATTCTGCGTGTTAGCAGGCCAGAACCACTCAAACTTATCTCTTTGTAAAAATCAGTGTTAACACGCGCTCTTTACAAACTTACATACCTGTTTCCACCAAGCAGGACTGTGCTTAGCTTTCATTTTCTTTTTGTGTTTAAAAAAAAATAAAAAAAATAAAATAAAAAAAAAAAAAAAAAAAGTGACTGCCACTTTTTTTTAATTTTTTTTTATTGTCACACCCCGCCACTGGTTATGGTAGCTAATGGGTGGAACTAAACGCAATGCGGTTTATTGATTGGGTTAATGAGGACAGAAAATGTGCTTTGTTTATACCATTGAATACAGTACAATTGAAGTAAGTTACATTGTGTCGCACTGCAACAATGTCAAACTATAAAGCAATCTGCTATCCCACTTGGTGGAAACATGGCTTTCAATACTGTACTCAGCATCATCCTCGCTGCTTTTTCTTTTTTTAATTTTTGTTCAGCTGGCTGTGGAGACGTTCATCAGGTTGAGAGAAGGAAACAGCGAGGGGCCATAAGGTTGTCAGGGAGGAGTTGATGTTTTTGTAGTGTAATGTTGCCTCATAAACATCCTCCTGCGCCACCAGCCCGTTCAAGGGCGTGTTAAAGGTCGGGGAAGCGGCTGGGGTCTTCTTTGTACTCGCTGGGGATGGTAAAAATGGTTTCGTCAAAGCTGTCGTAGCGAAACTCCTGAAAAGTCACGGTGGCTGTGATGGTAGGAAAGACTGGGATGTCTGCAAGAAGATATTTCACAGGTTTGTGGTTCAATTTTATTGAAATGATAGGCAACAGTCGAGCATTTAATGCCACTCCCGGATGAAGTTTTCAAACGTACAACCAATAGAATTGCATATTTGTGTATTTAAAACAACCACATTGCTTATATTTATTATTCATATATAGCATATTTCAAGTCACCACTGTACTTTCTAATTTGATCACGTGATCTAAGACTTCTCTAGGAAATTATTACATCTAAGGAGAAAAAAAATAAATACTATTCGTTAGTGTTTTGGTTAACAAGGTGGTTTTCTTACCGAGTTTGACAGGAAAGCCAGGTGGGAGCTTCATCTGCACAAACTCCCTGAGTTTATTAAAGTGCTTAAAGGGTGCAATCACTTCCAGAACATTCAACAACCTGAAGGCAAAACAAGCACCGTGTCAGATGGCACACAAGTACACTTCAACAGTCATATTTGGGTTATTGTTGGATAAAATGTGTCCAACGATGATCATTTCATGAATTATCAAAGAGAAATGACCAAATAGAGACTTTTATTTTGAAATACATTTAAAGACAGGCGTTTGTAGTATCCGCAAGAGAGTCAAGACAACATGGGAGCAGCTATCAGGTTTCACTTGTCTCACAACTAAGTCAAAAAGTTATCCTTTTAGCAATTGGTATGCAGTGGTCATATTTGGATATATCATGTGGTATGACCTGAAAAGAAAAAGTCCAACAATTATATATTTGCATTATAATTTTACTTGTGTGGTTGTTTGACATCTATTAAACACGACACAAAAAGGAGAGAAGGGCTCGCGAGGATAGAGGAGAGGAACTGACTGATACAATTCACTCCTGCACTCTCTGAATATTCCTCTCCTCACCCTCTCTATTTGTTTTGTTTTCCACGCCCCTAGTTACATGGGTGTTCCAACCCTAAAAATGCAAATGCAAGGCATAGTTGGAACACAGTGTACTTGTTTGTCTATGTATTGTGTTTGCAATCATTTCAAAACAGACAACAGGTGGACTTAGGTAAGATGTTCTTGTGCTCTTGAGTCATCTTAATATAACCAGGCTATGTGAATGTAAGTGGGAACAGAGCAAAGCATTCTTCATTACAAGCAGAAGCAGTCCTTCATGGCAGCAAATATTATGATAAGATAACATATATGGCTAGGCTATGTGAATGTGAGTGCAAAGCAAAGCATTCTTCATTGCAAGCAGAAGCAGTTCTTCATTGCAGCAAATGTATGATAACTTATTATTTACAATTATTCCTAGAGTGGCCTAGCTAGCTTGCTTTGTTTAGACGGCTAATTTTTAGCCTTATAACTTTGATTTAACCTTTCCATGACAGATTTTAAAAATTATAACAGTAAACAATAACAAAGAATAAATATTTTATGTTTTTATAATTAACTTTATCTGCCAATGACCCATTTACGTCTACATTTACTTACGAGTCGATGCCGAGGGGGAAGTCTTGACTCATGGCTATGGTGGCCTTGAAGTTTTTCTTGCTCTCCTTGCAGAGCAGCTCTCGGCCAAGATGAGGAGCTCTGAGCCAAGATGCGCAACAACACACGTTAGTACGTCTCGTGAGGTTTTGAAATGCCAATTTGGTCTCTCCCCAATTTTCTCTGGCTGCTCAGGAAAGGATCAGGAAATTAATCTATCCATCCTTTTTTCCATGTCATTTATAGAAACTATCCCAGCTGACTGCGACCTAACAAGTCTTAAAGTGGAAGCGAGACACCTACTTTCCATTGTCAGCAGTGATGTAGTCTTCCCAGGATATGCTGCTGGCTGAAGGGGGGGTTAGAGATTGTCTCCTCACAGGCTGAGGAGAGAGAAAAAAAAAATCAAATTAGTTGTCAGACAGCTGCTGCGTGGTCTCATTCTATCAATGTAATGAGATTTCACCTCATTTAGTGTGACATTATTTTATTTGCTTACATATATAGCTAGATCTTTGAATTATTTATGACCTTAAAAAACTAAGACAATTTCTCAAAATTATTCTTTTTCATCTGACAGATCAGCCCCGATTCCCAATTACGTACTGCTATCTTGTCCAAAAAAAAAAAAAAAAAAGGTAATAAACATGGTGATTATAGTTAGAAACTATTGAAATAAATCACATTAATATTGGGGGAAAAAAAAGCTTTTAAAAAATGGATACCAGTTTTTTTTTCCCAGACTGATACCAGTATGAATACTCAACTCTTGAGGAGTCACCAAGACGAAGTCTCGACACCATGAGTACGTTTGATACATAAAATTTTCCCCCAAAAAACAATGACAGATAATTTTAAAGAAAGACCTATATATCCCAATATAGCATTTCCTCTTAAAATCGCAGGATTTCATGTCACAGACGTCTTATGACACGAGAACGTAAAAAAAAAAAGAAAAAAAATAATTGTTTGAATCACTCTTGCTATCATCCAATAGAAACCAAATTCCAATTTGAAGAGATGGATATATGGACTTTCACCAGTAGGTGGTAGGATAGAGTGTAAAGTCCAAGCACAGGAGGAAAGGCGCTAAGGTTGACTTCGTATGTCAACACGAGCACCATGAGGCTGTTTGTTTGAGGCTGGCTACCCCAGATGCTCAAAGGTCACTTGAGGGCAAGGCTGGACCGATTGGGCCAAAGTGATGATGAGGCCAACTGTATGTTTGCGTTAAGCTTGAATGACACACATTTTCTCTGTGGACAAACTTATCACTATTAGTAACAAGGCTTACTTCTATGACTGTTTACATAAGACATGTCATGAGCTTATTTCTCTATGATGTTGTCCTAAGTTTCGGACTTCTGAAAAGCGTCCTGCTGATCGCTAAGCTGTAACTCACCTCAAAGTTTTGATCAATGAGATTCCCTCCTTTGCTCAGACTCTCCATAATGGCTTTGTTCCTCAAGATGTCCTCCTCGCTCAGATGCTCCCGCCTCTTTTTGGACTCCAGCACCAGGCCGTTCACAGAGTAGAAGTCGGCCAGAAAGTTTCCAACACGCTCCTAGAGATAGAAAAACAAACTCAGGTATGGAAAGGAAAGCAATATTTCAGGTTTTTCCAGCGACGACGTTGCCAACCGTCTTGTCTTCTCTGAAGAGCCAGCCGGTTTGTGCTCTGGAGAAGGTGATGGACTTGGTGGAGAGCGTGGCCGAGTACACGTCGCTGCTCATCAGAATGTCCACTTCCTCCTCTGTCTCCATCTCAGACTCCTGTGGATGAGAATCAATACAAGCATGTATAATAAGTAGGATTCTGTTTCTTGTGATTAAGTTCAATATCGTAATTAATCGCATGACTTCAATAGTTAACTCACGATTAATCACAAATTTTAAAAAGATGTACTGTACGATAAAATACAAGTGTGTTATTGATTTGTGTTGAGGTCATTTTTCTGCCACTAGATGGCATAATTGCATTCGTAAGATGGTGACAGCTCAGTGCATTTTTTTTCATATTAAGGACAATGTAATCTTTAACATGAAGTAACTTTTGAAATTCTGCACATTTTTTAAATTGTAAAATACAACTTGACCCCAATTTGATGTGGATGTGTGTGCTGCGTTGTGACTGGAATTCACTCAGTACAGGCTTTCCAAGTAAGGGGTGGTCAATCACGCATTTAAAAAAAAAAAAAAAAAACGAGTGGCGTTGAAGGAACTTTAAATTTGACACCCCTACTTAAAGTCATGTTGATCTTGTCATAAATGGAAAGTCAGCATCTTTACTTACAATGGAAAGTCAGCGATGACATACTTCAGATATTGGTGAACCAGCCAGGATACCCTCATGATTTTTGTTGTACAAATTTTGTTGCACATTCAAAATGATCATTTTTTTGTATTGTGCTACCAAAAAAAGGTATCGTACATGTACATTATCTTTTTATTGTTGTTGTTGTTGTTTTAAGCAGAGATAGTAATTCAAGGGGGGGAAAAAGGGGTTATGGTTGGAAAATTTTAAAACAAACTCTTCAAATTTGAAAATCAATCCATTCATCCTTTTATACCACTTATCCTGTTCAGTGTCACAGGTGAGCAGCACATGTAACTTTACACAAGAGGCAACATACACCCTGCACCTGAACTGGTGCACATGGACAAATAACCATTCACACCAATACACAATTTAGAATCTTCAATGAACCGAACAGGCATCTTTTTGGAATGTATACAGAAGCCAGAAGAGTACAGAAGAGTACCTGAAGAAAACACACACAAGAAAATGCATACAAGTAAAAAAAAGTCCATACCAAGTCCCTTACCATTTCTTGAATCATATTGCCTAACATTCTAATAGGTGTAAGCTTTAAGAAACACAAACTGCCTCACAAACCTCATGATGTATCCGCTGGTAGACTTTCTGCTCATTGTCCAGCACCACAAAGGACTCCGAAGGGATGGCGTTGCCGTTGAAGATGAAACTCAGGTCACCGCGTTGACACTTCATATCTGTGAAGTCTATCAAGGTGGTGTCCAGTCTATAAACATGTACAGAAGCAAGGTGAGTTTTTTTTGTTTTTTTTTGTTTTGTTTTTATGAAAAACTTGTGGAAAGCTGCACAGATCCTTTGTATATCTTCTATTAAGTTGATTCACATTTGCTGCCATGACTTGCCTGATGTTGAGTCCCTGTTTGTAGATCTTACAAGCATCCGAGGGTAAAATTCTGGAAAGCAGAGGCACTGCAACATTGGAAGATGAAAGACATATAAAACAACAAATTGGCGGGAAAATGCATATAGTAGAAGACATTCAAGACAAACTCAATAATGAGGTCATCTGTCCTCTTTAATGTTCCAGTAGTAAGCAATAATTTATAATTGAAAGGCTCAATTCAATTCCAATTCAAACTTTCAATTCAAGCTGACATGAATGAACAGCACTGAACAAATAGTTTTGTGGCCATGCATTGCTTGTTGTGTTGGTGCTATGATGTATTTTAGACTAGTAAAGCGGGGGGAAATAAATAAACTGTGCAGCTGAATTTGACTCACCCCAGCTTTGGAAGTCCCAGTGAAGCTCCAGGTAAAAGTCGCCGAGCTGTAAGAGAACATTTGAGGGTTCAACGAGATGAGTGGAAAAAGGTTAAATGCATTATTATTTGCAGTTACAATACTAAGGAAGAATAACTGGCAGTAAATTTGACATAAACCCTCTACTTGGCATACCGCAGTCCTACATGACCGACTTATCCTGAACACAAGGAGCCTTAACTGGTCGATGGGATATAGATGAGGAGTGAGGCTCAACTGTGGAATTGTTGGATCGCTTCATCATAACCAAAGACAGGTCGGGCTCAGTTAAAGCAATGTTCACCAGAATCCAACGTTGGCAACGAAGAAATTCAAGGGCGAGTCCGTGCCTCAGTTAAGCACATGGGATTGAGGTCTCATATTTGGCCATCTGCGCCATGTCCCTCTAGGGGGGTGCACTACTACACATCTGACCTGGAAACTGAAATCACCGGATGATTACACTTGTCATCTAGCCTCCATAACATCTTGTAACGAAGCTACAAGTGTAATGATGCATTTCTTTAAGGTTTGGCCTGCATGCACGACTGACTCAAAATTGATGTAAACAACGATCACTGATAGATATTTTTTATTGTCTACGGCTCCATGTATTAAGGTTCTAAAGGAAAGGATAAGAGGATGAAAACAAGTGATGAAGTCAGAAAGTATGACAGTAAGCAAATACATACCTCCTTCAGGGCATTTAACAACTTTGGCCTCTTGTCCTCCACACTCTCCCTGGACTGTTGCTTCAGTTTCCTCAGCAGTGCCGTTACTGAACAACACATGAATATTAATAAAGTATATATTTAAAATAAAAATTAAAAATAAAAATAAAAAATAAAAAAAGCTAACGATACCATATAAAAACTTCACAATTTTGTAATTACAAAAAATATATAAATAAATAAATAAAAAATAAAAATAAAAAAAGAGCTCACATTAGGGGGAAAAAATGCACAATTTTGTACTTTTGTACACAACACCAGTGACATGTGCGCCTATTAGCTCAGTGGCACGAAGTGTCATGCTCTATGTAGATAAATGACCTACAATCACAAATAAGACTTAATATTAAGGTGCTGACTTGTTAATGCACACACATTGTGAATCAAGACAATTTGTGGAGGATATCAAATGTGTTACGTTCCCCTTCATCTGACAAATAGCATGGGGCTTAAATGTAGGTGGCCAAAATATGCTTGAATAAAATTAGACTGCACTAATAAACTAACCACCAAAGGGAGCTGGAACTGTACAAATGGAAAGCAATCGGGCCTTTTCTTTTAATAATGTAACATAAGGACGGCGAAATCGTAGCAAATTAATATCGCGATACTGCCGCTATCATTACATCCCTATTACAAACCATCATCCAGCCATCCATTATATGAACTGCTAATGAAAAGCAACATGGCTCAAAATGCAACATACTGTAAAAAAAGAAGAAGAAAAAAGAAAAATCATACTCAAAGAGTCCACACATTACATTTATATCCAATTTGGGCTGAGTAACAAATAAGAGAATTTTTGCACAAAGATGTTGACCCTGTTTCTGTACGTCCCACCAGGCAACAAAAGTGGAAAGTAACTCGCACACACACACATAAAGCAACAAGATGGGGGTGCCTTTATGGCCCACTTGCCTAATGAGTGTGGAAAAGCCCAGTTGGGGCTCCTCCTGATCGTCTCACGAGATCAGAGGCATCTGCTCACGGACCACCCAGCTGCCACATACCACCGGAGAACTAGTCCGCAGACTGCCACAACATTCAACCAAACTCACTCTCTTGACACTAATTCACTGTTATACTGATTAGGAGACTTTCCTGGCATTAATTAGGAGATCATTCACCTACATGGGCAAATGAAAAGTGAATTTAGAATAGATCACTCTGGGTGGACTGTCCATCACTACTTTAGTCCTACTTGGCACTAATCCCAGAACCTGAGAACAGTCAATATTGACACAGGTAGCATGTGAACTCACTCGACTGGGAGTTTGGACAGACAAACCGGAATGTTTCAAATACTGGTATTAAAACAGTCCAGTCCATCAGCCAACGTTAACCTAGAGTTAAGAGCAACAAAAAAAAAAAAAAAAAAAAAAAAAATCTGTAAATTCAAGGTGTCTCCTCTGAGGGGACATTAGCTTAGAAGGTGTAAAACTATTAGTTTGCTTTATTTTTGTCAATCTGCTGAAACTCCCCTGAATTTCCCTGGCAAACAAGAGAGAAAATCGGAAGTTCAGCGGCCAGCCCGAGGCCAAATCAATCAAGTGCCAACTACCGCCACTGATTAGTGTCTGTCACGAGCAGAAGCATCTCATCTAATGAGTAAACAGCAGCATGTCTGAGTCTGCCTTAAAAGAGCCCAAGTTGACAGCAAAGCAGTGTGGCGAGAAGGCAACTCAGGGCACAAACTGACAAACCTCTGAAACTAAAACCCATGACATTTATTTACGGGACGATTCATTCCTTCATTTTCAGTAGGCAGCCAATCAAGATTGCTGAAAATGTAGGTCACAAACATTGGTTAAAAATAACTTCAGACAATAAGAGCTTTCATAAAATGTCTTATGCTAATAATATCTTCAGATTACAGTTTGAATGCTGCCTCAGCAGTTCAATGTAAAGTGGTGTTTACAAAGCGTGACAAGCCCGGGCAAACACTGTTATTTCTGTACGTATGTTCCTGCTTGCCACAGATGTAACTGCATTCCTATAGGAGGGAAAAGTCATTTTTCCAAAGCATCTTTTTTTATTTCATGGTGGCAGAAAATTCAAAATGTCAGTTTCTCAAACATTTGTGATAAACCGTTTAAAACCCAAATATTGTCAATATTTGGGTATTGAAATTGCGACAATTGCTACACGTGTAGCTAACTCAAGACTCTGACTGAGTGGCGGGTGGGGGTTAGAGGTTGGGATGAACCAGCCAATGAGGAGAGAGAAAAACAACCAACGAATTTCTTTTCATCCACACACCAAAGACCGGAGGCCCTTGAGGAATGTCATGGCCTCATTGGCAGGCAGCAGCAAAATGTGTAGGAGTATTTTTGGGGAATTGCATCTGTTGCTCTCAACTGTTTTCACACAGCAAAACTCAATTTGAATGTGAAAAACTGAATAAAATATCATGTAGTGGAACAGTGCCAGACAGTGTGATACTTACTCATCTGTCTGTCTCCATAACTAATTGCCTCTGCAAGGGGGCTCCATCCCTGAGCATTCTTCACCTTCACTGGTGCATTGTGGGCCAGCAACAAGTGGGCACATTCTGGAGGAGGAAAGGAATCAGTATGTCAATACACAGTAGTCCTTCATTATCGACAAACTTTCTCCCTTGGTCGAGATTCATCACTTAAACATACTTTCTCTTAAGACAGGGCTTTGGTGCTATATTGTGGCAATGTAGGCCATTTTAGAAAGAGCACAGAAATCGTGAATACCATTTTTCAACAATATTATTCAAGGATAGGAAAGCATAGTTGATTTAAAAAAGCACATAAATAAATGGGGCACTGCTGTATGTATCTTAAAGTACCATAACCACTTTTATTTAATTTATTTTCATATATCTACATTTTATAGTCATCAGACTTGCCATTTTATCTTACACAGATTTCATGTGACTTTTGCTCTGGTGAAAGGAGAATTGCCACACTATGTTTTCGGTTAAAAGCATTCAGCCTTGAAATGCTGTTCGAGATTTTGGATTGCGCAATTTCTTTTCCATTCTATCAACAAACAGAAGAGAGAACATCACATTACTGACATCCATGAATGACATAATGTGTCCTATAATTGAACACACGGGAATAAGACAATGCAAGGAGCAAACTTATTACAAATACAAACACAAACCAATAAAACTCAAATAGGAGTAAAAGCAGAATTATAACCCTCTGCTCTGTGAGCAGCCAGTGAAAAAAAACAACAACACCCACCCAAATTTCAGTCCCATTATTCCGACTCAGTTGGCAGTTTTGTCGTGATGACGTCACTCATTAAAAGATTGGCAGTGTCTAGACAGCTTATTGGCGGAACACTAAGCAACAAAGTGCAGTCATCTGCTAAATGCATAATAGTGTGTTCGCTTGATGAGGCAGAACTCCCTGGATCTTAAAAGCTCTTCCACCACCTTTTAAAATGAGCACTGAGGCAGATACATTAAGTACAGCGACTCAATACAAGTGCTTGCACTTAGAGTGCTTCTACATCAATCAGCATTAGTACAACTACTGTTACAAGCCACTGTCCAAAACCAGATTTGTCAATCCCTACGATGACACCTTTTAAAAGCAGGGTACCACAATGATAAGTACCGCTTCAGCTCTCTATGTTTTATAGATGAGTAAAAAGGTCGGGTGTTCATACATTCTTTATGACGGAGAGGGGTACATTTTAAATCTCCTTGTATTGAAATACTGCAGAACACAAAACCAGCCAAATGAATACAACAAATCATTGCAGAGTTGGAATCCTTGTTGAATTTCCTTTCTAACAATACTAGGCTGTTTTATCAAGATTGACCCAGTAGTTCCTGAGATATAAGTGTTCAAAGGAAGGCAGCCATGTCCCTTTTTGATGAAAATGTCAATTTAGTAATTCGTAGCTTAACCTATGCTTCGACTGACCTAAAATGTGAGATTTAGTGTGTCATAACTACCGATATGTACAGTCACCAAGTATTATTACAATAAAAATATTTTTGGTTAAATCCACTGGCTGATTTGGCACCCAATTACCTCATTAGCACCCTCATATAATTACTGAATATACTTGATCATTCTCCTGTAAATCTACCCTGAATCTAATTTGAGATACAGCAACAGACTCCATGAGTCTTACTCCGCCCATCGATCCATAAGGGTGGTCTCCACTCCCCAGTTAATAGAATTAGGAAGCACTGCAGTGTTCCAGCAGATCAGAGGGTTTTATATCAGAAGTAAAACATCAAACATCTGTGCCCCAAGCTGTGGTAAACATCTGCATTTCAGCTCAGGGATGAAGCAGGCAGCTGATAACAGAAAACACACGTGCACTCTGACGTAAGCCTCAGATTCCCTCAAGCTTTTCACCTACATATGCTAGCCAATGATTGTGTAATGACAACATTTAGCAGACACGTTACGTAACCCTGAGAGCCATTTCTTGTTGCTCTAAACAGCAAAACAAATAGTTTTTAATCGACAGAGCAAAGACAAGCAGAATTTACTTGTAAGTCGCATTAACTAATATATGTGGGTCAGCAAACGCTTTTAATAATGCGACGGACATCGCACCCCCTTAATTTGGTGGAATTATGTTGCTGGTATAACATCAGCAGACCACATTTGTATTCAGTTTGCTATGCTGGTACTAATTGTAAACAAAGCGTGATCGCATTCTAACTAAAAATGCTCATCATGATTTCCCAGGAGCCAAGGCCGCAGATGTGTTACAAGCTTCGTCTGTTGCAAAGAAATGCTTAGAAATGAAATTAGCTACATCATGACAGCCTGACAGTCGCTGCAGGGTTTGTGGTAGTTAAGCCATCAGCAAAATAAGTGATCTCACATTTTGCAAGCCGCACTATTCCCATAAATGGTTTTCTGCAGGCTCAACACCTTGGCAGTTTTCTCAACTTGATTATAAAATTAGCGTATATAATAAAAGTAATATGCTGCATGCTAAGAAGGTGGCGGTGTGGAAAATGCTTATTGGCATTTTATCCCCAATTATTCAGTCATTTTAAAGGGGTTAATTCCACAAATAGCCACGGTCCAATAGGTATAAAGTATACTGGATTTTACTTGTTCATTTTATTTGAATTTTATTTTTTAACTTCTTTTAGGTATTGTCATAAAATGGAAGCGATTCAGCCAATGATTTCAAAGTAGACATGCTGAAATGTTAGTGGATGTCTGCGCTTACTGAGTGCTCTTGTTCATTCATTTTTAATATACCTGTACATCCCAGGCGTTTTGAGTGGGGTCTTTAATAAAGACACACAGAGGCCTGCACAGACAAACAAAGTCTCGCCATCACCAACAGGGCAGCCACACCCCGTTTAC
Source organism: Festucalex cinctus (assembly GCF_051991245.1). NCBI lineage: Eukaryota > Metazoa > Chordata > Actinopteri > Syngnathiformes > Syngnathidae > Festucalex > Festucalex cinctus. The sequence goes on from NC_135420.1 coordinate 14,774,169, forward strand.
TGTATGATGTCATGCTGTAGCCCTCCATCTGTCTAATCTGAGCATCTCTGGAGGACATGGCAGCAGCTCAAGGCAAGAGACTGACAACCTCATTAGCACAATCAATTCCACAGTGTACAATCCCACTCTGCTGCTTGAATTCTGTTCAGGCTGTAGTGAAAAAGTGGAATCAATTGCGAGCTGTGCTTCATTGGAAGGACACGTTTGAAGACCAGCACGTGTAACTATGCTTGAATTGTTCCCTGCATTTTTCAACATTGCGTTCCACGGCCTACTTGCACAATCAGAAGGGCAGTGAATTAATTAATATTTTAGACTCAGTCTTTCAGTCCAGCTTCAGCAAGTCAACTGAAGACAAAAATCATTTCAATCATTTCATCATGCTTGATAGATCATAACATATTAATTGTGAACATCAAACTAAATGCTATTTTGGGGAAGGAGGGTGCAACATAAATACAAATATAAACTTATTTGTAGATTTCTTTCAAATGTTGTTAATTGACAGTTACATGGATGAACATCGGACAAAGCAACCAGAATACTTGACATGAATATAAATGTAACCAACTCACCTTTGTGCCCCATCATGACAGCCAGGTGCAATGGTGTGTTACCTGGAGAAGGCAGAAGACAAATTTATTGCATTTAGTATAAACAGACTATAATAATGTCAAGTTACTTCACCAGAGTATAAAAATCATGTGCTGCCCATTCCAATACTTAGTCAAAGCACAGCTGTGAAAGCACTGCACAGTCAGTGCATTTTAAGGAAATGGATTGTTAAGTGAGATTAGTAACTCAACACTCAAGTGCAAAGGGTTCATCCTAGAAACGCATTCTTGGAAAATAAGCATTGGCGCATCCCTAAAGGGAAAACCAAGCAGCACTCACAGCTTTTCTTTTAGGATTAGCAGGCAAACACATTCCAGAGCAAGTAGGTTCTCTCTTGCAGAAACACTTCCCAGTGAGGGCGAGAAAACAAGCAAAGCACATCCTACCAATATGATGACAAAAGTCCAAAAGTGCTTTAAGCAAACAGGTGACATCACAACTTTTACTTTTCCAGCATGACTGTAGCCCAGTGCATAAACCAAAAGGCAAGCCCGTTTGGCTTGATTCCGTATGCATTTCTATCCAAATGTGTGTCCGTTTGGCGTTCACCTTGTATGCTTGTGGAGACGGAAGCTTAAAATAGTCAACCATGAATTGTCACAACCACGTTACGGTAGAATTTTATGAATGAAATGGGAACAAAACATTGTACATTATGACAGCTTGATAATAATTAGATGAAATGACCGGAGCTTTACTGATACTTTTTCCCCAAACGAAAGCAACAAAAAGAGACACCACTTTAAAATCCTGCCATTTGCGCTATTTATTCACAGATACATGTACAGTACTTTCACCATTATACTGTTTCATCCATCAATCAATCATCTAAAGCCACTAGAACAAATACGAGTAGGATTGTCGTACAGATTAATGTGAAAGCCTACCAGTTTAATACACACTTCTGAAATAAATTTGCTCAAGTTACTTTTATTAATAGTATGGTTTTTTTTTTAATGATTATCTATTTTCTCACAATAATTAGGAAACAGATATATATCAATATGCAATGCTTTATTTCTATAAATCTCTGTCAGTGTTTACATGTTCATTCCTACATTTCCTAGAAAACCACAATGGTCCCATCACCGATTAGATATTTTTAAACGGGCCCAGAGAGAGAAAAGGAGGTCTTGCTTTCAATTACTCATTTTAATTTTGTTATTTGGTTGACTTGTGAGGGAGTTTGCCTCACAAATTCTCTTCTTGTTCATCCCAAAGGTGTTAGCTGGAAAGTTCTTCATACCAAATTCTTGATGGACTATGCTATGTGAATTAAGTCTTACTGCAACACAAAACGGCCTTCCCCAAATACTTCTCACAAGGCTGGAGGCGTACAATTATCCAAAAATGTCTTGGGATGCGAAAGAATACAGATTCACGGGGAATTAACAGGGGAAAGTCCAACTCTGAATCATACAATGTGAATTCATAATCTACCTCAACTAGTAGTGATTGCACCAAGAAGTAGAGTGATTAGTAAATGTAAAGGCCCTGTGTAATATGACGGGCGCATGAGGTTTCAGCTTGACTGCAGTGGAATCTGAGCCGAAGACTTACTCACACGGCCGCTTGACAATTGAAAGAAAAAGAAAAAAAATAAGTTGGAGCTCCAACCAAACAGATGTACACACGTCTGACCCCGGTTTGTGCTGTCATTTGAGCTGTGATATGAGGACAGGCCACATTCCAGTACAGACAAGAGCAACAAGGGTGTGTTTGGTCGGAAATCCTGTTTTTATCTGAGCAGACTTTGCCCTGCCAAATGAGTGCTGTCATGTGGAACTTCCACAACTCTGCAAAGCCATCACAAACTGGACATCAAGCACAAACCTAATGAGATTTGCATTTACAATTCCACTCATCTAATTTCTGTACCATTTGTCCTCATGTTTTCGTTTAATTCATTTTTTCTAGAGTCAAACTGTCGCCACGGTATAACCATGAACTGTGCTGGCAATATTTTAAAGGGATATGGGCCAAATTAATGTGTATGGCTATAGGCTAGATTGGTAGTAATTATTTAGCTTAGCTGATAAAAACGCCTAAAGATAGAAATGTGCATGAAAACTCACCATAGCTACAAATTCATTACGACAAAACTAAGTAACATTTTTATGAACTGTATGACCGTTCAGGGGTTCAAGTTTAGATGTGGCACTGTATTTCCACATCTATCCACCCATTTTTTATCATACATGTCTTCATCAGGGTTTCAGGTGAGGTAGACATACCATAACGCAGGTGATTTTGGTTGACAGGCGGGTTACAGTACATCCACGACTGGTCGCAATATAATTGCAGGACACATATACTTTAAATAAGCAACCATTCAAACTCATATTCGCAACTATGGACAATTTGGAGTCTTAACAAATTGACACATGTTTTTGAAATATGGGGCCTTGAGTACAAGCAGGAAATCCATGCAAGCACACAATCTTATGAACAGAATAAAGTCTGTTGTTTTTTTTCATTTCTTAAGTCAATTAGATGTTTTGGGTGTAATGGCTGTTGTGGAATCACATTACATCAGAAAGCAAACGAGAGCAGTACTTTTGCTGGTGTGAAGCCTACCTATGCAAAGAAGGGACTACTAAACAACTGAGTTGTTGGGGGTTTAGTATTTTTGTTTTGTTTTTACCTCATGTTGTCAATGCTTAGTAACATAGTTACTTTTACTAATACTCCATTTGTGAAATACGTTTTTTTTGTCCTTGTGTATGAATGAATTACATTGTAAACAACTATTTACAGTAATTGCCTGAGTTGTACTGGGCTAAAATCAGAAGTAAACGTGCCACGACTTGAACAGCTGAGCATGATGTGTTTTAGGACGTTTCCCTCACGTTGGATTTGTCACACAGCAGTACTCACCATGGTTGTCCTTCTGGGATATGTTTTGAGTCCGTATAAGCGACGAAAGGCGTCGCACATCTCCTTTAAACACACATTCGTGGACCGGAAAGTCTTGTCCACTTCGGAAAATTGGGTTTTTGTTGTTGTCGTCAACGACATCGGTAGAAGACAGCGTGTTGTTGGCGTTGACATGCTGGTTCTGTTTCTGCAGTTGCTGCTGCGTGGACGCCGACTTGACCAACTTGTGGTTGCTGAAGATTCGACTCGCCCTGCTCTTGTTGTTCGTCTTGCAGGCGGTGAACGTCCCGGTGGCTGCCTCTTCGTCGGGTTCCAGCAAGTCATCGTCCTGACTGGTATGTCTGTGATCCTTCCGCAGGGATCGGATCTTCTCCCCCGTCATTTTTTTTCAAGACCTGACGTGAAGGGAGCAGAGGGTGACGAGGACCCTCCCGGCCAACTGATGCGATTCACCAGCTGGAAGTCTTCAGGCGACCAATGTGAAGTAAAGAACATGAATGTCACTTTAAAATTGGGTCTTTGCTAAAAGAACAAAACGCCACAAACTCCTTTTTAGTAGTTTGTGTGTAAAAATAAAAAAAATACAACGAAACAAACAAAAAGCTCGTTATCCTGCCATCGCTACTGTCAGCATAACATAGTGACTTCGCTTGGTGTCTTCCGCCTCAAGTTATCGCGAGACTTCATAGCAAAGGTTACTAACGGTGACAGGCGATGAAGGCAAAATAGCAAACTTTTGAATTTAATGTAATATTTACAATAAAATATAACACGATTCGAACGAATAATTAATAGCTAGAAGTATGTTTTATTTATTAATATGTGAATTAATGAAAAATTGTGTCAATAAACATTCTAAATTATTGTTGTCCATCCATTTTTTTCTTACAATTAGAGGGTTTAAAGTATCGTCAATAAAGTTTGTGCAGGAAAAGGAATTACTGTGATTCACAGTCTGTGAATAATGATGGATTGCATTGGGAACATCACTGCAGCACATGAAATAATATGGAAAAATGAAATGTTTAATCACACTGATAACAAAATAATTATTTACAAGTGAGACAATGGGAAATTAGTAAATTCATTGATTCACAGTTCCATTTGGTCAAACGTGCGAAACACTTCCTCCCCCTACGGCACACCGATGGAAGCGCAGCTAGATTTTAGATCTAGTCGTTGGTTTGTCTTTAGTGCAGGGTGTCTCCAAGTTCGGTCCTCGAGAGCCCCTAACCAGCCCGTTTTCCATGTCTCCGTCCTTCAGCACAGCTGAATGTAATGATCGGCTAATCGGCAAGTTTGCAGAAGCCTGATAACGATCCCGATCATGAATCAGGTGTGTTAGTGGAGAGAAACATGGAAAACAGGCTGGATATGGGCTCTCGAGGACCGACCTTGGAGACCCCTGCTTTAGTGCATAACAGTTCAACATTCAGTGCGTCTCATATAGCTTACTTGCTAAGGTAATTTGATTACCTAGTTTTCCCAAAATCGGTGTCCTTATTGAAGTCCCCCCACCTTCCCCCAAAAGTAATAGAAATGCATTTCATACTGACATCTCAGTTTGCCTGGCTGCATTTTCGCATAATTAAAATTATTAACTGTAAAAGAAAGAAAGAAAGAAAGAAAGAAAGAAAGAAAGAAAGAAAGAAAGAAAGAAAAGGCATTTAAAGTTATATTTACAATCCCTTTACTGTATCAAGTCTGAGCAATATGAAAACATTTATGTATTATTGTCGACTCTTGTATAACCCCTGAAAAGTGAATTTGTTTTTGTTTTGCTGAGCTTTGTATTCATTGTTTTGTATTTGAAAGTGTGAAATAAAAAAAAAAAAAACAACGACAGGAAACGTTACATCAGCTCTCTCGCTTGAACAACGTGCTGGTTCACGTGGTTTAGACGCCCCTGATTGTTCGCCAATCGACGCTGCGCATTTCATGATGCCGGATGGTGATTGGCTTAAATTGACGAGGCGGAACCGGTGTGCATACAAGATCTTCCTCCTGTGTTTCCGCTGGGATTGGCGCTGTCATTTCCACTTCAGGGGTTTGTAGTCGCTTCAAGTGCATCTCGTAGCTATGGAGAACCACATTGAGGGCGACCGGAGCGACTTGTTTGCTGGCTTCGGCACGGCGTTCAAGTCGTTCGCCACCGATGCCATCCACGTCGGCCAGGAGCCGGAGCAGTGGAACTCGAGTGCCGTCGTGCCGCCGATATCGATGTCAACCACGTTCAAACAGAGCGAACCAGGAAAGCACGCGGTAAGTACAGGCATACCTATACTGTCTCAGTTACTTCAACTGTAAGATGGTGAAGGGTCTAAAGCGGTCATCTCTCTTTTTTTTTTCTTTTCTAATCAGGCAAGCGTGGCTTTTGAGGCGTCCCATCTCACGTCTATGACAATCCAATGATTCTGTTTAATATAAAACAATATCTGACATTTCAGACCGTTATGATGGTGTGGTGCTGCTTTTTGTCTTTCTTTAATACTTACTGTGAATATGAGCCATAAAAGTAGAAATGAAGCTTTTTCTTTCTTTCTTTCTTTTGAGTGGAGACAGACACCAACAGATAACTGTACATTGTTCTCTGTGATGGGGTGATGAAAAATACAGTAGTATACACACACACAAACACCAAAAACTTCCAAGTTCCAAATCCTCAAATCCACTTATACTGGCACACTGACCTTTGACATTGTTTTGTCAATTCTGGTATGCTTGACCCCACAGGCGTGCCCCTGCTTTACATGGGGCACACATCCTATAGACATGGTCAGAATTTCTATTATACGGCTTTTGGGATGAAGGCTGAAGGCTGTGGACTGTTGAGTGTATTTGTTTGAAATAATACATCAACTAAACTCGTTTATCTGCTTTGCTTCTGCACACATGGTGCTGCTCACAGGGATGTTTACATGTTGCTTCCAGGCAGTCCAAGCTCCTTTTTAGCAAATAGTACCCCGTATGTCATGAATTCACATTTGTAATATGTGAAGGGGGTCATTAGTTCATGAGAACCCAAATTTCCGCAGATTGGGAACACACTGCGTCCAGTAGTTTTCAAATTGGGTTCTGCGGAACCTTCAGGTGGCCTTGAGCGCCCCAAAAAATTGGAATAACTTATTCTGCTGTCTCATCTAACAGTAAAACAAACATAAATACAGAAAAAAAAAAAAACATATTCATCCCTATCTTAGCTTTGGGCCTATTAAAAGATATCACTTGACATTACTGTAATCTGAGGTCCCTGCATGCACACATTTTTAGCTAGTGCTAAAATAATATATTTAAAAAAATATATTTAATTTAAATAAATTTAGTAAAGTTCCCTTCTATTAAAAATATCATGAGGTACACATGGTGGTAGTAATTGGAGTTAGTAGGCTCATGAGGGGGGTCCTTGGAAAACGTTGAATTTTAGGATCCCTGCTGCAGTCCATCACAAACCTTTGATAATGCTCTACTAAAGTCATAATTACAGTAAATATTAATTTACACTTCAAGACTATAAATATAAAATTAAGAACGATATGTTTATGTTTGGTGGTTACTGACCATGCCGTCGAGTGATTGGACTACAGTATTATAGTTGTTTGTACTTGTATGGTTAGAACCGTTTCTTTTTTTTTGGTTGTTTTTTAAGCAGCGTTGCACAACATTCTTTGTAATCATTGCATCTGGATAGAAGCAATAATTACTTATTGGAGAAGAGAAACAAGATGTCTCTCGCTCTCACGCTCTAACACGTTGCTTTTGACTAGCAAACTAAGATGTTTTTGTCCCCCAAAGAATGTTGTGTCTGTTTTTGATTTAGCACAAGGTTGCAACTTTGTCTCTCCAAGGCAAATCTTCCACCACTGAAAGAGAAAATGCACTGCAAGTTTGCAACAGTCTTTTGGTAAACTAATACAGAAAGCAATTTGGTTTCAGTGATGTTTCAAGTGAAAGTGAAGGGATGCATTGCTGTGAAGGAAGTGTTTCAGATGCGTGCTTTGTTTAGTTGTTTTTTGTTTGTAATGCATGGTCATTTTTTTATGCAGGGCTATGAATACAGCCGCAGTGGAAACCCTACAAGAAACTGTCTTGAGAAGGCTGTGGCAGCATTGGATGGGGCAAAGTACTGTAAGTGCGACAATGTGTACATGTAGATAGAGTTGATATTTGAACCTCAAACCTCAGAACTGGGAGGTAGATGACATGCTTAATACTCGGGCACTATGCTGCCCTAGTCAGAAACAATTTGTAATAATTAATAACAGAAACATTGATTGTTATCCATTTTTACTATTCAGTGATGTCTTATGAAAAAATTACCAAGAAAACATAAAATGTTCTGTAAAATCGGTGAATTTGAAAAAAGAAAATTCTATTCAAATTAAAAAAATTGCTGATTTAATAAACCACGATAAGTGTGCATTTTTTTTTTTGTATTTTGTGAATATTGTTTTACATACAATGAATCAATTAACCACTTGAGATAAATTAATAATACATTTTAGAGGATCAATTGTACAAAAACTAGCTAAATTATTCCATGTGATGGTGGTTCAAAGTCTGTGTTTTTGTCAGGAATATTTTCAGAAAGCCTTGTTAAACTCCACAATATACAGTGTTTTAGATTTGATTCAAATTGTTTTTTTTTTTTTTTTTTGCAGGCCTTGCCGTTGCTTCAGGTCTTGCTGCCACAGTGACCATCACTCACATGCTGAAGGCGGGAGATGGAATCGTCTGCATGGATGATGTTTATGGAGGTGAGTACTCACTCAATACACACTTCTGAGAAGATTTCATTTTGTGAGATGGTGATATTTTACACTTGGTGAATTTTCAAGGTACAAACCGCTACTTCCAAAAAGTGGCTGCTGAATTTGGGCTGCAGATCACCTTAGTCGATTGTACCAAACCAGAACTACTCAAGGCGGCTCTGAAGCCCAACACTAAAGTAAGTGAAGATTGCAGAATACTGACCTAGCAAGTTTTAGATAATGTTTACCCAACTATTTAATTGGCCGTTTTTCTTGCGGGTGTGTACAAGTGTTTATACGTAACTGTTTGCTTTCTATTGTTTTTGTAAGAAATGCCGCTCTATTTGCACTATTACGTAATCACAATGTTTTGCAGCATATTCTTGCCTCACCTGTATTGAACTTGTCATGTTCTTGTTGCTGCTTGTGTAGATGGTGTGGATCGAGACACCAACCAACCCAACTATGAAAGTTGTCGACATTCGGGCTTGTTCCGACTTGGTGCACGATCACAACAAAGACATCGTGGTCGTGGTAGACAACACCTTCATGTCTGCCTACTTTCAGGTGTGACAATGAGACTATTTGGTTCAAGTTTCAAGTCAGAATGCAAAAAAATCTGAATAGATGTGTTCATGTTTACTTTGTGTTGTCTTTTAGCGCCCTCTGTCTTTAGGAGCAGATATTTGCATGTACTCAGCCACCAAATATATGAACGGTAGGGGCTGATCTACTCTATATATAAAATGTACTATTTGTGTAAAAGTGTTGGCATTTTACTGTATGTATCTTGATTCGTTAGCATCCAATGAAAAGCATGTATCACCAAATTTTGGTTGCAATATAAACTTACCAGAATAGCCTGTTCGATAGCTTTAGGTAATAATGTCTGTGGCATGATGAAGCAGCAGTAAACTGTACACAAGTATAAGTTTGTGATCATGAGGTGACTCCATGTTTAGTATAAGTTTGTCAGCAGCTGTCTTGTAAGTCCGGAGACCTTAGTCTGCATTCTGTGCATGCATTTGTCTCCACCTTTTTGCAATGAATACAGTAAAAGTTGCTTTTTGCTCCTCAGTCAACACATTTGCTATTTTTCGAGAGGGGATTTTTCTTTTGCCTTCTGATTGTCAAAAATAGACAGCTGTTTTTATTTTGCATTATTTAAATGCAACTATTAGAGATTTAGGTTTTAGTTGAGGGGGGGGAGTGATTTTTTATTTTTTTTATTTTTTTTTTTAATTATTATTAAATGACCTCCGTACTTGTGCACATAGCATAAATGTTCCTCATCCCATGTGCATATATATCAAGTTTAATATTTGCTGACTGGCTTATTTGTCCTTTAGGTTGATCCACATTCTGTCTTCTTTATAATCGGCAGGTCACAGTGATGTGATTATGGGCCTGATATCAGTCAAACGAGAGGATCTGTATGCCAAACTGAAGTTTCTACAGAATGGTGAGAACACATTGGGGCCACTGTAGCCGATTCCTCTAAAACATTGCCCACACTCGCAAAAATCATAAATGGCTATTAAATTGTGGTTCAATAGAATTATTTTATTCACGAAACAGGCCTGGAAAAATGAAAATAATTTGACCAACCAAGGTTGCTAATTAGCATCACAGGTGTTTTCAAATTTGTAATTAGTCAGTTGGTCCTTCTGAAAGGATGACAAATAGTCACTGTGTTGTTTGGTGTCATGGTTGTGTACCACGCTAAACACTGACTAGAGGAAGTGAAGGGTAGTGTTGTCTCAGGAGATTAGAAGGAAAATTGTAAACGATTATCTCTAAGCAACTTGATGTTCCTGTGACAACAGTTGCACAGGACTGCAGCCAACCTCCAGGAGAAGAGACTAATAATACAAGATTTAAGTTATTTCTGTGGCCACTGTGGGTTTTCTTTCATTAACAATGGTGTATCAAAAATTTTGTCCACGTTTAGATGTAATAAAAACTGTGTTCTCATTCTCGTTTATGAAGAAGCAAGCAAACATCAATTTACATAACAACTTAGTGAAACATTTGTGAACAGCTTTTGAAAATCTGTCCTCCTCTTTCCCTCAACAAAAGTCAAGGTCCAAAAGTAACCATGTCAGGATGGCTCATAAAAACAAAACCTGTTAGTCATTCACATTCTAGTGGTTTGAATGTGGTTGTTTGGTAAGAAGACAACCGGAAACATCTGGCTGACATCTAACACAAAAATATGTTTGAATCAATGAGGCTTTTTGTAAACTGTTTTCCCCTCATGCTCGTCTTTTCATTTTAGCTCTAGGGGGCGTGCCATCCCCTTTTGACTGCTTCCTGGTCAACCGTGGACTGAAGACATTGCATCTGCGCATGGAGTGCCACTTTAAGAACGCCATGGCGGCAGCCAAGTTTCTAGAGGCGGATTCTAGAGTGGAGCGTGTCATCTTCCCAGGTCGAGTGCAGTAATCAGGCAGCTGTGTCATGATGATGTAAAGGTGACGCCATTGGTCTTTCAGGGAATGAAGGGTTGCGAGTTTGAATCCTGGCTCCAACTGAATCCCCACTTAACACATTTTTATCAACTCACAGTACCACTTCCACAGTGCTCATATGTAAAATACTTCTTCTGCATTTATGAAACACATTCATTTCACTTTTTACCATTTAATATGGACAAGAAATTCATAACTAACATTTAACCGTTTTCACTTTGACTTATCTCCAAAGCAGTTGTTAAATTGTGTGCGGAATTTAAGAGGCTTGTTAAGCCAATGTGCTGTTAGCATACTTTCAAATATGCTTTTTAATAGCTTTAGATGTAAAGATCATCTTATAGCAAATTGAAGCGCACCCATGCATGTCGTAATAAGTTGTCGACTTTACTGACATGTCCTCCCTCTGATGTCACAGGTCTGCCATCTCACCCGCAGTATGAAGTGGTGAAAAGACAATGCACAGGGTGTCCTGGAATGATCACCTTCTACATTAAAGGGAAACTCCAACATGCTAACGCCTTCCTCAAGAGTCTTAAAGTAATTGATAGCAATATTTTTCAGAAATGTCAACTAATTAGGCACGCATGGGAAGAGCTTTATATTATATAATGTTACTGTATATTGATTTGTCATTTTTTTAGGCTCTTTAAAATTGTGATCAGTGTTGGTGCATTTCACAATGTACGATGCCATCTATTGTCTGCTCTTTTTTTATATTCAGCTGTTTGCTGTGGCTGAGAGTCTTGGTGGTTATGAAAGTTTAGCAGAACATCCGTAAGTATGATCACATATTATTGGTTAATATTTGTTCAAAGCTCAGCTCGGGTCCCCCTATGTGGCATTTGCATGTTTTGATACTCGGGCTTCTTCCCACATTCCATAAACATGCATAATACTTTGTAGGAAGAGTGTAAATTATACATGGGTGTGAATATTGAGTAAATAAAGATGACTTCACTTAATATGTATCACTATAAAAGGGAAACGGAAGAGCTGTAATATCAGGCAAAACGCCACAAGAGGGAGGCAGAGATCAACCCAATTCAGTTTTTCTATTGTTCCTCTCTTTAACTCAGCGTTTTTATAGTAATTTGTAATTTACCACAATTTCTTTTATCGGTCCTAAATAGTGTTTGACCTTTTTGGATAGTTAACGCGAACCCTGGGGTTGTAAGGTGTGCCCGTTGTGTTCCCCACGCACACACGACATTTGTTGAAGCAAGTGACTCACACCAAACTGCCACCATCTCATTCCAACGCAGGGCAATTATGACTCATGCGTCGGTGCCCGAGAAGGAAAGGAGCATCTTGGGCATTAGTGACACTCTGATCCGGCTCTCTGTGGGACTGGAAGACGAGGCGGACATCATTGAAGATCTGGATCAAGCACTTGCTGCCGCTGCTGCTATTGTAAGTTTCAAAAGGGCAATAGCAGGGCGCTGCTTACCATTTTATAAAAGCACAATCTTTAGATCTGTATCTAAAACTGAAAAATGTGGAAAAGGTATTTTGTCCATGTTGAATAATGAATCCATCTGATTTCTGTCCACCAATTTGGTAATTGTTTTCAGGCTGTTTTTTGTAAGGGGATAAAATACTTTGCCCTCATAAAGGTTCACATTGTGGGTAACTTGTGAATTAAATGAATGTGTAAATGTCACATTGAAGAAGGCTATGAGAAACATTGTGCACATTTAGTGTGTTTATATGTAGGTTACACACTAGGAAAATGCAGCACTACTGTCTGATGTACTTTTTTTACTGCCAATTTTCCTTGTGACAGCAATAGAGTGTGCAGCACTCTAGAACAGAATAGAATTGCACAGCCTCTTTTTTTTTTTTTTTTTTTTCTTTTCTTCTTTTCCCAGGTTATGTCACATTTGCAGAATTTGTGAGGCCCATTAAAAAAAACTGTACATATGCCAAGAGCCTTTACTGCATCACGCAGCAGAGAAAGGAATGGGGGAATTGTCGGGAACACAGTTACTAAAAATAAAAAGTGTGTATATATATATATGAGATGAGGCTATTTAGACACATTTAACTGATCTGGTAGTGATTAATTAGTGTAAATGGATCCTTGTATTTTTATTCAAGCTTGTAACTAACCTAAAACTGGCTACGCTTGCACTTTTGAATACAAAAAAAGTCAAAAGTTTGATTAAAAACAGCAATTCAAAAGTGACGATTCGGCACAAAGCTCGAGTGTGGAAATGACGTCTATTTGAGTATTTTGCATTTATTCACTTGACCTACTCAATTGGTCACCACGTTTTATCAAAATGAAGGCTAAACGAAAAACTCGATTGTGTTACTTTGTTGGATGATGTGGTCTAACCGTTCAACCATTTACTGCCGCATGACAATCCATCAGGAACAAGATGTCTTTAATTTTCACAGTTTTCTGGGGATTATTTTTCAGTTTGTACTCAGAAAAGCCTTCAGAAAACATTCTCTTTGCATTCACACAATCCATTTGCAGATTGATAGTCCACTATTCTGTATTATAGCCCTTAGCATTGTATTTTTTTGCTGCAGAAAGACAAAGTCTTTACAAGGCCAGCAGATGGCTCTTCCACAAGCGTCTTCCCAGAATCCTCTTCTCAGGTTCTGTGATCACTTTGATTTTTTTCCCCCCCATTAATGCTGTGCAGTGTTGTGCACCATTGCTTTCGCATCACATCTCTCCCCTTGTTTGTTTTGAATTACAGTGGACCCTCAAAAGTTCAACACAATCTGTTTCGAGACACTAGTCGCTCTCCCATAGGAAACAATGTGGATAAAAATAATCTGTCACCATCATTAATGATTAATTATGAACTGTGCAGACAGTGTTTAAATTCATTCAAATCTTTAAATAGGTTAACCTCTGTTTAATACATTCAATGTGAAGTGGAAATAAAAAATATCTTATATAATACCAGTAGTGTAAGTATTTGAAATTGGGCTTTAATAGACCCTTCCAGCTGACGTCACTGCTTAGCTCCCGCGGCGCCTCCCCGGGGGGCAAACATCCCATAACAAATGAATGTACAGAGCTTGATTTTCGGCGAGCGTTTTCGTTAAAAGGTGGGAAATATGTCAAATATCACAAAGTAGGACACTACATTACTGCGAATCTTTGAAGCCGGTAGCTACAAAAAAAAAAAAAAAAGTTGTCGTAGTTTCACGCTAGCCACCGTGCTAGTCTTTTACTCCTCACTGTCTTTCACGGGGTTTAGAATCGCTGCCGGCAGGCGAAAGAATGCTCTCATCTCTCTTTGAGCTATTAGAGCACCCGTTGGCACAAGTCCACCATAGCATTGGTCGCTGATTTATCAACTGTTTGACCTATTTTCTAGCTCACACTGATTGATGCCCTGCTCCCCACCGCTAGGGGCGCACTTCAACGTGACGTCACACTGGAAGGGTCTATATAATGAAAAATCGACATGTTCTCGCTAGTCTCAGGCACTGTGGGCATGGAGGCTGAATGTGATGAAAACATGCTGCTTTCACCTGTCAGCCAAATATGTTTGTACGTCTATCATGTGCCGATACATCCCAATATGTTAAATATTATCTGCTTAAAGCCTTATGGTGGCTGGAATATATCCCGCCGAGTCGTCACGGGCCTTTTCCATGCAGCGACAAGAGGCGCTAGTCACTAGCTAGCTTGTGTTCTAACAAGCTTCCGGATGTGAACCGAATACTTGGTGTTGTTTTAGTGTGGCTATACATAAGACATTTCAGACACAGGGAAAGTTAACTATAAAACTCAACCTTATTCGGATTTTGGCTATGGCTAGCATAACAGAATTTTAGGCACATATACTTCTTGCTAGTTATTAACACCACAATACTTTGCATTGTAATATGTAACTATCCTGAATAACACAAAATATTGGCTATAACACTGGGAATTTAAATAATGACAAGCTGTTCTGTTTTTCGGGACATAGGCATAGCTAGCTAACTACAATTGCGCTGGATAGCTACTAATGGAACAAATGTTCAACAATCAAAGTTCTTATATCGTGGGTGAGTGCCAAATGTTCCAAATAGCCTAAGTACGTCACCGGGCACCATTTTAACCATACCAAAAAGATCAGGATAACTGAAACGTTGATAAACAGTTTAATTGTACCGTAATTTAGTACTACACAGTTCTCTCGGTATATCCATGTCTTCAACAATTATCTTCAGACATACAATGTGTAAAACAAATCTCAGTAGTCACTTGTGTTTTTAAGTAGAAAGCAAATTGTTCACCTCATCTCATTTATCATTCTTAATTGTTACACAACTCAAAAAAATATTGAGCTAAAAAAACCTCACGATTCTGTGAAAAAGTTTCAGTTTGGTTTGACCTATGTGGTATTCCAGTTTTGAGGTTCCGCTGTACTCTAACCATCTTCAAGCCAAACCATCCATGTAGAAAAGAATGTGCCTCCATAAATTATTGCACAACTTCTTGGATGTCATTTAACACTTTAAAGTAGATTTTAGCACATTTAATTATCCTCAAATGAGCTGATTTTGTCTCTTTTTATCATCATTTCCCACTCGCTGCCACCCTGCCAGGAAGTAAAAGAACATTTCCGAAAATTGCCCTGCTGACGTTCTCATGCAGCAGATTTCGATATAATAATACTCCTGCTCTCATCAACACTCGAATAGTATCTGCAGAGTCCTCGCTAGCCCATTTGTAGCAAAACGGGAATTGGATTGGCACATGTCTGCAGTTGTGCGAGAAGGCACCTGTGATGAGCGAGGCGATAAATTGAATCAGACGGCGGCTCTGATTGAAGAAGTCGAGCATCCTCGTTTTACTTTGGAGCCTCAAACTTGGCTGTTGGTTTATGACTTGGATTTCCCGATTTGGGGCGGGTGCCATTTTTAATATCACGGTGAGCGGCTGTCACTGTGGTGGGATGGCTGTTAATCTGCATTTGACTCACAAAACACCGTGGCCCCCCGCCATCACTCATCAAGCAAAGGCGAAAAGAAACAACATCACGGATCATTCTCATTTTGTGTGTGGAAAACACATCTTATTACCAGCATCTTATTAAAATGGCTGCCTGTTGCTTTGTGGATGTGTGTTATTAATGAGTGTTGACTTCCGTCTGTCTTGTCTTCTTTGTAGAATCCACAGAAGAATTAAAGTGTCTGCTGGGTTTGTTCTTCGAGATGAAAGGGCTTAAATGAAGGTAACTGTTGCATACCAACGTGGTTGCCTCAGTTAAGCGCACAAACAGAAAGTGTCACTTATTGTTCTTAAAAAGATACAAATAAAACACTTTGTAATTTCCTTTTGATTTTGGTGCCACATTTACTGGAACAAAAGCAGCATTATTTATCTTAACTGACTTTATTTGATTTTTGTGTATGTTTTGAAACTCTTCAAATGAGCTAAATAATACAAAATTGAAGAGCGTGTTGATCACAATATTCTGTTCAGTACATCTATAGATTACATTTCATTACATACATTTTCTTACTCCACTCTGAATGTATGACTAACCACATTTGCGCTAAATTCCGACTCCAGTACAACTAGCACAAATCTCCGTCTTTCCTGTCAAGCACCTGATTACAAAATCGTACTTTTTTACAAAACAACTTTCTGTATATTCATTTTTGAAACATGTGCAAAAATGACACATTCTGCATTTGACTTGATTTGTCATGAATGTTAACTGGGATTTTCTGCCATATAATAAAAGATTTGCTTGTTACATGAATAATGTTGCCTTATTGTACCAAATCCCATACAATCATTATTATTATTTTAAGTAAATCTGTTGTTTTGGCCTCCTGCTGCTCAATGCACAACAGCAGTCAATGAGGTTGAACATTTTCAGATGCTAAATTAGCAATGCTAAGGACTTAAACAGACTTTACACTATGTTAACATTAGCTCTGCACACAGACACTACAACACAGGTGGTATCTTGGCTGGTCCACCACTATGTAATTAACTAAGTGACAAAGTGATCTGCTGCCAAGACAACAACAGCTGCTATTTGCCCTATGACATGCAACTGTACCATCCACATGATAAAGCTGTTATTTTAATGCCCAGTTGCCTAATTGCTTTAAATTCATATTTTGACAAAAGTGCTGTCTGAAAACACAATTTCCACCATCAGGAGTCTTAAGTTAACATCTTACCCTTTAAGACATATAATTCCCAGTAAGAGTCATTGAAGAGACATTTAAATCAATTTTCCGTAACACAGCAGTCAGTCTGTGACTCACTTTGTATCAGCCATCTTCCGGGACAAACACCAGGAGGGTGAATGGGAGTTCAGCATCACAAGAGTGACAAGTTACATACAATATATGAATTGCCGGGTTCTCCTTTTGCTTTAGCAGTTTGAATTAAATGTAGCTCATTTTATTGGTATTACTTGACACAATTAGTAACTTATAGAATGTGGTGGCAGATGCTGCATGTTCTCACTGTGCATACAAGACTTTTCTCTGCGTGCTCTTGCTTCATCCCGCTTTATATATACAATGATGTTAGCTTCAATGGAAACTCTTAAAAAAAAAAAAAAAAAAAAAAAAAAAAAAAAAAACAGTGACAGTGCCCAATAAGCATTAAAATAATTTGTAATGCAAGATAAAAAAAAATAATAATCATAATCTGTTGATGCAAGGCAATAAATGTGCAAAGTGTAAATGACTGTGCATAATCCTGACAAATTGTATACGTGGATGATATTGAATACAGATGAGAAAATAAAGATGAATATTAGGGATGGGTGAGTACTGATACCAGGTATTGTATCAGGCTTATGCCCGGCCTTATTTCAAGGTATTGGTACACTGCGCCCCCTTGTGGCCGTTTTACAATCAGGAATCAGAAATTCCCCATTAATTTCATGCAATTTGTAGGGAAACAAATGTTATATTGCAGGGGTGTCCAAACTTTTCTTCCAAGGGCCCCTTTCATTTTTATTGATTTATTTATTTTACTTTAACTTACGTACTTATTAAACATGGTAAAAATCAATGAAGCAATTATATATTGTTAAAATGTATGGGATGTGATTTTTTTTTTAACTGATACTGCTAAAGGTCATAGGGCAAATAGTTCACTATATGTATTTTTTTATTTTTTATTTTTTTTAAGGTTTTGGGGTGATCCCTGTGTGACACTATTATAGAGCCGCCTCTTTACTGAGTAGCAGCTGTATCCCATTTCAATATTCTGAACCATAACAAGAACAATCTGTAGTAAACTGACCACACTTAAGACCCATTAATATGATGTTTTCATAAATCAGACCTGGACAAGTAGTAAGTGGATGAAACCAGTTTTGTTTCTGAAATGGAATTATCTTGATTGCCACAGTGTTACAAACAGAAATTCAGTTAGTATTTTAGTTGTAAATTTATGTGTCTTTGTATAGTTAGAAAAGTTTAATCCACCCTCTTTTTTTCTTTTTTTTCTTTTCTTTTTAATAAAAAAAAAATTATTATGGCTTGTCAAAAATGATTTTTATGCCGCAGGCCACCAAGAAATGTATGACGGGCTGCAAATAGCCCCTGGGCCATAGTTTGGAAACCTCTGGTATACTGTATTGTGATATATGTATAGGTGTTTCTTTAAAATGGTTATACTTGGGTTATTTGTTGAGTTTCGTGAACAGGTTGTGACCGTGAAGACAAATTTCTTGTGTGGTTTTACATACTTGGCCTATAAATCTGATTCTGATTTCTCTATTAGGAAACTTGGTTCGCTGGTATTAATTGGGCCATAAGCAACTTGATTTAGTCTACTAGATAAAAATGAATAGTCATGTTGTGGCCATGTGGGATTTTTTTTGTGTTTGTTTAAAAGTGTGTGATTCACCGCATGCAGTATCATCGATGAAAACGGCTAAATGTGGGGGCAAAGTCTTGACTATAAACAAGCGGTGGTTGTTGTGAGCGCCAGCTGTGGACAAAGCGGCTTCATGTGCTCTCCATCACGCGTAAGGTCAGAGATGACATTCGTATCATCCACTCAGCGATAAGAGATTTGTGGAGCTTCGGTGGCCAACTTGTTCACTGGCTGCTCTCGACAGGGCTGTTTAGGGAGGGTGGCAAAGTGCTGTTATTCTTGATCATTGAGTTATTTTTGAGTGAAACGTCACGGATTCCACGGCAAATGCTGTAAACGTCTACTGGTTGTCTTGGTGAATATGATACGTGACTGTTCTTTTTCCAACGGTACTAGTCTTCAGGAGACAAATCGAGAAGCAACAGTATGATGTGTATGCACTGTGGATTTTATTATCCATGTAAAATTACCGCGAGTACACAACGCGTTCATAAAAGACCGCTTTGTCGTTGTTTGCATGCCCATCTGAATCCGAGGCCACTTAAGACTTATATTGCCAGATAACAGCATATCATCATTTCAGTACAGGTTTGTTTGCTCAAACTGACATAAATACCCAATCATGAACAAGATAACAAATACAAACTGTGCTCTACATTTTCCGTAATGTCTGTCATGTGTATTGTTCATGTCACATGAAACACTATTTTTGTCCATATCCATACTACACAACTCACAATATGATTGCGGCAATATTAAGCAACAGTATCTCAATGCTACGCTTCGCACCATGTTCAAAACAACCAAACAATATTCAGCTTTAAAACAAAAGTTGTCGATAAAAGTCACATTATGAACACAATTGAGAGCTTGACTAATTTCTCCTGAGAATGCACTTTCTGGGAACATACCTATTTGGATGTCAGACCGTGCAGGCTGACTCTAATGCGTTTGACAAGTATAGATGTAGCAAGAACAATAATTACAGATGCGAAAGCTTTCTCACACGAGTCTGTGTTTCCTGGAAAAGAAAAAGAACATAATTAACCCTGTATTGAGTGTGAATAACATCAATTTTCCTGCTTTCCCCCCAGAACAACAATGGTTCAGGTTGCTGAGGTCATTGAGTTAAATAAACACGAGCCCGGCTAGAACATTATGGCCACCAGCAAAAAGATATGCATGCTATCAAATTGTATTAAACTGCATTTACAAATATTACAATCATCAGATTTTTCTTTTGCCTGTGAAGATTACATTTATAGACGTAAAGGCTTAGCAGCAAACTGTCTATAGTTGGAAAAACAAGTGATTGTGCAGTTAAAATGAGACGAAAAATCAATCAGAGCTATTGCACAAACATTGGCCATAGCCAATAAAATTTGGAATGCAAT
The DNA here is from genome assembly GCF_051991245.1 of Festucalex cinctus. NCBI lineage: Eukaryota > Metazoa > Chordata > Actinopteri > Syngnathiformes > Syngnathidae > Festucalex > Festucalex cinctus. The sequence goes on from NC_135420.1 coordinate 14,794,093, forward strand.
TTCGTTTTTTTGGAGTGAAATTTCATTTGGAATACAATGAAGAATAAATAAATCAGTGGTGTTTCAAGCAACAGATGAGGAACTATTATCTTGAGAAACAACAGAAGTTGATGACAGAGACATGAGCGCTTTAAAAAAAACAAAAAAAACAAAAACAAAAGCCAATCCTCAAGCGCAAAAATGCATAATCAGACAAAGCCAAAATGATAGAAATCTTCAAGAAGGGAAGACGTGCCCATGATCCCCATCATACAAGCTCATCTGTGAAACTCCGTGGAAGTCATGTCGTGTCTTATGCTTGCAGTTCTTCTGCTGGAACAGGCTCATTAATCATCGATCAACATGCTTATGTTGAGAATTAGATCGCTATCATATTTCAAAAGTGTTGTCTTCTGGCCTTCCTTGATGCAAAAATTGTCCTTCATGTCCTTGTGTGATGTCTGATAGCGCAACTGTGTGGTTGATTATGAGGCGAAGACCAGTTAAACATTCTTGGCACACGGTTGACCTCAGGTGGGTGCTTATTAACTTGAGCCTTGTAAAGGAATCTTTTCAACAGAGGACAACTCTATAATTAAGGGGGTGCAAATTCCCCTTACAATAGAGACGCTTTTCACTTTTTTTTTTTTGTTTTTTTTTTTTTTTGTTTGCAGTTTGGGGTGTGTTGCCTCACCAGAAATTAGAAATTCTGTCCTGTGTGGCCAAAAAAGTTGTTTTTTTTCCCCCCTCATTAATGATTTTTCTTCATTAAACAGTCACTATAACAAGAAAAAAAAGAAAAAGAAAAACACGTAATGTATTTGTTCACAACCTCAATACAAGTACACTGCTTCAACCTCACACTTATAGTGAGGGTCAATACATGTCCATGTTTGATTTAACATGAGGTTAAAATCTGTCGAGTGGCACAGCATGACAACCTTTCAAGTGAAAACAAGAATGGTGAGTGAGCCAAGCAGAAAATTGCATCTTGTTCCTCATTATTATAACCATGCAATTTTTTTTTTCTAAAGTCATCAGTACACCACATGCTCACACTGCCTTCCGGAGACAAAATTGAGTAAGCGGTATGTGTCAGATTAGACAAGAAAATAAAGTGACTCCTGCATGAGGTGGTATTAACATGGAGGAGATGGATGCTGGAGCAAGTTGAGCTGGAGGGGACGTTTTCCCAGCTCCTAACCCTGTGGAGGTGAGCTGCCGCATCAATTATTCACACACTGAGCTGGCGTCTTCTCTCGCCATTTGTACAACTGTCAAAATCTGCTTTCATAGATCTGCCTAAACTTGCCATGTTTGCCACCACAGGACCTTCATTAAATCACAGTATGACGAAATACCCCATCCTAATCATTCATTTTCCTCCTGTGGTCATGTCCAGGGAGGTTGGCTCCATTCATGTGGAGCTTCGATTTCTCAACATGTGCAACTGCAGTCACAGGAACATTAAGCTGCTCGGGAATAGTTTTCGAGCCTTTTTCACATTCTTGTCTATAATTTTCCTTCTATGCTCCTGAGACAACTCTCTCCTTTGCTTCCTGTGGTCCATGTTAAGTGTGTTTACACACCATGTTACCAAACAGCACAGTGATTACTTGTCACCATTACAGGCCGACTGACTGCCAACAAGTTTGAAGACGCCTATAATGCTAATTAGAGAGCACACAAGTTAGCTATTTGGGTAAAGCGAATGCTTGGTTCTATAAGTACAACAGGAAAATTGGAATTGTTTCGCAATGACAGTAAGTCTGTATACCTTATCATTTCGTGTGGCTGATTTAAAATTCTGCCGTATTTCTTCACCGATGAAAATGCTCAGAAGAGCCTGCACCTCCTCATCTGTCTACTTATCATAACGTTTTGGGACGTCTTGACAGCAGATGTGCTCACTACTACCTTTGTGTTGCCTGGAATCTAAATGTAATTTTTAGTTCATTTGTTCTGAGCACAGTGCAAGCCCTTTCTGGGTGTTAATCGGTCTGAAATGAAGCCTTGGATCATTCTTTTTTTTTTTTTTTTACCTTTTTTTTGTAACATTAATAAGGGATTAGACAAGAACTCCCTTGAAAGAACATTTCAATCCCTTGAAAGAATATATCCACCAAAACATTCAACTACAGGAGAAATCACTGTCGGCCAGTATAAGTGAAAATTACATTGAGCCGTGATTGGTCATTTCCTTAGCACTGAGCAGGTATGATGTTATTTTCACTGTGTAACAAGTGGCAAAATGGCCTGCTCATGAGATTGATTAAAAAAAACGTGTGGATTTTGCTGCTTAAAGGCGCAGTCTGCCGCATTCACTCAGGAAAATGCACTTTTTAAATACAGGATGTACACACTTTAACTTTCTCTCAGTCTACACATCTGTGTTTATGTTAATCTTTGGTGGTGATTTCGTCCTAAACCCCCACGTCCTCAGCCTGTATTTTGCCATTTTGTGTTTGTTTTGTAAACAGCGGGACGTTTCTGTGGAAAAACAGTGTTTACACCCCTCCAGCCAATCGCAGAGCGGGGGGTGGCGTGTCGCAAACGGGGCGGGCGAACGTGTCGGCTCGTGACGTCACTCCCCTGGCAATTTGAAAGCACGCACGGATTTTTTTTTCTTCACTCACTGATTCACACATGTAAGTGAGTGAAAAAAATAATAATAATCCGTTCGGGCTTTCAAATTGCCGCGGGAGTGACGTCACGCAGCCGACACGTTCGCCCGGCCCTGTTTGTGACACGCCACCCCCCGCTCTGCGATTGGCTGGAGGGGTGTAAACACTGTTTTTCCACAGAAACGTCCCGCTGTTTACAAAACAAACACAAAATGCCAAAATACAGGCTGGGGGTGTGGGGGTTTAGGACAAAATCACCCCCACACGTTATGAAAAGCCCATATTTATAAATGGAGAAGTAGTTTGTTTAAATCCTGTATTTAAAAAGTGCATTTTCCTGAGTGAAACCGGCAGACAGCCCCTTTAATTCAAGGGTAAAAATGGGTTACCGGTAATAGATTTGTTCTTCAGCCATTTGCAACACTTTAGTCATGCATAAAAATTAAAGATCAAATGTGGAACAGGTCATAAGCGTACATATGTGAAAAAATATTATATTGACCATATTTGGACATACAGGGTTTCCATTGGGACAGTGATGAACCAGAAGAAGCTCAGCTTACTTATCTGTTACTATCGTTACTATCTGGTAACTAAATTGGGTTTGTTAACTCTTTTACTCGTGACATATTATACAAACATTCAGCACAACCAGTTGTTTTCCGAGCATATCGGTGGAGTAAAAAATATAAAAAAAAATTTAGACAGCTGGTAATTACCATTGTTGATTTGGATCAGAAGAGAGGAGACCCAATAAAAAGAATATATTACTTTAAAGGAGCAAATAAGTATAGCTACAAATGACATGAAGGCAAGAAAAATCAATGTCAAACAACAACAACTGCTCGAGGTTTTAATTAATAATCAGATTAGCCAGTGCAAATGGGACTTATTTTAGCACTGCAATGAGTGTAGGAAAAGAGTACTTTCATCTTTCTTTCCTTCCTTTGTTTGTTGCTGTTCTTTTAGAAGTCGAAACTGTAGATTTATAAGTGCAGGCAGACAGTAGATATTGCAACTTCTGTGTCAGCAGATGCAAAACATGATCAATAACACGAGACAAACTTGCTGCCATGCAAATTGTCGAGTTTCATGCACACTGATGTGTCCTTTTATGATTTATTTAAAATGTTTGTGTTGAGACACTTGATGTAATCTAATTTCAGGAGCTGAAACATGAATTCTTTTGGAATTTGATAAGAAATATAGTGTAACATAACACACTTAGCCTGTCACAATGAAAGAGGACACACAGTAATACAATCCTCACTAAAACAGAAAAGATGTCTGCGGTCGTAAATTTGGATTTGTTTTTCAAGAGGATGTAGCTGCATCAAAGCTTTGTTATGAATATCATACTTCGTCAGAAGCTTCACCAATTTCAGCGCACTCCAAGGCAGTCTTTTCAAACAAAGCAATCAAATGCAACCAACAAGAAGCGCAGCACTCAGTAAAGTGCAATCCAATTTGGGATTGGGATCAAAACATTCATAGTGGGATGTGCATAAAAATGGATTATTGTGCTTTGGTCATTTGTATGGTAAGTGTTAAACTTTAACTTAAGCACAACCTATACATTTAATAAAGATTGTATGATGATGACATAATGCTTTAGAAATTGTTTGGCAAAGGTCTGCACTGGTGAGCCAATCTGCCATAATTGATTATGTGAATTCGGGCCCTCGGACCCCTGGAGACAAGGTTGATCGATGATCTGGTGATTTGCAACTTAATAAACACACAGGGCATTAAATCGTCCGCCAAGTGTTTCACAAGTGATATATTACAACTAAATTCTCATGTTTGTTTTGATCCGTCGCCTATTAGTATTTAGTAAGACAACAGCGCTGACTGACAAAGACGAATAATGTTACTGCTATTAGCATGACCATTAGAGTGAGAAATGCTTGCCACGATGCATTCTGAACATTAACCTGTTGACTCGCACTTCCCTGAATACACAAAGCGCTTTTTCCAGGAATGGGCACAACGATGTCGATGTCCGCTTTACAAAGATGGAAGTCACACTCCATTACTGCTGAATTTGCATTCCTGACACCATCTGACAACACCGATTTACTGAGCTATTTGTAAGATATTCCGCTGGACAGTGCAGCTGAGATCAGAGTCACGGAAATTTCGATCCAATGTGTTCCTCAATACTCGGCGTAAAACTGGAATGAATGTCCTGTTTTTGCTTTCTCTCAAGCCTCATGCCCTTTATGTAGTGACGTGCTATATTTTTCAAGGTACACAAAGTCAAATGGTGCTGTAAAAACCAATCAATTTCATCACTCAGCAGCCACAGTAAGTCCATCCGGATTGACTAATTGGATGCTGTGTTCATTTCAAGCTTCATAGTTAGCCCAACTAATATGTTATTATAAGACAAGACCCAATAAGGTGGCAGTCGTAGCATTAAAATGGAACCCAGAAGAGCACAGACCTCCAACAAATCCTCTTAAAAAAAATGTTTCACTTGGTAACACACAATTGAATTAAGTTAATCCAAAGTGAATATATTGAGTTTAATTATGAGTTCATTAAAAAGAGAATTGTTGAACCAATTTATGATTACAAATTGAACTGTTGACCAACTTAAAAAAAAAAAATGCTTCACTTCACAATTGAATTAAGTGAATCCAAAGTGATTATATTTTTTTTATTTTTAATATGATTTCATTAATTATGAGGTCACTAAACTTACTATATTCACATTGGATTAACTTAATTTAATCGTGTGTTACCAATTTCTGATTTTTTTTTTTAAGTTGGTCAACAATTCAATTAGTAATCTTAAATTTGTTTAACAATTCTCTTTTTAGAGTGAAAAACTGTTTGTGCTCTGATCATAATTCATAACTATGATACATACAAAATCTCATCCAAATTGCATTCCTATGGTTTGCATGCTTGTTATAAATAAGCTAATTTAGTGATCTGTAATACTGGTGGACCAGCAACAATTCTTTAGTTGTACATCCATTGGTTTGACTTCTTTAAATGCATGTTAATTTGTACAGTGTCTTGTTGCGCCATTTTCCCACAGAAATTATTATTATTGTTATTAGTAGTAGTAGTAGTAGTATTATTATAACTTTCATAGTGTAAAAATAACACTTAGCTTTCATCTTTATAACAAATGGAGATGGCAGAAAGTAAAAGGGAGATGTTTAACTGTAACGTAACTTCTTGTATATTATAGGAAATTGTTGGCTTGACTCGTGTTACCTTCCTGTGACTACTGTAGTCTTCTTCATAATTCATTATATTAGCTACTTGTTCAGTGGAAATAGTTACATTCATTTTCTTATACATTCTACCAACAGGATGATGTTATAATGCCCAAGTGTGTATGAGCAAACCTCTGCATCGATATGTTCCTCAAAATGTGCACTCCCACAAATATGTCAGGCATCAGCCAACAAACATCCCACACTGAAAAAACATTCAGCCATTAAAATGATTCAACTGTAATGGTATTTGGAATGGTATATTAATTATACAAACGGTAGAGTGAAGAGTCACATAAAATACAATAAGCAATGGACTGTTTTGAATGGTGACACAAAATACGCATTCTGCGGATTGTAACAGTGTACATCATCCATCCATTTTCTTGACCGCTTATTCCTCACAAGGGGTGCTGGCGCCTATCTCAGCTGGCTCTGGGCAGTAGGCGGGGGCACCCTCGACTGGTTGCCAGCCAATCGCAGGAGTGTACATTAGTGAATACTATTTTCACCTTAACGCATTAGTGGGACTTAAGAATTAATTTGTTCGTGAATATAATTATTTTGATATGCGAATGCCATTTTTGCTAGGTTAAACACTAAACACTTTATATACTTGGATTAGAAATATTTTTCACTATTGAAACACTGCCATTATATATTAAAATAATGTTGCCACTAGAGCTCCCTTTTTTAAAATCAGTATGCAGCTCTCTCACAAACTGGTTACAGGCTCACACTGAACATCTAATATTCATAAACAAAACCTCGGGAAGAAATGTGAACTAGTGAACTGCATGTCTCTTTCACATTTCTGTGATTTGGGGATTTAATTTCACTTGCCTGTGTGAATTTTCAATCGGTACTCCATATTCTCCTATAAAAGACTCTAAATTGTCCATAAGTGAATGTGAGCATAAGTGGCTGTTTGTCTATATGTAGCGTGAGATTGGCTGGCCCCAACTGGGATCGGCTCCAACTAACCCGTGACCCAAACGAAGGACAATCGGAATACAAGATGGATGGATTGTACACAAAACATGACCCCGCATTATTGTGAAGGGAATCATCATCTGTGCACGAACAAGCAGCTGCAGACGGTTTGTGGTTGGCCCCAAGACAAAACAATTTATTTCAAGCGCCTTCAACAATCGATCTGAAAATGAAGGACTACAATATTTGTCTTCATGGAGCTAATTTTAGTCCCCGAAGAAGCCCAGCGGCCCTCGACGGCACTGCATGTCTGGGCAGCTCCCGATAATTGTATGCTCCTCTCCTTGCCGCGATACACGGCACAGTGCCCAAATGGACCAGTAATAACGTTTCCCTTATATAGACGCGAGTGGAGCAGCCGCACTGCTGCTGCTGCTCGGATAACGTTTGATGTGCACTGAATAAGAACCCACCAAAGGCAATCCTCTAACCATTTGGCAGGGAGGTGATTTCATATAGAAATACACTTGCAGTCAGATTCAGACTATTAGAACATCACAAGTCAGAATTTGAAGGAATACCTTGTGTACACATTTACAGCTTGTCGTTTGTTTATGTTCTCATTACAGAATTAACACATACCACATTGTAATTAGAACATTTTGAAAGCATCATTTGTGTTCAATTTGTACTTATAACCTATTAAATTTTATACGGATTTAAAACAAAACGCAATCTATTTTTTTCATCCTGTGTATTTTTTCTTCTGTTTATATTGGGATGACAAAAAAAACAAAAACAAAATAATACACAAAGATGATAAAGGCAGAAAAATATTAAAAAAGAAGCCTACAATTTGTTGGAAAACATTTTTATACTTATAAAAGATATCGGGTGTAATTTTACAGGGATAGTTCACTTATTTAGCCCAATATAGCAATAAAAGTTAATATTTTGTCTATACTTAATTTGATACTTTCAGTATTTTTCACGTACAATTAGTACCTTTAAAAACACATTTTGCAACTTGCTGTCGACTGAAAATGACATCACAAGGGCTCGGGTAACGAATCACGGCTCACCTGTTTTCTAGGTTTGGTCATGTGACATTCACAAGCTGAGCTGTGATTGGTTACCTGAGCCCTCGCGACGTCGCAAAATGTGTTTTTAAAGGTACTAATTGTACATGAAAAATAATGAAAATATCAAATTTATTATAGGCAAAATATTGTTTGACCACCAAAAATGGCTAAATAAGTAAAGTATGCCTTTAAAATATATGTACTGTACTATAATATATAGATGAAGACAAATTAATGCATTTATTACAGCTTAATGAAAATGCCAACATTAAAATATATTGAGGAAAAACAAATATACTGTCACATTTGGGGGGTGTCAGAGGCAGGACCCAAATGCAGGGGGCAATCAAAACAAGGCAAGGTAGGGATGCAAGTAAAAAAGGGATTGGATTAACAAAAAGGCAAACAAGGTCCTCTGTGAAAATAACAAAATTAACAAGAGCCAAAAAACAGACTAAAGCAAACCAAAACAGGGAAACAAGCCATGGCATGGACGACAACATGGGATGACTAGACAGCAACAATGACTCAACAAGAACTGAACGAAAGCAGGTAACTAAATACACGTGGTAACGAGATAACAACAGACACCTGGGCAAGACACAAGAGACTTGGGGAGCTGATTGGTCAACACACTAGGAAGGGAGGACACACTCAGGTGGACGTGGTTAGACATGACGAGACAAGGGAAGAAACAAGGAATACATGACAAACACCCAAAAACACCAAAAGAAAACAAAATCCCACCATATAGAAAAGAAATAATTGTTTTGTTTTTAAACTACACTGATACCATAATGTACTGTTTTCAGTATTATAGATAATTATAAATATATTAAATTATCACTGCTATGTGAAAAACATTTACAACAATTGTTTTTCTTTTTCTTTTCTTTTTTTTTTTAAACATTTTTACGTTTTTGGGATTTCTGCATTTAGTTTCATCATCAAAAACACAAAAGAAATGTAAAAAAAAAAAATGGAAAAAAATGGACACAGGTTTTTTTACATAGAGCAGCCATGAAATATAAATAAATACAGTACATGTATAATTTTCCCTTTTGTTTTTCTTCTTTTTTTTTTCAACTAAGAAACTCAGATCACTAAAAGGCGAACCAGGCTTTCTGTATTGGATCACTCTGTTTTTCATAATTCTTGGACGTGACGTGACGTGACTGGGCAAATTACCCTTTGAGGAATCAATAAAGCATTTTGTATACGAATCAGTAAAAAAGAAGAAGACATTTTTCAAGTTGAAGCTACAACTGAACTCATTACGCAAATTTTACAGTACATTCATATTGTATGTTTTCTGTTACAAGATCAGTGTTACTAATCATATTGTGCTGTCGGTCACATAAAATGTTCTAAAATCACCGTTGTTTCCCTGGTTGATATCATTACAAAGGTAAATGAAATACCGTCCGTCTGTTTATGCGCACTTATGAGTTTAATGCAATAGACGGGAATAATCCTGTGGAGCAAATAGAGTGTGTGTTTTCCCCTGGCCCCTCCTCGGCTTACTGTAAATTGTAACCATCTGCCGTCAGGTTCGGGGACATTGATATTGGTGGCATTGTGAACTCGACTGTGCAGCCAGCGGTTAAATATTCAAGTTTCTGCTCAGAGCTAATTTGTTTAAACAGAAGCATGAGCTCCTCAGCGGCGCAGCGAGTCCATCTGTCCGGCAGGCAGGTGTCTAGGAAAGAGCACTAATTACCACAACATTCACATCGCTTACAGTCGCCATCGATTATGATCCTTCAGGGCTTGACTGCTAATGTGCAGTTAGTGCTCGCTAAACATACGAGCAAAGACTCCTTTACATCATATACAACAATACAGATTGAAAGCACTTGGCCAGTGATTTCTGTGTTTTAAGATTTTGCCTTCAACACACAACAATGGATACAAAATTGATTGACTTCCAGATTTCATTTAACTTAAGACTTGATTTTTGAGCGTTGGTAGGCAAAGAGTGCTGTCAAGAGGCTCTTTGCCAAGCCTTCACTACAGTCATCTTCACTCTGTTCGCTGTATTTATTATTTTCATTATTATTATTATTATTATTATTATTATTATTACTACTAATTATATCTTTATTTGTGGGTCTCATTGCCATCACTTTTCTGTCTTCTGTAAGTGCCTAGCCTGCTCCATTGGCTTGAGATCATGCCACTGATGTGACCATTTCGCCTTCAAAAAGTGTATTTGACCTTCACAGTATATTTCAGGTAATTATCTATCTGCACTGTGAAATTATTTGTATGGCATTGTTCTGAATATGAGAGAATAGTATACAATTTGTCCACTAATAATATTAGTTGTGTTCCATTCTTTTCATACATGTCAAAATCTATATGTCTTTTCGGTTCTGTCAACAGTCACATAATCAACTAGACTAAGTGCAATTTCTAGGGAAATTGCGAGGGAATGCTGAAAGCTGAATGCCAATAGCCAAATGCTAAGATTTGAAGGTATGTGGAATGCTTATGAAGTAAATTGAGAGATAAATTATGAAATTATGACCTCCCGGTTACTGGACAATGCACTTCACCAACTGTGCCACCGACCAGTGTAAGACACCTGGTAATGATGATAAGTAATATGTATGTAAGTGGGCGTGGAAAGTGATACCTAGAAAAAGTTCAATATCTGTCCCATTGAAAATGAATGGAGAAAAGTTGATATTCCAAGTTAAATTGTGCAAATACTGTAAGTAATGTAGAATCAGACGATATATACCCCGGGCAGCGTGAATTTTTTAAGCTAGTTGAAATTTGAACAGTGTAAATTGGATGAATTATGTGGGAGTAGTTACGCGGCAAAAAAAGTGTGGAGAATAAAAATCACAATAACATATGTGGGAATGCTTCATCATTCCCACAATCAACACCAGTAGACCTGTCAACACCAGCAGCCCAACATGCCAAAGTCATAACTTCATCCACCATGTTTGACATTATATGGTACACTTTGGATTAACTGTCACTTTTATTCAAACTCATGGGCCACTGAGGTTGACCTCGATTACAGTGATGATGAGCAAACAAACAATAAAAACAAAAATGAGCAATGGGAATAAACAGACTAACCAGACTTACCCAACAATAGCCTATTTACTCTCTGGAGATGCTACATCATTATAAAGTGTAAAAAAGCAGGGGACCCAGAATGGAACCTTGTGGAACGCCATTGGTAACAGATAAAAGGCTCCAAGAGCTGTTCCCTTCATTTACCATATTTTCCTCTTGACCTTTCACCTGTCCAAAGGGTGGGATTCCAGAATTGTGCATTATCATAGCTATAACTAAAGCAAAAGACGAAATAGATTTTTTTTAAAATTTTTTTGCACATTAATCCAAAAAGATTATATCATTAGAAATAGGTATACAAAGACTAAATAAAATGAAAACCTATCATTTCCTTCACTGAATATTACCTTTCCGGCATTAATTTTTTTATTGAGGGCTTGGTCCATCTGTCCCTTCTCTATAGCACTTGTCCTCATTTGGATTACGACTGAGCTGGAAGTTACCCCACCTGACGTCGAGTGAGAAGTGCTCACCAGCCAATCACAGGGTTTAATATATATGTTTTCATAAATTGTATGAAATAAAGCTTTCTGTAGAGAGGATTGCATTTAATTGAAAATATTAGTATTTGTGGTTATATTGCGACCTCCAACAATCTTGAGATGGTTTCTGGGCACAATCACAAAGCAAGACGTTTGAGAGGATCCAAATCCATAGAAACCGGAAATCAAATCATGCATTACTTTTCCCCATTCTGATTCAAAAGGCACGAGCAAACTCAAGCAATTAGCGTCCATTTGTTGTTGTATTGGCTCATTGGAATTCAGTTCAGTCCCAGGTCAGGAATATGCGACCTTGCTTTTTTTTTTCAGCCACTGTAAGCTAATGGGAGGAAGTAGAAGACCTATGGCTGAGTAATGAGGCAGGAAAATAACACTTTGGATTCTTGTGGTAGAGTCAAAAGAAGATGAAAGCTCTCCTTTTGCCATAACAGCAACAATACAACAAAAATGAATGCAGTGTATAAGATGCAATTATACAGCTGATTATTTATTCATTTCTTCCTTTAAATACAGAACTTCCGTGCGCTTGGTATTGATTTTGTGGCATGGCTACAGTGACACACTGAGACGTGATGAGATTGCTGCAGCTGTGGTTTGCTAATGGTAGAAACGTTGGCCGGCTCGTGTCTTTGCGTAATTGGTTTATGATTTACGGAATCCTGTGACTCAAAAACGCCTTTTAATGGAATACCCAGCGCTCGGATCAGCACCGCGGTCAACTTTGATGTGCCAAAGCAGTTATATTGCAACTTGAGTGCATAGTTTTGGGTCCGAGTCTTTCTTGATTTATTGCGGCCGATTCTCCATTAAATCCCGATTTGAAAAACTATCACGTGTCTCCTCTTGTTCTTTGGCAGGCGGCATTGGGTTTGAGCATCTTCAAGGTCATTACGAACGTCGCCAAGGCAAACAGTGTTGCTACGCAGGGCTCAAGTCCGACAATGTGCAAACATTGTCCATTAACGCCACAATTAGGAAGGTGCGGAATTACAACAATGATGCTGATTTGACTGCATTTCATTGTGATCTTGTATCCCGAGCTCAAAATAAAGAATCCTTGTGCACAAACAATAATGCATTTAGAGTGCTGCTAAGGGAAAAACATGCTGAATGACTGGAACGTGTTTTGCAGAGCAGATAAAACTCCTGGAGGATTTCCATAGAAACGGCAGCTCAGCAAGATTAGCCAAAGTGACGGGTCACCAAGGTCTGAAACCGAACCGGGGTCTGGCTGATTGTGGGCCATGACTCCTCGCTCTGCACAGTCATTAGACAGCAACTTGTCAATCAGGTCCTTCCTTTATTTTGATTCCCAGAGAAAGGTTGGGATCTATAAACGCACACAGACAAGGTTGTAAACTGATGACTTTATTGAGCCATCTGTTCGGAGAGATCAAAATTTTTCCGTGACCGAGTGTGCGATGCAGACGTTTGACATTTCTTTGGCTCATTTAGATTAAATCTATTTGAAATTCATGAGCATCCGGGAAAAAAAAGGATGAGTCACACCTCAATACTGACCTTTAGACATTTTCTTATTGTTTATGAAAAGTTGCTCTTCTTCATCTTATGGCAGATCAAATTTAGGAATGGTGTAAGTACTTTTTTTTGGTGAAACTTTATTTTTTTAATATATGTTGTCTGGGCTAGTTTTGGGTCTAGGCCTGAAAAAATGCAGGGCTCAAAGTAGTATTTATTTATTTATTTATTTATTTATACAGTTATGCTTTGTGTGTACAGTACACTGTGAAAATGGAGGTCCTGTGAATTTACAGTATATTAATTGACTCATGTCAATTAGTATATGCCAGAGTTCAAAGCAAACATGGTGAAGCAGCATTTAGCAGTTATGCTGACACTAATGGAATAAGCTGCCAACAGAAGTGAAGTCCACCCCCAGTATGAATGCATTTAAATCCAGATTAAAAACTTTGTTGCCATGCATATAACTGATATCTATTTGAGCATTTTTAAAATAATAATAATAATAATAATAATAATAATACAGTACTTTTTTTTGCACAGTATACTTTTTTAGTAATTCAATGAGCTTTCTTTTATTTCTGTGCTTTGTGTTCAAATGCCATGTTTTGAAATGCTTTCAAATGTTGTACTCACATAAAAACTGGTTAACTTTTTGTGTGTAGCTTTTTCATTAGTGGTAGAGTCTTGTTGACTTCATTAATCCACGTTTAGTCGATGTTCACATATTTTTGGCTTGACAAGGAGGGAGCGCCAGATGAGTGGGATGAATGAATTTAATCTGCCTCCTTAATTGATTGAAATTATCTTCTCTCTTTCTGAATACGCAGCTTTGGTAAGTGAGCGAGAACCATTAAATGGGGAGGAAAAAGTCAGACTTCAGCAGGATATCAAAACAAAATTTCAACCCTGTCAAAGTGTAAAGAGTGAGAGAAATTATTCTACCACATATAAAGATGTCCAGTGATTATTTGTAGACACTGCAAAATCCAACCATGCAGAATCTGCTGTTTCCCCATTTCACCAAGTTTTGAAAACTCTTCTGGGTAAATTTAGTGCACGAGAGGTCCATTGTCGGTTGTTATATAGATTATTGCAACCCCGATTTTTTTTTAAAAATGTTTATTTAGACAACAATAACCACAACGCCTTCAGGTTCTTTATTTGAGAGGCGACAGACAGAGAGGAGAGACAACAAAACTGTTGTGTACTGAAAGGTTTGGATCCCAGATGCAGACACAAATAAGATTTTCTCCATTTATTCACATCGAGAGGCAGAAACTCAGAGACGCCGTACACCGAAACAGTTGAGCAATAAGCCAGCAAACCACACACAATTCTCAGTTTGCACCTACAGACAGTGGATCGTAAAGGACTAAAAGAACACCATCACATAGGTCCCCGACATCAGCCAAAGGATTAAAGGTTGACATCACGAACAGCACGTTTTGTAAACAGACACTTGTTACATCAGTACCTAAACAGACGCATAACAGGCACACAACAGGTCATGAACTCACTCATCAGTACCTAAACAGACACATAACAGGTCATGAACGCAGGTCATGAACTCTGGCACATGCGACCCAGGCCATGACAAAAACGCTATTACAAAAGAAGACAATGATGATAACATCTGCTGGTAATCCTTCATTTTAGAGGCCACAGCCGAGGAAAAGACAGTAACAACACATGACAATAAACAGATATTAATCAGTAATCAAAGACGACTCATCTGCACACAATGCAACTAGCAACCACAATCATCATCCTAACCATAATCACCATTACATTTTCTACTCTCCTACTGCCTGACAAGAAACATAATAGAAGACTGAAAATAACACGTTTTCTGCTTAGAGCTGAGCTAATGTATTAAATCAGCGTTGACTCGTCAACACAGCAGTTTACTGTGGCCTGTCACTTCCTGTTTACACCGTCACAAATATCACATTAGGCTTCTACAATTGAATTTAGGCAGACTGTTCCTTCACAGTATTCTATGCCATTGTGCACGGGCTCATAAGGGAATATTAGATTTTGCTTTACACATTTCATATCGTTTCGGTTTGCTGTCAGGAGAGACAAGAAGCATCGCATACAAGAACAATCTTTGCTTGAACAGCAGCCAACATTGCACCGAGACAGCAGACTGTGAGTGCCACATTAAGAAAATCCATGTAATCTAATAAGACTGCTGCGATTGTAGTTTGTGGTAGCTGCACCTCATCAGTGAACACAAATTTTACAAATACCTAACCACTGCAGTCAAATAAGCTTGGATGTTTATGGATTTAGACTCACTTTGAGGAATAACATCTCCTTAAAGGGATTACACCACGGTATTTTAAGCCCTTCCAAAAGTTAACTATCAGCACATTATGATTAAATCTTAACTTTGACACCATGGCGATGTAATTTTTTTATGAAATATTAGGTGTTTTGCTGGTTAGTTTTCTAACACGGAAGTAAAACGCCCGGTTCAGTAAAACCCCGCCTCTCCCCGTGTGATTGCCACGCCCCCGGCGACGCAAGCTGACTGCAGTCTGCTGTTGGCGATCTGCGTTTGAGCACTCCTCTGAATGCAAGCCATCACTTCTTCAATCAACATTTGAAAACAGCTCCTTGCCGCAAGAAATCGTGGAGGAGAGGGAAGAAGTGAGAGGAAAGAGCTGGTCTCGAACCAGGGATTTGCTGCTTACAGAGCCACCACACTAATCACTATTCATTCGGTTAGGTTCAACGGTGCAAGAGTTTTACTTGTAGTTGAAACAAGTGTCAGCCAGATTGGATTTTAAGACAGCCGATTGTCATTGCACTTTGGCATTGCAAATGTGAAGGATAATTGATTACTTTGAATTTATTTAGACAGAATTTTTACTAATAAAGGCTACTTTTGTTACTATCCCATGGAGGTCTTCCAAGAAAATGGGCGTGCATTTAGTCCGCAGAGGCGGTGCGGTTGTGGGTCCGCAATTTATGATGTCATAAAGTGAGGACTCGCTTGTTTTCTCAGGTTGGGAGGGGCTGGTGCTTGGAGGCCAGAATGACCTAGAATTTCTCAAAGAGGGGCGAATGGAGGACTAAAAGTACCAAAAAGTTGATTTTTTCATGTTGCTGTCTCTTTAAGGTTGCTAAGACTGCAATGCTAGTTGTCATTAAAGTAAAATGTTATATATTTTTTTTTAATGTATTTTTACAATTGAGTAAAATAAGAATGGTGGGGGCAGCTGAAAACCTTTTTGCGATATGAAGTTGTAATTAAAGGAGACATAAAAGAGTTACTCAGTGGTTTGGTTCACATTTTCCCCCCATCCGCCCTGCAGACTGGCCCACCAGGAAACAGCCCAGTAGTCCAGATTATCCACTCCGGGTGTGTGACTACTTTGTTTGACTTCTTTTAAAGAGACATTGTGTAATATTTAGCACCATTTAGGGGTGAACTAATAATTAATTTATTTTAAAAACCCATTACTGATTTCAATAATATGCAAAAAAAAAATTCCATCACATTTACATTGTTTATATCACCGCAGGTCTAGTAAATTAATCAGTAATTAAATTACATAGTTCATAAGAGGCCGACATGTTTCTTGCCTAAAGTCAGCTGAGACAGTCAAAGTGGAAAACAGATGGATGAATTCTGGCTAAATCTTTACATAAAGGATAAAAAAAAAAAGAAGTGATATTAAGAGACAAATTAAAATGTGTGGTGCAAAACTATGCCTATGGCAAGCATCCATCTAAATTTGCAGGCAATATGCAATTAGAGGACAGACTCTTTCCCTTGGGTCAAACATTAATCTGTCATCTTTATTCTACTCACAACATTCCTAAACTCTACCCAGACAGTTATGGCACATCCAGATGGATTTAGGAAGGAGCACTTACAGCAAGGATACTGTGTCAACTGAGATGGCGCCCTGCCATATGGTTTTATCATATCCTCACAGCCAGAAAATGCATTCTCATCCCTTGACTACAAACAACCGGCTAATGGCTTCCAGTCACTCTGATTGTGCAGGAAAGTGCCACAGTGGGGGAGTGCCACCTGTTTCGAAGCAGTATGATCCTGCTAAGATAATGCGCCTTTTGGCCTTTTTTTCCCCTCCCCTGACTGGGCTAAACAGGTGACCAAAGTGGCACATTAAATTTTATCTTTCATTCATCAAACCCCCTTTCAAATACATTCTCACACTGATGCCACGTCGCTCTTGCTTGAGGGCTCATCACTTATCAGTAAGACATTGTAACTTTTTGAAGGTGATGCTAATGTGGTCTGTGCTATCTTTTTTCATTCTCAATTAGTCATTTTAGGGAGAGACATGCACAGCTTGACTTCAAGTTAAAATAACATTTTTCATTAATTATACTGATTTGTATCCCCTCATGGTGAAATTAAATTTACACTAACAATATATTCAATTGCACACCACACAGAGAACCAGACCACATGCAGACATTCATGAGGTCGGAAATCAGTGAACAATTGCTGTTGATATGCTGAAATCTTAAGATTTGGACCATATTACATTTAGAAAATGGCTCCAAACGATTACTTGATTATTAAAATAGTTGTTGATTAATTTGGTAATCGATTACTTGTCCATTAATCGATTACTTTTGACAGCTCGAAGCCAGACGTTTTTAAAAAGTGTACTGTGCATTCAAGCACTTATTATGGTCTTTATTATTAATTATATCACTTCGACTCATTAGTTTCTTCCAACATGCACCTCTGAGAGAAGAAGCCATGTGGTCTTTTATTCTTTTTATCTTGTAATGAAACACTTCATCATTTTTATCAATGGACTTGCTCAATGAATAACTATACGATTAAATTCATGGTTGGCTTCTGTGAATTTCTCTGCGCCTTGACAACTGAAACAGAAACACCTTTAGAACGTGTTATCACACTTGGCAGAGAACATTCCACTGTTCCGCTGTTTTTACTCCGCACTGAGGAGGAATAAAACGCAATTTCATTTATGTTGTGCCATCAAACAAAGTCAAGTTTCCGAATGCACTACTTCTGTTACGCAAGATTATTCAACACTTACTTTTGATTTCAGCAGCTGGGATTGACAACTCCATCCATCCATCCATCCATTGTCTTGACCGCTTATTCCTCACAAGGGTCACGGGGGCTGCTGGCGCCTATCTCAGCTGGCTCTGGGCAGTAGGCGGGGGACACCCTGGACTGGTTGCCAACCAATCGCAGGGCACACAGAGACGAACAACCATCCACACTCACACGCACACCTAGGGACAATTCGGAGCGCCCAATTAACCTGCCATGCATGTCTTTGGAATGTGGGAGGAGACCGGAGTACCCGGAGAAGACCCACGCGGACACGGGGAGAACATGCAAACTCCACCCAGGAAGGTCCGAGCCTGGACTCGAACCGGAGACCTCAGAACTGGGAAGCCGACGTGCTAACCACTCGACTACCGTGCCGCCGGATTGACAACTCTTCACTCTTTATTTTAGTATATCTGTCACCATTTGATTTGAACATTGCTGTATTTAAAAAACAAACAAAACAAAACACTGTCAACCAGCTTAAGAATAATGCTGGATACATATATACAGTAATACACTTATTGAACATTGCCTTGAATAGATCCTCAAACACAAAAATTGTATCTAAACAACAACAACAAAAAAGTAAAACAAATAACAAAGCTTGGTTTTGATGAGTTTTTCAGTGATGTGTTTACATTAAAATTGATAAATCTCGCAAAATCAGACTTTTGAAAGCTTCCTGGTGTTTTTTTTTTCTTTTTTTTGTTGTTGTTGTCAAAAGCAGCTAGTGACAAATCTAGCAAATTTTTCTGTTGTTCAGGAGACTTCACATGACGTCTTATTCTGCAGTTGCTGTCCTCAACAAACAACGGGGTGCTGCTGTGAACAAAATAAAAGAAGAAAGTTCATTTGTAGTTCTAAACATATTTAAGTTGTTTTTTTAAACTCACTTTTTTTGCCTCTCCGACAACGTTATTCTTAGCACCCATTACAAGTTATAACTAGTAAACGCAAGTTGCCAATTATGCAAATGAGGTGATGCTGTCATTTAGGGACTTCTTGCGACTTTTAGGACATCCACTAGCTACTTTCCTTACTGACGAGTTGGCAGCACTGCAACACACTGTTGTAATCAAAACTGTTTGTTATTTACTTTGTAGAGGCTGAATTTGGAATACAGCAATTGTAATGGATCTCATTGTGCGTATACTTAATGAAGTGATTTGTGTACACGTTCTTAGGCGGTCTTTATTTATTATTTAATAACCTTAGCAATCAATCACCCTTTTACCACATAAACAAACGATCCATCTGTGAGCATTTGTCATTCTTGACAGATCATTAATAATTCATTCAAGTCGTTCACTAAATCTATACAATGTATTTGATCAAAACTGGAGAAGGCCATTTCATTGGTGGTTTACTAAAAGAGAAGAAATATTTTATCATGGAATGTACAAGCTTTTGTGCAATTCTGCAACTAAATTTGACGCATAAAAACGCCTTACAGGTATGATTTTTGCAACAAAGGCCACAAGCATCAGTCCTTTTAATAATAATATATTATGCTTATATATTATAATATATTATATTCTAATGCTTTTAATATAATACAATTTGTGACATGGAGGAAAATGATATCAACAGATGTAATATAATTCTCTTCTTTGCTCGGTAGCAAAACAAATCGGTTTTCATTAATCTATTTTCATTTATTACATTTATGTAGTCTGATTTTATGTAAGTAGTAAATATGAGTTGCTGTTTTATTGGATGATTGTTTGTTTGTTTTTTTCGCACTTTAATTCAACGTTGACGGAAAATGTGTTTACTGTACATTATGGAGTTTTTTTTTCTTCCCGAAAGTGGTGTTGTATGTTGTCTTCAGATGGTCGAATTGTATTTTAGATACACTGCATTTAATCAAAATCTGCTGACTTATTTAAGTACTGTAAAATGACTTGTGTTTGGAGAAAAGTAATACCAGTCAGCAGGAATGTTGAAAGTCAAAAATATGGATGAAAAACAATTTAGTCTCTCCTCTTAAAAATGCGTCAGCATTGTATTATCCTTTTGCCCTGTTGTATAACAGCAGGCAGGACATTTTCGTGGACGAATACCACCGGGAGTTTTTGCATTGTATTGGCAAGGAAATGCGTACTGAACACTGCCAGAGTGAGAATAGGCTTTAAGTCTTGACATGATTTATTTTGACGAACAAGGTCTAAAGAAAAGGGGATGGCTTTTGGTACTTCTCCAAGGAAACATTTCAACATTATATAAAAACACCTTCTTCGTTTCGATTTGGGGAAACAGATTGTGCGAAGATCAGTTACTTTAGATTATGTCTGCTTTTGTTTTTCTTGTTGTGATCCCAGGCTCTCCCTGCAGCTGTGAAGTTTAAATTATTTATTGACTGTGGTATATGTGCATGTGTTGACAGCTAAGTGAGGAGCCGTAAACCCAACAACAATGGTTACCCAAACCCTTTAGAGCAGGGGTGTCAAACATAAGGGGTTTAATCTGGCCCGCGAAATGATTTTGTAAAGTAAAAAAAAAAAAAAAAAAAAAAATGTAATGTCGGACTAATTAATCAGCCGGCCACAATCAAAATATATAAAATTTGTAATTTCACAAGCAGTCCTCAGATGAGCAATGCAACTTGTACGGGGGAATTCTCCTGGATGTCATTATTTACACACAACTTAAAGTTACGGTTTGTTTCATTATTATTATTTTTTGTAGTCATACACTGACATAAACGTGTTACATACGACACAAATTCAATTACTGTTAACACAAATAGCTATGACAATGTTTAGCGTCCTTATAACATCATTAACTGCGCCACGCAATGCATTCTGGGAACAATATATATGCCAAACATGTCGATTTAAAACGTCCGGAACGTATACCGGCAAAGCGTTCCATTTGCATTTGTGTTATGTTTCGGAACAACATGATTACAGTTGAGCTGCGTAATTTAGGGCTGGTTCAAAAATCTGTGTATAAATGACGGTAATTATTTTTAAGTTATATACCGTTATTTTACCGATGCTTCCCACTTGGTAATATATTTTCCTCCATGCGGCCCCTGAGCTAACATGAGTTTGACACCCCTGCTTTAGAGCTTACTCAAATGCTGACCCTTAACCCTAACCTTTTATCTGAGTCCTAACCTTATTTCCTAATTTTTGTAAGATTGTTTTTTTCCCCTCACTTTTGTCTCGCTCCAGTTTTACGTCCGCTCGGTTCTCATACAGCTGAAAATATTCCATAACAAACTCCACCTGCCCGGGAGACTCAGCCACACAAAACATTCCTTGTGCATGCGCAACTTCATTGAGCGTTTTCTTGTTGAGTTATAGCATCACTCTGCGAGTTCATCAAAAGCATTTCGATTTTGTTTTTTTGTGCTGATTTTTATTGAGTGTGACTGATCAATAAGCCACCATGGGGGCCAAAGAAAGTTCCGAGTGCCGTCCATTTTTCCTAAAGATGGCAAGAATCATGATAGAATTCAAGCAAGAACTCTTAAAGTAAAAAAAATGGCTGATTCCTTTTCCAAACAATAACCTCTCCTCCTCCCTGTCGACTCTTTGCCATCTTTCCATTCATCTTTAATATTTTATTTCACATTATTAAACTATAGTTATTTTCTCTCTAAAATGATGTTGTTAATGTTTTGACATATATGGAACAGATGAATTTGATTTACATAAACCACACGCTTATGACACCATCTTTTCTATTAAATGTTATTCTTACATTCATTAATAATTTATGTCAGAGAGAACGTCTGTTGAATGCGTAATGTCCAACTATAAACTGAAAGAAATGGCACAGAGGCGAAGCGTGTTAATTCAGCATGTGCAAAATGATAATCTGGTCTGTATTATGACAATACGCTTTGAGTTAGGAGAGGCAAAGTTGGCACACAGGCTGTTGGAGAGAGACTGAGAGACCAAGAGATGGAAAAGATGCAGGCCAAGCAAGATCAGGTGAAACTAATAAGACTTCTAAATGCAATCTCATGATCAATATCGAGCTACTCTACATTAATGAAGCAGTCTTCTCATCATACTTTTTAAAACCGTACTCCCAATGGCACTCTCGACTGAGCATAGACTTGCACGGAGGCCAATAAAATTCATTACAGCTTATGATAAACTAACTGCACCTGTAATTAAAAGAGTTTTTCAGCCCCAGTTGTTGTTGTATAATAATGCTGCTTAGAGAAAGATGGATGCGCACACACAAAATAAGCTCCTTGACAGAGGATATAGTTCATAGTTTCGGCCAAACTGTGTGTGGGCGGAAGAGCGCTGAGTGAAGCAGGTCGACCACGCCACATACTAAATAATAAATTAGTACCCTCAGGGGTTCAAAACACCAAATCATACCTTCTTGCTTGTCTACTTAATTAATAGAATAGACAGTATAAATATCATCACATCAATGGAATTTAGAATTGCAGAAAAATATGGTTATAAGTGAGGAATGTATAAACAAATACAAAATACAAAACAAGTTTTGATGTAATTTAAGCAAGAACAAAAAAAGCGTAATGGTTTGATTTCATGTGCTCTAAAAAGAGTTGGGTAAGAGTAACCCAATTATGGATCAAAAGGGACTGATTCACTTTTGTGGGTCAATTTGACCCAACTTAAAGGGTTGTTTTATACAAAATGACTCAATTTTTTCATTAACCCAAGTAAAAGATCTTGTTGTTTTACACTAAAAGACTCATTTCTTGACTCAAAGTTGGGTCAAATTGAGCCAAGTAGAGGATCGGTCCATTTTTGACCCACATTTTTTTCTTCCGAGGACCACATACAGAAAAAAATGAAGTATGCAAGGCCACTTGAAAATGTTTTACTTTAATTTATCAAGCACACCACAAACAATTGCATATATGTTAGTGTGTTTTATATTATTATTATTATTATTATTATATTTTTTATTCTTATTCTTATTGCTTCTATATTATATTTTTACATGAGTGATTTCCCCTCCCCCATCGTTCTCTAAAGCAAATAGTTCAGGATTTTACAAGATTGTGGGGTTTTACGAAGAGAAATGTAAGATATTTGCAACTATTTAATTTACCTATTTACATATTTCGAAAAGCTCTACAGTATATAAAACAGATTTATTAGTAGCAGTATTATTTTTAGTACATACAACGGGCTACTTACAAATGGATGGTGGGCCACAAATGGCCCCCGAGCCATAGTTTGGACATCCCTAAGTGAAACCTCACTTCATCCATGCTCCCACAGTCAGAATCTACTCAGTACAGCATGTGTTCATATCACTCAGATAGATTCTCCGTTGCCATTAAAAATAAAATGTAACAAAAACAGTTGAATTTCTAATTAGTCTTTCCCCTAATAGAACAAAGATTTTATGTCTAATGAACGCATAAAGGTGCCCTGCCTAGTCCAGAAATACAAACCACTGAAGTCCCAGTTGCATTATCGACACCCTGTTACAAGCCATTAAATCAGTGTTCCTCAATTCCGGTCCTCAGGCCCCCCTAGCCAGCCTGTTTTCCACGTCTCCCAATGGAGTATATGCCACGGAAGAGGCAGGACTGTTCTTTGCACAACAGTTTGTTTCCGGTTTGTTTTGCAACATGTGGGCTGCGTCAAATATACTCGTGCTTCCGACTTTGTGCCCTTGGGTTGCGCGTTCGCAACCCGGAAATAAACTGATGTGCAAAATCATGTCCCGCCTCTTTCGTGGCATATACCTCATTGCAACGCAGGTGAGGATCGTTATCAAGCTTCTCCAGAGCTGGCTGATTAGCTGTCATTGGAATCAGCTGCATTGGGAATCAGCAGACATGGAAAACAGGCTGGCTAGGGGGGCCTGAGGACCGGAATTGAGAAACACTGCATTCAATGAAGCTGTTATTTTTAGATATTAGTTAGATATATTAGTTAGTAGATACAAGTCCATTTATTATTGCTTCAAGTGGGCCTTTGAAGCACTTTTATGCACACTTTTACTTCTATGGTGGAGCTAATGAATAAACGAAAGGTGGACAATACCACCTTTTTGACCTGAACACTTCACTTACTGCTATGAGGTGTCAGCATCCATTTTCTCTTTCACCTCTTATTAGCACTGCCATTCACTGAGGCCGAGAAAATGACTTTTTCTAAGCTAAGTACCAAATGTAACATCACTGGTAAGTACCATGCCAGTGAATCGCAGGGTACACCGAGTGCTGGGGCTGACTAAGCATTATGGGATAGAGTTTAGTCAGGCAGCTTGGGTTTGAAAATCTTCTTTTCTACATGGCAAAGAACCTAAAGTTTTGGTGATCTTTTTATTCAGATGCGAGTTTGAAAAACATTATCACTGTCAGATTTTTGTGTTCCACATTCAAACACTGATAGGGACACAGAAACAAAGTGACTGCTGCAAAATTGTCATTTACAGTAGTTTGAAAACCACATCCTCCCCCACAAAGAAAGAGTGGGGGGTTGTGACTGTTTTGTAAGATCCGATTCGGAATATTGGAAAACTCATTACATCTGGAAGGAAACTCAATTATAGACGAAGCGCGCTCGATATAACAAACAAAGCTGTCATTATTGAGATTGAAAAACAAATGTCCAGTTTGCCATTTAAAAAGCGACAAACAGACCATAAATCATTTTGAGCCTAATCTCTTCAACGGTGCTATTTCCTCCACGTCCGTCCATCCATCCATCCATCCA
The DNA here is from genome assembly GCF_051991245.1 of Festucalex cinctus. NCBI lineage: Eukaryota > Metazoa > Chordata > Actinopteri > Syngnathiformes > Syngnathidae > Festucalex > Festucalex cinctus. The sequence goes on from NC_135420.1 coordinate 14,818,782, forward strand.
TCCATGCATTATCTGAACCGCTTAATTCTTTTAAAAGAAATAATTCTACGCTAACGTAGTCTTGATGTCGTTTAATGAGAGAGAAAAAAAAAGGTTTAGATTGTCATCCATTTGATCCTTTAAGCCTCTATCAAGAATTTTTCTTTGTTGTCCCCACAGGACTAATATAATAATATTACTAATATTGACAGTACATGTACTTCATAGCCATAATATTTTCAAGCACATTCGTCAAACATGAGTCATGTTGTATGTTATACTGTACATTTCTTGGCTCCATCATTTGCATATTGTCGCTGTCCTATGAAAAACAACTTAATGACGATTTGGAACTCTTATCATACAGTAATTAGATCTTCTGACTAGTACGCCATTTGAACTGCTTGTAGTGAGCAACAATTAGGCAAGGGTTTGTTTGTTAGTGTTTGGTGTGGACCAGTACCGTCACCGTGGCCGTCATAATGGGACTTTCACTGTTACTCTATGTACGCACATACACACTTACATATTTATATTTATATATATTTATACATACTGTATAGTGCAGTGTGTATTTGACTTAACCTTACATATTATGATTTAACCTTACATAAACATGTTGTACATAGTGGCCTGAAAAAAATATATATACTTAATGTTTTTAGAGAACTAATGAGTTCAGTTTGTATTGTATTAAGGCTAGGGTACATTAACTCTAAAGTTATTCCGCAATAAAACATGTGAATAGCCAACCAGATGATGACAGTCGCAATATACGACACAAAGTCGTAGTAAATTGTGCTCTTATTTCACCCGTATTGTTGTTCAATCTGAAAACAAGGACCAGCCATCTGATTTACATCCTTGCTCTGCAATTTAAAAATGAATCAAGACTTGAATTGGTGCTGATTTGTATTAAATAGATGCACAGTCAGTGGTAGAATTCAGCCTGTTGGTGTTAGTGGATCCCAGCAGCCTGGAAGCGGCAACAATCGTCACTTTGCACCCTGAGCCATTTACAAACACTGTAAACACACTGAAAGACACCAAATCATTATGAATTTTAAGCAGCGGAAATAAACATCTAGTGGATTGAACGTAGGTGTTTCTGTTTGCAGCCTTTTAAGAGCTGAGGCAGCATTGAAGCATTATCATATTTAGTAGAGGCTGAGTAAAATGTAGTCATAGGAAGTCGGGTATGTTGTTTTATTTATGTACCTATTATCATAATGTGCTGCCATTTTATTTATAAGTGGATTTAAATAAGGCGAACATGCTTTGTTTTCTCGATTCAGTTGAGGAAATGTTAAGTCCTCGCATCAGTGAAATAAATGCTTATGAATAGACCTTCATAGTTCCCAGAGGGTAAACCCTAATGAGCCGATCAATCAAGCACCATTTAGAGGTTTATATACTATGTAAGGTTTAAGGATTTATCACTTTCCTGCTCTCTATCATTTAACACTATTAGCAGATTACAATTCACTGACTGCTTTATTTTATGACTCCATCCTTGTAAAATTGAATAGATCCCTCTTTATCGCAGGCAGTCTGTTTGTTAGTCTGCAGCAAAGTCACTTTACACTGCAGAGTTTTCTTTGTAAGTGCACCACAGGCTGCTACAATGTAATATTGGTCTAGTAAACCATGGCAACCATGTGGCTTCTTTTTTTGACTGATTACATCACACTTTATTTGATAAACGGGCATGTAAAACAACACTTGTCATGCCTATCTTATTTCAGACGCCACTTGAAAGCTGTCATTGTCGTAATTAATTTTACTCAGCGGCACACAAGATTTGTCGGCATCAACACTGTTACCATAGTAACATGCTTTCATGACTTCCCTGCTGTTTTCTGAGAGGTATTTCTTTTACACAACTTTATTCAATATCTGGTTGAAGTATACCTGACAAGGCGGATGAAATCATTCATTGAATTGCACTTTAAAGCAAGATTGTGAAATGTCTTTTTTTTTATCATGCAGGGAAAAACATCAACAACTGAAAAAATGTGACCTAAAAGGCTGTATAGTAAGTGAGGTGTACATCATAAGAGTCTTGAACAGCTTGGAAGGTGAGCTGTCAATTAGAAGAGAGAAACTCTAGCTTTTTGCGGCATGCTCAGCGTGAAAACTGAATGAAGATGTAGCAAAAAGTCAGTGAATTTCAAATACATGGTGTGCTTTATCAGGGGGAAAAAAGAGACTGCAGAGGAGAGATATTTGCAAGGACTGCAATGATTAAGCTTTCCAAGGTCTTGGCTGAATAGAGGTGATACAAAAAGCAACCAAAAACAGATCTGGATTTGGACTTTTTGGATTTTTTTTTATTTTTTAAATAACATTCTAATCTATGCCATACAAAATGATATGTTGTACAACGCATCTGTGGTTTGTTATTTGTTATTTGCATCCATCCTACCTAGTTGAGGGGTGTACAATCATGTTGCAATTATTCTACATTATCATGTGCTTTCTGAGGAAATTACCTCTCATTTGTTTGTGCTGGATGCTTTTACATGCTGATGTTCACGGGCTCTATTTTTATGCGTTCGGCACATCTCAATGTTCAAACAGAGGCGAGCCTAGTTAACTGTGTTTGGGGCCGGGTTGCACATTTCTAGGCGTTCTGGTGGACAGAGCTGTCATGTCCAGCAATTTGATAAAAGAAAGTAGGCAATGCTTGGCCTAAAAACTGGCGCATCTTAATTTAACGTGTTGGTTCAAGTCTAATTTAACGTGCTGGTGAATTTGGTAGATCTATCGCATCTCCAATTTGGTGACAAAAAGTAGATGAGATTTTAGACTCGGCAAAACCAGGTCTATCTAGAGATGCAGGTGGTGTAACTCATATTTCACTCAAATATGGCAACAGCGTGGGACAATCCCTCTGAATCATTGTAAAAATCAATTCGTTGAACAAATTATTGTCATTATCATCTTAAAAATATTTCAGTGTTAAATGCTTTATTTTGCCCAATTCAACATGTTCAATGTCTAACCATTTTAGCAAAAGAAAGTAGGCTGTGCTTGGCCTAAAAAGGGGTGCACCTTAATTTTTGTGTTGTTTCAAGTCTAGTTTATCGTACTGGTGAATTTGGGAGATGCATCACATCTCCAATTTGGTGACAAAAAGTAAATGAGATTTTAGACTCGGTAAAACCATGTCTATCTAGTGGTGCAGGTGGCGGAACACATTTTGGTAGAAATACAGCCCCATGTGTTGATTTCAGATGACACAGATGTATTTACTGTAGATGATCAATGACTAAATCAGGTAATAAATCTCTGGCAAATACAAAAATAACTGTGCATTATATTACATTATATACACATATACAGTACATATATTACTAGCTGTATTACCCGACTAGTACTACATTATTAATGCGAAACCAGCGTTGGATCATCACGGTGATTCATCACAGCACAGCCTCAGCACACACGTTATTCTGTTCTCTAAATAATCAAAGGCGGTGTTGCTAAAAAAGAAACCTATCAAATATTGTAATCATCTTAATGAACAGAAGCTAGCAGTGGGAGAAGTTCTACACAGACAGATGCATTTGTCGGATCTATAAACAGATTTGGACTGGATTTATGGCTTCATTAGACTGTGTTTGGACCACAGTGAGCACCAGTGACAGGCAGCAGGTTCGAGCCTGATAGGAATCTTGTAAAGACCCGCTACAATTCTCCTAGTGTCCTAATCAAAAACATAAATCAAGGGAAAGATTATTATAAAACACTGTTTGCGAGTAAACAAACTTTACATATCGCCCCATCTCGGACTCATTATGATTCCCTGACTGATACAGTGGTGACAATGTAATCCAATAGTGTGTAACAACAGCACATCACTGCCACTATATGTTGGATTTGAATGGATTTATTGTGCAGCGTTCTCTCGAGTGACCTCCTTGCTGCTTCTCGGAGCAGAAAATACTTCTTCTCGACTCTGCAGCCGCATTTTCATATTGTGGATGTGAATTGACAGGTAAAGATTATGTAATAATGTGAATGGGCACCTGGAGTGGATACAAAGTCTACACCAGTACGGTTCTTAACATTGTTGGAGGTACGGAACCCCACCAGTATCCTATGCGCATTCACCAAACTCTACAACACCAAATGTAATATTATATACAATATTTTGAGCCCTCTATTTCATTAGTGTAATATTTTTTCCCCCATTCATTTAAAACCCTGACGTATATGATCTGACACATACATTGCACGGGCAATCCACTAGAGGGCAGTATCACCCAGCTGACCTTGCATGATTGTGCAAATGAGAAAGGAGAGACACTATACTTATTAATCGTGGGAAATGTTTTTATTTTTTATTTTTGGAAATAGCAGTATGTTTGATATGTCTGTTTATTATTGCAATTTTGAGCATTACATGGATTAAATTAATCTAAAAATAAAATATTTATTTATTGTATTTTTCAAATTCTCAGCATATGTATGGGGTTTTGCCCTGCGATTGGCCGGCAACCAGTTCAGGGTGTCCGCCGCCTAATGCCCGAAGCCGGTTGGGATAGGCTCCAGCACCTCCACGAGCCTTGTGTGGAGTAAGCGGTACTGAAAATGGATGGATGGATGTATAGGGTTTTACTGATGAACAAAATGAAGACGGAGAGTAGCCTTTTACATTACCTTGAATTCAGAAAGTGTTGTGTTATTGTATTCCGCAGCTCCATGCAGAATTTACAAGGTATTAAGTATACCATGCAGCACGATGAAGATAATCATCATCAAGTAAAGAAAATACGGCACAACAGTGACATTACCAAGAACTGGATGTCCCTTCAAAATTGATGAAAATTGGTCACGGAGGCTGCAAAGAGGCCAACAGCAACAATGAAGGAGCAGTAGAAATTGTTGTGGGGTAAGGTTTGAAGACGGAAACCTTATCTCACGCAGACAAACAATGCCAAGCTATATTTTGTGAAAACATATTTGAAATCTCCCAAATGAATGTACGGAAATTGTGCTATGGTCTGAGGAAACCAAGATTGAAGTTGTTTGGCACAAATACTGCTCATCACAAAAAGAACACAAAACCTCTTGTGAAGCATGAAGGTGGAAACATCATGCATTTGCAGGTCATGACATTGATGGATGCGTCTTTCTCCAAGGAATGCTTTCACAGTTTTTGCTCTGTGGCATATGCATTATCATCTTGGAAAATGATTTCATCATCCCAAACATTTGTTTCAATTGAAGGGATACGAAAGCTGTCCAAAATGTCAATGTAAACTTTTGCATTTATTAAAGATTTAGCCACAGCCATCTTCCCATTGCCTTTGCCTGACATGCAACCCCATATCATCAAGAACCTTGGGAATTTGGATGTTTTATTTAGGCAGTCCTCTTTCTAAATCTCACTGGAACAGCACCAAACAAAAGTTCCAGCGTCATCACCTTGTCCAATGCAGATTCGTGACTCATCACTGAAGATAACCTTCATCCAGTCCATGATTGACTATCCTTAGCCTATTGCAGTCTTGTCAATGATGGTTTCCTTTTAGCTTTCCTGTATGTAAATCCCATTTCTTTTAAGAGTTCTGTCACATACATTGACTCCAGCTTCCTCCCATTTCTTCTTCATTTATCTTGTTGTGCATTTTCTATTTTCAAGACATATGGCCTTTAGTTGTTTGTCTTGACGCTGAGATGTCTTCCTTGGTCTACCAGTACGATTGACTTTAACAACCTTCCCATGTTGTTTGTACTTGGTCCAGATCTTCGATACAGCTGACTGTGGACAGCCCACATCTTTGGCATCCATATGTGTAGAGTTATCTTCTTCAACAAGTTTGATAATCCTGTCTTTGGTCTCAAGAGACATCTCCCTTGCTGGAGCCATGATTCTTGCCAATCCACTTGGTCCAGCAACTCTCCAAGGTGTGATAACTGCTGAGTAACGAGCAGATGTAATTTGAGACAGGTGCCGAATTAAGGAAAGGAAATTGACTGGGTGTGTCCTTATTTTCTGCTCAAAATGGAGTGATTCCATATTTATTTCCCTGCATTTGCTCTATAAAAGTAACATTTACTGACCAGCGCAATGTTTTTTCTTCATTACTTTTAGTGCTTCTGAAAGCCAAGATGTTGCACTTTAGAATGACCTTACGACTGTTTCATGGTTTTTATCCGAGTTTGATCTACAGAATAAAACGTCTGGGTGAGTGCTTGTCCATACTGCTGATTCCATACTTTTTGCTAGGGGTTGTATTTTGACTTGAAAATGATATTCTGTATCTCGTTTGCATCTTACTAACAACTACCATATATCATGAAAGTTCATTCACAGTTTGGATGTTTTATATTGTTTAAAGGAAAATAAACACAAACAGAATACATTGTGTTCTGTAAGTCTCTCAGAGGTAAAAACATACTAAGCTCACCACCCGCATTGATGCACCTTATATAAAATGTTAACCCTCGATACGACCCTTCAAAGCGTCAACATGCATTCAAAGCATAACCAATGTCAAGAAGCATTAAATTGATTAAATCCTTTAAAGCCATGACTTTGCTCTTCAGAGTGGCTCTTGAAGGAGCAATTATATAATTGAGCATGAGGAGGAATAGCAGAATATTACCAAGCAAAGTAGAAATGTGTAGAAGTGCGTGTGTGTGCAGTGAAGATAAAAGAAATAAATTACGAGGTCACTTGCAACACTTTTTCTATTTCCTCTCCAAAAGTCTCACTTTATAATAATCTTTCACTTTGGCTCACTAGCTCCTTTCAGAAAAGCTCATAGTTTATCCCTACATTTATATTGTTTGAATCTTCCTCTACAAAAAATATAACGTCTATCGTGCATATATTATACAATACATTGAGAGTAGAAGTGATAAATGATGGCACAATGATGCATTTAATGTGCACAATAAAATTTATTGTCCACATACAGACCCCTGATTCAGTAATAAAATACTTTATGCAGTGCAAAACAGCAAACATGAACATATTCAATTACGTGAGACTTCAAACGATGTCAGCAATATTGTTAAGATGAAGCACTTTTGCTGCTGTTTTTTGAGAGGATCTCTGATGCATTTTTTGGGTCATTTTCTCAAGTGTGCCTTTTCAAAGCACTCATGCTCAAACTCATAAAGCATAGTCAACTACAATGAAAGAATGACAGACATAAATCCACTACAATCCATTTGAATTTTGAGGTTCCACTTCAGTGTTGCTTGAGAGAGAAATGATTAAGTCAAATTACAATTGCAAACCTTTTCCTTTAACCTATTTCATGTGGACTTTCCTGTCGGTGTAATACAATTAAAGCTTCATTTCATTCTAATTAAGTGCCTTTTGTGCCCTGTTACAAGGAAGTGTGACGACATGGACCATGAACTTGGTGCCATTTAAGTGGCATTTATCCACCCATTATCTCTTTGCATCATCCCGTCCTGTGAGATGGCTTCTCAGACATAAAGCCGACATGTGGCTGCTTGAGTGTCACTCGCTGTGGATCAGTGACCTCCTGAAGCCCGTCTGACATGCTGAGGTTCACGTCAGGGATTCTGCAAGGATGCACATCCTCTCTTATTTATTGATTTTTTTTTTTTTTTTTTTTTTTTTTAAACTACCACCCAAGCTCATCTGAAACCTCATGCTAGTGCGCTAGTCCAGCACAACACATCTTATACATTTTACAACCTGGACTTGGTTCACCCGAAGGGGAATTCATCACCCCAACTCATCAATAAGACCCCCACTGGAGTCATTCGAGGTCCTGGTCACCACCATTTTGAAGTGATAATGATACAAGGCAGCGGAATGACATAAAACTGCTAAAAGGCTTTGTCCGAACAACCAGTCCTGTGTAAGTACCAGATGTTGAGAGGGCTGCAGTGCATCATGGGAAAAGATCATTGACTTTAACCACATCGATCTGCTGAGCTGCTTCACAAACAGACAACATGAGAAAGGTTAAACCATAAAAAGGAGATGACCTAAGGAGGGATTAAAGCCACTGCAAGTTTCTTTGCTAAAGTGCACTAATTCCATTTTAGATTGTGGGCACTGGGTTCTATTATTCAATAATTGAAGTAAATGTACAATCTGTGAATCTTAATGAAAACACAGTATTATTCTATCTATCTATCTATCTATCTATCTATCTATCTATCTATCTATCGAGCTAGCTATCGAGCTAGCTAGCTAGCTATCCATCCATCCATCCAATATATATACTCAACAAAAATACCATCCATCCATCCATCCATCCATCCATGAATCAATCCATCCATCCATCCATCCATGAATCAATCCATCCATCCATCCATCCATCCATCCATCCATCCATCCAATACATTTACATGCAACATTTGTTTTTGCTCCCATTTTTTACGAGTTGAACTCAAAGATCTAAAACTTCTTCCACATACACAAGATCACCATTTCTCTCAAATGTTGTTCACAAACCAGTCTAAATCTGTGACAGTGAGCACTTCTCCTTTGCCGAGATAATCCATCCCACCTCACAGTGTGCCATATCAAGATGCTGATTAGACACCATGATTAGTGCACAGGTGTGCTTTACACTGCCCACAATAAAAGGCCGTTCTGAAAGGTGCAGTTTTGTTTTGTTATTTGGGCGGTTCTGGTGACCCAGAAAACCAGTCGGTACTAACTGGTAATGAACAATCAAGAATAAAGACCTGTTAAAAATATTGAAAGTATCTTTATTAGACATAGACTCATAACATTACAGCACCACATAAAGTAGGTCACATTCCAACTGCAAATGAATCAAAAATGCACATTTGACTTCAGACTTGGTCAAAGGTTGCAAAATTACATCATTCCTATTTTACTCCCATATTCAACACGCAGGCATTGAACTTAAAAAATAAAATATTAAAAATGTTGCAGTGTATATAGCCCTCATCTGAGAATCGGGTCTCAGGGGTCAGTAACGACGGATTCAACGCAAATCATTTTTGTTTTTAATTTCTCTGCCTTTCACTTGGATAAAATGATCACTTTGTATGACGTATGTAATATTTTACAGATATATGTTGGGAATGTATGCAAAATGGATGAATATACAAGAAATTATTACACTCTTTCCTAGGACGAACATGAAAGTTCATTGTCACTTAAATGTCTGTCAGTCAACCTGTCTATAATTTTATCAGGAAGACAAACAGACACACAAGATCAAAACTGTCATAACAATTTTTGATTTCCAGCTGAAAGTGTTCTTCACCTAGATAAACAGATCTGCCAATTAAAGCTAAAAATGAAGCTTATGTAAGAACAAGCTGAACAACATTAGTGACCTTTTAATGAAGCCAAACATCATTACCTCTAAAGTTTTGGAAACTGATAAACTGGCAAACTCGTTAGGTTTTAATATTTGGATAAGACATCCTCCTTTTCCTCAGTTCACTCTCATGCCATGATTTATTTTGTACACTGTCATTAGTATGCTTCCTTTTTTTCCCCCCCTGGTGGACCACTGTTTGTTTTGCCAGACATACACATTTAAAATTCATTTTCGTTTAAAAACCAAAGAAAAAGAGTTGTCTTTGGATTTAAAAAAAAAAAAAAAGCTGATAAAATTCGTTTTTGATTTGTGCAATAATATGTTTGTGGATAGAAAGAAAAACATATATAAAAGTAATTTTTTATATCTGAAAACCAAAATACACCATTGTCATTTAACACCCTTCTGAAAAATAAATAAATAAATAAAAAAAATCCCCCCCACCCCCCCAAAATCCCTTTTAACCCCAAAACAACATTTTTTTTTTTCTCTCGTGTGTAGATGAAGTCAAATGAGAATCGCTTGGCTCAGATTCACGTGGAAGCTGGTTGAGGCAAACCAACTTGTAAACACTTTGTTGTTAAATGTGACAATTAAAGATGTCGTGGAGGTGTTTATCGACATGTTCTTACAATGAATGCTCTCAATTTTTTAAAGCAGCACTTAAAATGAGTGGAGCATCAATTACACTGAGTGGTGATTTCTCGTTAACTTGTTAAGCTGCAAGTTCAAAAATCAAGAGGTCAAGTGTAAATTTAGCTCATCACACGTACATTAGCGCTCATCATATCGCTTGTTCCATCTTATTAGCTGGATGAGCATGCAAATGGGAAATTTACACTGGGGGTTAATGAGCACACAGCTCCTATTTTGTGTTGTATGCACGTGACAGGCCAGCAAAAACTCATCCAGCTGGCTAATATGCTGAGAAGGCACAGTCGTGGCGTCTTGTTTACTATGTTACTATGTGAGAATGTTAAAAACGGCAGGGTTTTTTCCCCCCGCAATGAATACCTGAATAAATAAATAACACACTGGAATCAGAAATATTCGGGTGTTTTTACATAACATAAAACAGCAACAGTTGCTTTTTGCTCATGCTGAGCGTTTGGCACAAACAACAAACTTCACAACCCTTATTAAAAAATGTATTGTACATCTTGAATAAACTCAACACTTAATTCAACTTCACATACTAAATTGATGGAAGAAAACCATCTGTGACACTGTAGTTGATTTGTGAGTTTTGCAGTAGTACGGCTTGTTTAAGTATTTACATTCAACGATATCCAATAGGTAGCATTGTAAGCGATTTACCACTACATTCATCATGAATAAATAATCTTACATTCCTTTTTTCTTTTCAACTGTTTTTCATCAAAAATAGTTACATTCCTGTACAATAAATGATTTACATCTTCATGTAAAAAAAAAAAAAAAAAATGTGATGACAAAAGAAAGAGATGCATCACTCCAGTTTAAAGTCACGCTTCTTGGAAATGATTTGACTGAAAAGTAACAAAAGGAGACTTTTTGGCGGGTTATGATATGGAATGTATTCACATGATGTCAGGTGACTTTTAGAAAGAAAAATTCGCTTCCACATGCAGTATCTCCACTTCGTTCATCTCCACTCAACGTGTCATAAAACGGGAAAATCTCATTCAAAAGTCTCCTTTGTTACTTTGAGATTGCTGGAGGCTTTCTTGCTTCTGCTTATTAAGTGCATCCAGAGCCGTTTGAGTCTCCTTCTGATCCTCTACAGAGCAATTGGAGACGGCGTTGGCTACCAGGCAGAACTTGCGAAGGAGGATCTCTCTGAGGAGCAGGTAAACCCACGGGTCCAGGATCTGGTTGAGCGAGGCCAGGCGGATGGCGGTCAGGAAGAAGTTGCAGTCCAACTGGACGTCTCGCACGGAGGACGACGGATGGGAGCTCTCGGCTGACGAATTACATTCGTGAGAGGACACCTGGGTGGAGATCATCCTCAGCATCAGCACCTGTAGAGGGAGACATTCATGTCGTTCAAGTCTTTACCTTACATGGGAATAATAATAGTAAATACGTTTTGAAATAATACATCTATATAGTTTGTGGAGTGGAGATCTTCTTGCACTTCCTTAGAAATGCTTTGTATGATTTTAAAGGGGGAGTCAACCTTCAACATTTTTTGACAATATGTTATATGTGACCTCACCAGTCTAAACATCACATTCTGATTAACATTACATTTGTGGAATATGAGTTATGCAGCAAAATCCAGCCATTTTTATCCAGCCATTTTGCTACTTGCTGTCGACAGAAGATGACATCACAGTTGCTCAGGCAACGACCAATCACAGCTCACCTGTTTTCTGAAGCTGAGTTGCGATTTGTTGTCACCTGAAACCTGAGTGACTTTGATGCCATTTTCATTTGATATCAAGTGACAAAATGGCCGCCTTCAGATACTGATAAGAACTTCTGGATATTGCTGCTTAACTCATATTCCACTAACGCAATATTAACCAGAATACTGTATTATTTTAGTGGGGCTGCATAGAACATATTATTGTCAAGAAACTTTTTTTTTTAGTTGACCTCCGCCTTTAAAGGGAAGGAAGGAGCTACTTCCATTGACCAGCAAGCGATTTGGCTGTGTCCACTCCCACAACGGCCCAAATACAAAATTTTAACTGCATGTGTCTACAACTGTTGTGTGCTGGGGGTTGGATCTCAAAGTGCACACGCAAATAATGTTTTAACTCTTTATTCACACAACTTGACTAAACGAAAAACGACGAGAATGCATCGAAAATCACAAGACGCCAAACCCCGTTGGGCTGCGGAGATGCACAGAGAACAGTGAGTAATAATCCGGCCAACACACACATTTCTCAGACACTTATAGACAGTCAATCAATCTCATTGGTTGTGGCTAGACATGTGAGTACCAGTACTGACATGGAATTCTCTGATTGGCTGTTGAGCCAGCAACGCGATTAAAGATTCCTGACATCACAAAGTTCTTACAGATAGTTCCTGACATTACCTAACACCACATAGCATTAAAGATCCTTGACATCAGTACAAAACGGATACTTGACCTCAACTTAACAGGTCATGAACTCAAACCTAACCCAGGCGTGACCCCAGACATGAGACAAAACCCAAACATACCTCCTGCATGACTCGAGTCATGACAAAACTTTGCGCTGAGCTTGTTCTGGGCGTGAAAATAAAGCCCTCAGATTAGGATTTTACCTTTGAAGATGACATTCATAAAGTTAGAGATGTATGATCCAATACAACCATTTGGACTATCCTGAAGAGGAAATAAATCACGTACAAATCATGTATTATAATAGATATCAAACGGGTAGCTCAAGGAATAAAGTAGCAGTTGATGACGAAAGACAGCGAAATAACGGTTAATGAGATCTGCAACAACCCCCAGAGAGTAGGAGTTTCGGCTTTGAATATGAACAAATTACAGATGCTAACAACTCATTAGCATGAACGCTATGAATTTGCCACAAGCTTCAAAAATTCTGGGAGAAAGATGGACTGATGAGACAAAGATTGCGTACATGATTAATACCATCTGTGAAACTCCATGAGGAAATGTAACGGCTCGGGCTTCTGAAACAGACTCGTTAATCTTCGTTGATGTAATGTGTCAACTCAGAAGTCTACAGAGACATTCCGTCTACCAATTTAAATAAAAATGCAACCCGATTCAATAAGAGGTCCTTCATCTTGGAAAGCCATCTCCCAGGATTCGCACGCAATTTCTAAATGACCAAAATGCAATAACACAAAATGCATACTATAACAATACGCTCCTACAAGGACAATGAGAAGCTGTCACAGAACCTTTACTATCTTCGCTACTACACAGACTCATACGTGCTTTCCAATAATGTCCTTGGCCGGACACACGTGACTGACAATGCATGCCCTCATAACACATGCAACAGACCCCTCAAACAGAACTCTGCTAAGTGGATTGGGCCTTAATGGATAGCAGGGGCCGTGTTCGAGTGGGAGGGCACCGTTTGTCTGTTCAAGGCCTGGCAATGGGGAGAAACATTCTTTGAAAAGTGCAGTCTGTCAGCTTGGAAATATACAAGAACATTTTCAGTACCTTTTAAGGTAGACGGTGTGAAGTGAAATAATGGCCCCTTGGGTTTCTAATTTGAGGCACATAAATGGACACCTTTTTTTGGCTAGTGTGGAATCAAATAGAACATTGTGGCGTCTGCTCTTGTTGGTGTGCTGCTGAAAGGAGATGACGCATCTCCAGAGACACACAGCTGCAAATGCGGGTGTGTGTGTGTTGGTGTGGATGCGTGTCCATATCTGGCTGACAAATTGTTTGCGGATTATGCTATCATAATATTGTAGAATGTCGCGGCGGTTTACACCTCAGGGCACCAAGAGTAAATAGCGCATCACTTGTGCCGCGCATAAAATTGCACGAATACTTTCAGTGTAACGACTATGTGTAAATATTAGCTGTTTTTCTTGTGACGCTTTTTCAAATTGCACTTGTTAGAATAATGATTATTCACTAGATGAGATCATGGCTAGAAAAAGCAATGATGTCATGGCTTCGCTACAAACCACTTCCAAGAGCAAGACTGCTTCAATTCGAGTACCTGTATTAGATTTTTATGAGTTTTCACATCTAAAAATAATAAATAAATAGTGGCCAGTGTCCTACACCATATCGTTGCACTTTGTGCAGGTAAATAAAAAACATCCTATTTGGAGCCCAAGAGACCCAACCGCAAAGCGATCCATCCTTCTATTTACTAGACTAGACTTATTCTGTTCCAAGATAGCAGTGAGCCGAACTGAACTGTCACGCTACTTTCCATGCAGGGCATGTTGGGAAAAGTATGGAAAGATCTGATTACTTTAGTTTGTATAATCTTTTACTTTTGATTGTTGTACTTGAACACTGCCATGATTTCTAGATCATAATGACACCACACAATTTTTCTATGTGAGGCAGATGACACACATTTCCGATTTGCCGGTCGTCTTGATTGTATCATTACATTTCCTCAGTTCATGAACAATTGTGATGTCATTTTCGGTCAACAGCAAGTGGCAAAATGGCCGCCCCGTCAGATGGATAAAAACAGGTGGATTTTGTTGCTTAATTCAACTGTGTTCAAACACTATAGCTACTTACAATTAATGTGGAACATTTTTGTCTCAATATTAACAATTGTTGGGGAACTTTGTGGTTTTTTTTTTATATTTTTATTTTTATTTTTTTTTAAAACCACTTCGTAGTAGTACATGGTATAGTTCATACAAATGAAATGCTGACTGCATCCACAGTAAGCGACTAACTACCGGTAATTGTATGCCTCTTTGCTAACCTAATCAGGCCCAAATGCAGTGGACCCAAATGCAGAAAGCAGTCCCGGAAGAAGACAGGTGTACTCAAAAAAATGTTTAATGAACGAAACCGAAGAAGAAAACGAGGCTCTTGAAACTATCAATAACACATCAAAATCAAAACAAATTCAAAGAAACAAACGCTTAGACTGAACTTGCATAGACAGTATTACCAGGATGAGGAGGGAAAGCAAAACAAAATGATCCAACAAGAACTGAACACAAACCAAGAACTAAATACAAGCAAAGCAACGAGACAATTAGCAACACCTGGACACAACACAAGTGGCTGAGGGAGCTGATTGGTAGACGCGTCACACATGGGCTGACAAACAGGTGGACACAAAAACGTAATGAGAAAGACATGAACAACAAGAAAACAAGACATACCATGAAGCAAAACAAAACAAATACAGATCATGACAATCAGAAAAGGGGATTTGGCCTCGCAAAACTGTATATAAGGCGCTGTTCTTTTCATTTTTTTTTTTTTCCCTCGGTGTGCTTCAGTGTGCACAGTGGACCATTCTCCTGTGGTTTTGATCCAATAAACCCATTTGTTATCAGCTTTACGATCTGAACTTTTTCTCCCCCTTGTCTGTCTGAAGTAATTTTTCCTCAAAGTTTTAGAGACTGAGTACATTCTATTTGCTTGCTAGCTGTTCCTGGGAACTGCATAGCGACATCCAGTCTGGTCAATACAGGCTGAAACCAGCCTTCTGTCTTCTCTCTATCTCAATTCTCTTTATTTCAGCCAACTACTCAGACACATGGCAACTACATGTATCTGACTTCAGTCCAAGATTTCCTCCCATTGTGCTGGCTTTTGAGCGAATCTGTTGTGCTTTCCCAATGGACAGTAATAGCCTGGTCATGATGTTATTATGATGACCACTTACAATCTAATAAGATGTAATATAAGAGTTGTGTCAGCTAACTGCCTTCAAAAAGATAATAATGCTCAATTGTGATTGACACTGCCTGAGTATTCATTGAACATTATACTGCATCATGGTGATTATTGTTTGACTTTGAAGTGGTGTAGGATTGCAGTAGCCAATCATTTGTTTAACTATGTGAGAGGTTCACAATATGAGAAACAACTTTCAATATGGTACAAGTTGCAGGCACAATATTTTTTAGTGGTGTGCTGCGAAAATTTTCCAATGTCAAATACAGTGAAAAAGTAGACACACCACTGTTCAAATGCCGGCTTTTTGTGATATATAAAAAATGAAACCAAGTTAAATAATTCCAAAGTATTTCCCACCATTTTAAGACAACACATTTGAATAAAAGTCTTCCTGAGAGGAGAATTAAAAATAAACTACAGATAATGTGGTTGCACAATTCTACACACCTTCTTAAGAAAGTGGTACGTGGCAGTGTTCAAAATTAACCAATCACACTAAAGTCATGTTAAATTGAGTCGAAATGTTCTAGAAGGCTTTCGCTGTCATTTACTTTGCTTTCTAGTAGAAGTCTGAACGTTTCGTGCTAACACTGACTACTATTTTTGAACTGTTCATAACTCCCTCCACTTAGACTATAGACCGAGTTCCAGGTGAAGAAAACAGCCTCAAAACATGAACCTGCCAACACCATGCTTCCTGTTGGCTTTTTTTTTATTTTTTTTTTTATTTAAATAAATCGGAAGGACCATTAAGCTGGTATCGCACTGACGCGAATGTTTGTGAACTTAGTGAATTTGTGTTTTCGTCATTGTTCGTAAAATGTTGCAAAAGGTTGCAAAGATGTTTTTACTAGTGTTGTTCCGATACCGATACTGGTATCGGCAGAGGTGCCGATACTGCATTAAAACAGTGGTATCTGTGTGTACTAACAAGTAACATGCCGATACTATTAATTCCAACGCTAATATAGGACTTTGGATGCAGCATCTTGTGTCTTGCTCGTGCACGACATTCACTGATTTGTGACATGTTCACTGCATGCCGATCTAAGATATCCTATTGGCCCTTGAATGCTCTGAACCAACAGAAGCACCGTTTTTTCGTATCAAGAAAAACAAAACCTTAGGTATCGGTACGGTATCGGCATCGGCCGATACTGCAAAGCTGGGTATTGTAATCGGGGTATCGGGGGCCAAAAAACGCACTAGTTTTCACTTGTCGCAAACATTTTCGTGTCAATTTTTCATTGTGTGCCAACATCTTTTGAAACCTTTTGCGAACCCTGACAAAACCCCCAAAATTGCTACGTTCGCAAACATTTGTCATGGAACTTTTCTTTATGGATTTAAATTTTCACTTAACTTTATTATGTTCTTTTTTTTTCTTTTCTTTAGAAATAAGTGAACATTTAACAGTTATGTTGAATTTTTTTGGGAAATACCATAGGACATTTTCCCACAAGCATTTGGGAGATTCCAACTGTGTGGGTGTGTTTTCGCAAATGAAGCCATGCAGGCTCTGATGTTTTTCTTTGCAAGATAAGGCTCCTGTCTTGGCCACCCAGACATATGAAAAAGATGGGATTGTTGACATGTGCCTACTAAACAGAGAGTACTTTCCAGAGATTTCTGCAGCTCCTTCAATGTCTCTGTTGACTTCTCGGCAACCTCCCTTCTCATCTTTTCATCAGTTTTTGGTCCATATCCAGTTGTCACGAGCAGTGTGGCCTCATATTTTCCAACTGATGATAGCTGTCACTGTGTTCCATCATAGGCTATATTTACTGCTTTGATTTTTTTTTTTTACACTTCTCCTGGCTGATACCTTTGTGCAATGAGATCCCTCTGATGCTGAGGAAACTCTCTGCAGACTGATTTTTGCTGTAGGACGTGACTACAAAAATGTCAGGAAAAGCCCATGAAACCACTTTAAAATTCGCCAAATTTGTACCACTGTACTAACTCCAATTTAGCATGACTGAATGTGATTGTTTAGTTCTAAACACAGCCTTTATAAGTGTGTACACGTGTGCAACCACATATCAGTTGTTTGTTTAGTTTTCTACCTCATTAACTCATTTGCTCCCAAAGACGTATTTATACGTTTGTTTGTTTGTTTGTTTTTTATGCTAGAGCATACAGAAGGCTTTGATGTAGCCTCTGAAATGAAGGAAACGCTTGAAGCAATGATAGTTATTACAAAAAACAGCCAACAGGTGGCAGCAGAGAGTATAAGAAATCAAACAGGGCAATGTTGCAAAAAAAACAATTTTTTTCCCCCACTATTTTAAACAGATTTGTAATGAAACTTAGCTACATTCTAATGCTAATTGATGCTGCAAAACAGAAACAGATAGAAATATACTTTTTTTTCCTGATGAAAGAAGAGATACTATTTTTTCTTTTGGTAGATTCCATGTTTTATAGCAATAGAACACAATACTCTGTGGGCCATGCAAATTCAATCAAAATCCAGTAAATGGATTGCTTCAGTGAAAATGGCTGGGACTGAATGAGTTAAAGATCACATTGGAAAAAAAGTTTGTAAACGATTTTGTCAAAATGATAACACGATAACATACCAGAAGAGGAGACCAGCACACAAGCAGGACGCACATAATCCCCATGAGCTGAATGACGGTCTCCGTGGTGAGTCTTTCCCAGTGTTTGGAGGCCTGAGAGGTGCCAGACTTGGTCTTACAGCGAGTAATCAGGCCGCGGATGGTCACCACGTTGCAGGACACCGTGACAAGCAGCGAGAAAATCCCCAGTAAGGCAAAAGTGAAGGAGAAAAAGATGTTGCCGGGCACCTCTCGGTCCCCGGTGCTGATGAAGCACCAGGTGCCGGGCCACTGACGCGTGTACTTGCCCACACCTGCTACGGGCAGGAGGGCGAAGAGCAACACCAGGCACCAGATGACCACCAAAGTCTGCTTGGTCACGCTGGTCTTCATGTGGTTGGAGTACCAGTGCGGGTTGGTGATGGCCGTGGCCCTCTCGATGGCCATGGCGCTGGCCATGAAGAGCGCGCACAGGCCGAAGGTGGTCATGCACACGCCGAAGAAGGCGCACAGGTTGCCCGACGAATCGATGCGCTCCCATCTCAGGTCGGCGCGATAAGCCGAGATCACGATCGGACTCGTTAGGAGCTGGCCGAACAAGTCCGTTAGCGCAAGAGAGCCAATGCAAAGCAAGAAGGACTTCTTCCTTCTGTTCTCCTTCTTCCTGTAGGAAATGTAGACCAGGATGAGAGCCAGAGAGTTGCCCACCATGCCGGTGGCCATCATGGTGATGGGGAAGACAACCGACACGTAACCGCAGGCTGCAGAGTCCGTCCTGGTAGCGTTTTCTTCCCCTGCTGACTTGGTGACATTGGACGTCAGCATGGCTCCTATTCTGCTCTGCGAGCCCACAAAGTCGCACTTGTCCGAAGTCATCCTTTCGGACGGGCTAAGAAACAAAGAAGAATCACAAAAGCCGTGCGTGTGGCCAACATCTCTTCAGAGTTCACACTGAGGATGAGATGAGCAAGCAGCTCTGTGCGTAAAAAGCGCCCCCAGTCCTTTTACGCGCCGGAGGCGGAACTGCCGTGGAGGTCTAGTGCCTCCTCCAAATAAAATGGTTGAAAGAATGTTTGCCGTTTTAAACGTGTGTGAATAACAAGTGACATTTTTCATTATTGTTTGTTGCTTGCTTCGTTTATGACTTGAGTAAAAAGTAACATACCTAAACCGTAGCCCGATAGACGTGATAATTAAGGTCAATAAACAGTGCTCGTGAGATCCCATATTAACGACATGGGAAAGATTTTGCAGTGGCACTGCCACATATAAAATACCATGGAGGACCAAAACTGCCAAAATTCGAAATAACTAAATAAATGACGAAATAAACAAATAAATGGCTAAACAAATAGTTAAATAGTGACTAAATAAATAGATAGATAAATGACTAAATTAAATAAATGTCTAAATAAATAAATAAATGACGAAAAGTGAAAATAAAAACTGATTTATTTCCATTTATATTTTTTTAGATATAATTTTGGAATTATATATTTTTTTATATTCATTTTTATTTTCACTTTTAGACATTTATTTAGTCATTTATTTATTTCGATTTTTGGCAGTTTTGGTCCTCCATATAATACAACGGCCTGGAGGAACACAAGTAAAAAATTTAATTTTCAGTCTTCAATATGATTGGCGGTGGATGACATCGACCATAATGTGAATGTTATTTAAAAAACTGTCTCGGGCTGTATGGAGTAGCCTACTTGGCTTAGATCATTCTACACTTTTTTTATTTTATTTTTTACCTATACTGATACATTCAAACTTAGAAATATACAGGCGTAAAAACAATTGGTCTTCTGACTTTTTAGAGAATGAGCGCCACCCGCTGGTTTTGTCGACAATCCAAGTTATACATGAAACTTTTTCGTAATGTGTTTTGAATTAATCAAATGACGTGTTCCTCGATTAAAAAAATAAAATTACAACTTTTATTAAAAAAAAAAAAAAAAAAAAAAAAAAAAAAAAACCCCAAGGCGTGTGGTATAAAGTTATCCAAGTTTTACAACTAGGCAGCTTAGCAATTTGGCAACATACTAAACTGCTGTTTATTTAAAAATAAACAAAAAAACGATGCAGCCTAAATGATTCAAATGAAGCTCTCATTGTAAGGTTAAACATTTTGTATGTATGCTGGAAATATTACGAGAAATGACACGTGCTCAAGTTGACAAGACTTTATTTACACACGAACCATTGTTTCATATGTATATTATATAAAGCATGAATTGTCACGATGTTCTTTAAAAAAAAGAAAAAGAAAAAGAAAAAGTTTGGAACACTAATATGGGGAGTACTTTAATCAAATCGCTTCCTCACTCTGGTAAACACTAATGATAAGCGTTTAATTGTTCAAGGCATTTAAATTGAAATTTTCTGCTGTTTGTGAAAAATAAAAGCTTTGCAATACTTACCTTAAAAACAAAGTAAACAAACAGTCAGTATATAATCCGACATGTACTTTTCCTGAAACGGTTGCATTTAAAGGGGGAGTGTCCCGGGAAGTTCCCCAAAGATCAACTGATATACTGCCACCAACATTACCCTAAGTAAGGGACCAACCACTTACATTAAATGGCCATGTATATATTGGTAGACAAGTTGGGCAGAGAGCGTGTTGAAATATAGGCAGAGTAGCTACTGTTACGTGTGGACGTTAGGGGGGTGAACAGCATACTGTATGGATGTGGTTGTTCCTGTGAGGGGAAACATGCACTTGCACCGAGGTTCATTTCGCTGAGGCGTTAAAATTATTATTTTTTCTTTTTATAACTGGAGCCAGAATGGGAGGACCCGGAGGACTTGTTGCTGCGCCTGAAAGCACACAACATGATGGGAAGGGGCGATACATTAGCATGGATAGTCATCAACATTCACCTCAGTGTACTTGTATCAAATCAAGATCATGAAAACCAGCACGACAAGGTCGTGAGCGAGGCGATAAACGGCTATAGTGAGTGCCACTGTGGTATTCCACTTTAAACCCAAACCTTTCGGACGAACGGGATCTAGAGCGCTTCCGCTTTCTCCCTCCAGATGACGACCTGGAGCGACTGCGCTTCTGGCCCCCCTCGGGCGAGGAGGGCGGGGAGGCGGACCTCTTCCGGGGTGAGGAGCCCTTTCCAGACCTGGAGCTGGATCTTTTGGAGGGATAAACCAAGCAGTGAGGTCAGTAGGGTCTGGGAAAGATCAGTACCAGGATGCAGCCTCAGAGTACAAGTACAAGCTACGGCTATAGAGGTTGCTCATCAGTTCACTTTTATGTATGCACGAGCATATCAAGTGGCCAAACGGGAAGATTTGAAACTGGAATCAAATTGCAGCTTATTGCTAATAACATTGGGGCCAAATATGTACCCAAAACTACCAATGTGATCTGTCCTTTAACAAAAACAGCAAATTTGTATTGCTCTAACTGATCCTAATG
The DNA here is from genome assembly GCF_051991245.1 of Festucalex cinctus. NCBI lineage: Eukaryota > Metazoa > Chordata > Actinopteri > Syngnathiformes > Syngnathidae > Festucalex > Festucalex cinctus. Next base: position 14,840,370 of record NC_135420.1, read on the forward strand.
CAGCCATAAAAAAATGAAATCTAAGATTAGAACATTGTTTGCCGAGCCTTGGGGCCCATACAAACACTCTCTGCGGGAAGAGAGTGCATGTCACCTCATTCACCTGGAGCGGGACCTCGAGCGAGATCCTGATCGGGAACTAGAGGAGGTCTTAGAACCGGATCTAAAAGACAAAACAGACAAAAACTCTCCAATATTTTCAAAAAGAAGAAGAACTAGCATTGAGCTACACTTTGATGATAAAACAAACAAACAAAAGGACATACATCTCTCTAGAGATGGCATATAAATATTTAACACAAGTTACATATGAGGTTTTAGGACGAGAAAGCCAGTGTTTAATTTGGCTGGTCTCTTTTGTATGTACCTAAAAATACATGGCTATAGCACCATCTGCTGTTTTAACAGGTGAATTGCAGCATGTGAATGGATTCTCTAAGTCAAATAATTTCAAAAATGTATCTTCACATAATTGAGGAGCAGTGTAAGAGGGACTAAACCATGCTAAATCAAACAGAAAAACAGCAACATGGAAAGTATGTCGATCAGTTAATCAGAAGAAAAGTTGAGAGCTGATACTGACATTTTGCCCGGCGTTACCCTTGACCTGCACCCGTTTACCTGGACCTCGACCGAGAACTGGAGCTGGATGAGGACGTGCGGGAACGGGACGAGCCAGAGCGGCTGCCCCTTTTCTTAGCTTGCTCCTTCTCCTCATCGCTGGCATCCAGGTCGTACTTGGACAGGTCGCCGTCTTCGTCATCTTCGTCGTCATCCTGAACGCAAGTTTTTTTGCCGACGTTAACGTCGGACTTCACACGCATTCTGCAAGATTCGTTCAAAAGTCTTTTCATGTCTGGCTGCGGGCTTTTGCGCTTACATCTAGTTTGTACTTGGACAGGTCACCGTCTTCATCTTCGTCATCCTCCTCTTCTTCGTCCACCTCCGGTGGTGGCTGAGCCTTTTTCGTGGCTTCTTTCTTATCATTTCCTTTTGAGGATGACGTCTTGCTACTGTTCTTCCCACGATACTTTTTCTTTTTCCTGCCAAACTGTGACATAAATGGGATATTTACTTAACCAGGGAAGAAAGTGTTCATGGTGTTAACACGCAACCACAAAAATCATCATATCATTGCTGTCCGATGACAAACTCACAACAGAAAACATTCTATGTGCTTTAGTAGTAAAGTAGTGTGTAAGTTTAGTAATGCCATGAATGTGTTGTGTATAACATAAGCAATGTGCAAGGAGACTTGCTAACCAAAATATAGCTAGCAAGACAAGCTAGCAGTTAGGCAAGCTTCTTCTGCTACCTGTTATTCTTTATATTTTCCATCTGGATGGCCTGTGGCATCACAACATTTTTACGCCCTCATCATGTGATTTACGGCTTATAAATACACGTTCATCGTTTACATGCACTTGTTCAAGCACAAACACGTTGAAAATGTCTATTGAAGAGATGTATGCGTTGTGTTTTTATGAACTACTTTCCAAGGAGCCACTTATTGTACCTAAAAAAAATAGCTTCATTGTGACATGATTGTCATTGAACACCAATATTCATTTCCCAAAAAGCTCCATGAGAAAGGGCGCACCTCATCATATTCACCATCAGATTCCTCTCGCTCAATATATTCCACATTTTCCCTTTCATTAAAACCGCCACCATAACCTGGAAGTGTATCGGAGAGGCAAAGATGAGAGATTGTATTGCATAACTGAACATATGCTAGAATGATGCACATTTTGCTAAAGTACCCGTTCTTTCTTCAAGCTTGGCATATTTGGGAGTGTTACACATGTTGCACTCGGACCGTCTCGCCCAGTTAACGTTTCCACATCTTCATGAGGGCAAGAGAGAGGATAATAAACATGAGCATAAAATAAACAGAGATACAACTTAACTCATTTGCTCCCAATAACGTGTAAATACGTTTTTTAATGTTTTAAGTGTCCCAAAGACGTATTTATACGTTTTTTTTTGTTTTTTTGTTTTTTTAATGATAGAGCAAACATAAGGCTTTGATGCAGTCTCTCAACTGCAAAGAACAGTTGCAGAAATTGTAGTTATTACACAAACGGCCAGCAGGTGGCAGCAGAGCAAAGGAGATCAACCAGGACTTTTTTTTTTCCTGATGAAAGAAGAGACTTTAATCTTTCTTTTGATAGGTTCCATGCTTTTATAGCAATAGAACACAATATTCTGTGGGCCTTGCAAAACCAGTCAAAATCTAGTAAAACAGCCGGGAGCGAACGGGATTGCTTCTTTGAAAATGGCTGGGAGTGAATGAGTTAATAGGTTTTCGGCCATGATTGACACTTACGTTTTACATTGCCAATCGTTAGCGCTGAACAGTCCTCTACTCTTCTCAGCCAGAGTTTTCCCAATCTCTGTTCCTCCTGCTTTCATCATCTTGGCCTCTGTGGTTTTCTCTATCCCCGCCAAAAACAAACAACAATATATCTTACATCAGCAATTTCCAAAAACTGAGGTGTGCTGCAGGAAATTACCCAATTCCACTTCATTGGCCCAATAATTATTTACTACAAATAAAGTATTTAGTCATGCAGGTCTACTAAATGTTATTCCAATAGAAGGCGGAGGAGGGTACAATTAACCTGCGTACTCACCTATTACCTTTCAAATAGAATACTACCTTTGTGTTTGATTTAGCAGGCCCAGATTTCACACTAGTGAGCATGTTTACATGTTTCTCATGTAAAATGTGATCTGACTCAATAGTTGGAAAAGGCAGCCTTTCACAACAAACTCACCTCTTCCACATCTATTACAACTTGTTCTCCTGGCAAAGTTTACATTTCCACACCTGAGGGAGAGAAAAAAATCAGCACATAAGTAAAACATACATTCTAACTGGTGCAGCACTTCGAAACACGTTCCATTATGAAAACAGCCAAGTATTGCAGCTGCCCGCTACTTGAGACGCTAGTATTGCATCTAAAACTACGTACTGATATTTATGTCCAGAGTTAAAACTCACATGACACTTTGCCCTCAATGTCAAAAACAAAAACAATCGTTAGTCAAGTGGAGGCTCGTAGAAAGCCGCTAACGTTAGCCGCCTCGTTAGCTTGCAAGCCAGCCATTAAACAAATCGGCGAAAATTAAATCCATCGAATCTGCACAAGAAACCAAATCTCGCTTCCTTGATTGGATTTATTCAATTTTGAGGCGAAATAATAAGAATGATGACGATCGTCGGCTACTTTGTGGCGAACGATAGGAGGGCCTAGCAAGCTAAACAAAGTTGACCTGCAGCTTCTTCAAGATACACATTTAAAAAAATAATAAACAAACATACTTTACGCCAACAATCTTTGGTCATTTTGTATTGAGCAATAACTTACTTTTTATCAGGACATATCCAGTCCCCGTCGCTTACTCGAAAGCTCTTTCCCGACATGTTGATTCGTGCTTCAACGCCGTGTGCTAAGTTGCGATTGCTAGCCAAACGTGCTCAATGTGTTCTCATATCTCAAAAGAGACGTCCGCCCCCAATGCTGCATTCAAGGGGCGTTGGTCACCTCGAAATTGTCTTTCTCTGCGCTTGATGTCAACGTTCAACTTCGAAATATTTAGCGCAATTTTCACATGTTTAATCTATGATATAGATAGATCATAGGTATTTAAATTATCTAACATTCAAATCAAATTCAACGGTGCAAATCGCTGGCATTTGGCGGAATCCTTGCACCAACTAATCATCACTTTTCGGTCGGTCCCCATGTGTCATTTGAAATGAATGGTCAATTTGGGGTCATTATGGTCAGACGTAGAATTATTTTCAATGAGAGGTTCTGAGTGGGTGAAAGATATCCTAATGAAATGCAAGGTGATATGAGCTGACCATTTTGAATTTTGAATAGAAATGGCTATAACTGCCACCTCAGAAAGGAATGTTTTAGGTGGAATTTGTGGAATGTTTTTGGTTGTAAAAAAAAAACAAAAAACGGATTTTTTTCCTAATTGGGAATTGAGGGAATGTTGAAAATGTATCTTAAGGTGAATTGAATATACCGAACATTTTGAATTTTGAATGGGAGTGAATTGTTGAGCATGTCAAGAAAGTGGGATGAATAATATTAATAATTAATTGAAAATTAAGAAGTTTATATTCAAATGTATTTAATGGTTAATTCACTGAAACATAAAGTATTATTTCACTATCAAAATCATTTTAAAAATATACTTTTTAAGATTTTTGCTGGTTTCACAATGGGCCACTAGATGTCACTTAATGCTATTACTACATGACACCGCATAGGTAGTGTAGACAATTTATTTGAGGAGTTGCACCACGGAACACCTTCACACAATCTGAGGTGAGTTGAAAAGTTTCCAACATTTAATATACTTTGTGTATTTGTGTATATAATATATCAATTCTATATAGTGATGCTTGTACCTCTGTTGGGCAATTGGAGCTATTCAGTTACACTACTATAGTCTTTGTAATTCTGAAAAACCCAAACTCGAGTCGACACAAAAGATGTAGAGTCGTTTGGGTGGACTTGATGGTCAGCCTGCACTCCCTCTGGCCGTCATTATGTGCTCCCGTTTTCTTTTGACTATCCACACCTGGTCGTCTAGTCATCATCAGGGGGATAAATAGGGTAGTGCTGAGGAGGTGAGTGTTTTCCTTTTGACATAACATGGCTTATTGTCAATGGTGAGGTTTGTCTGTTTTTGTATTTTCCCCTTTTTCCACATGCTACCCAGCTCCGGTCCTCGAGTAGCATGCTGGAGCTTTTCTTGTTTTAGTTTGGGCTGGTGACTGCCGGTAGACCCATTCATTTGTTTTTCCTTTTGTTGTTTTGTTTTACATTTTTGTCCTTATATGTTAGGGGGACAACATTTGACAGCCTTTGACTGGGGTTGGCCCAGTGTTGGCCCCACTTATATATTTTTTGGTTTGGGGTATCCATTCCTGTTGTTTAACTTCTTTTTGATTGTTCTAAATAAAACCTTGTTTGTTGTTGTTTTATCTCACTGGTGTCCTTTACGTTGCAGTCACTTATTGAGCCGAAGAAGCCGTAACAGTCATGAAATGTGAATTGCACAAAATTTTAGTTTTCTAAAATCACACTTTTTGGACAGGATGGCTTTTTGATTGGAAATATGTGAAGTGAGAAGTATGGATAAACTTTTCATCCAAAGCATACCACATCATGTGCTATCCTCAGGAAACAACTACAGTTTTTTATCCTCAGCTAAATCTTGTAAAGGAAATACCAACCATAGCTGAATATAACGACTGTAAGACCGGAAGAACTAGATGCAAACATCTGCGTTTTCCCTTAGGGGAAATGCCACTTAAAACTTTGTGAAGCAATTTGAAAACTCAAGTTTAAAAAAAAAAAAAAAAAAAAGGTCTGTCAGTGTCAGGATAACAAATGCCAAAAACGTTACAACTGTCTCTTCTACATGTGACTTTTCCCATATCAATAACAAAGGTAAGATCTCTCATTGTCCAAAGGCATCTGGACCTAACGAGCTTGTAAAGAGTAGGAGAAATCAGCAATATGACAAGTGTGCTGCATCATAGCTTTTGTATTGTTTTTCCCCAGCAAAATGTCAGTGAAGCCGATAACACCCACCCTCAGCCCGTCCCAGGCAGCAGAACTTGTGAAGAATCACTACAACCTGACTCCCTCTGAACTCCGCTATTTGCCCAGCTTTGAAGACCAGAACATTTATATTGCGGCAGTTGAAGGAGGCGAGTATGTGCTGAAGATGATCAACTCAGAGGACAGTAAGGACCCCATCCTGTTTGAACTGCAGACTTATGCCATGAATTTCCTGCATGAGAATGGACTTCCGACCCAAACGGTCCTGAAAACGACCACAGGGCATGACATGATCCTGAAAGACATTGGTAGGAAACCAGTTACTTCAGAATGATGGTCTCAATTTGCACACTACCATTATTGGATTGTGACCTTTGACAGATTGTGGCGATGGCTTGCAGAAGTGTCTGGTGCGCCTGTTGACGTATTTGCCTGGAATCCCTATTTCCAAGGCTCCTCTCTCACCATGTCTACTTTATGAAGTAGGCCAGACTGCAGCCAGAGTGGACAACATCCTCAGAGAGGTGCGCGTTTGTGTGACTGTTTTGTGCTACTGGAAGTCCCCCCTTTTTTCCCAGCTGTCCACCTGAATGCTTATGAATATTTTGACATGACAGCAAACATGAATAATTTCATCTGACATCTTTCATATAGTAAACTAGAATGTGCAGTTCACTGAAGCAAAGTGCAATTTAATTAATTAATTTTTAAATCTGATTCACCTTAAATGAACAGAAATAATAAAATATATTACTATTAACTTGCACAGAACCTACCCTGTTTTATTTTCATTATGTTTGAATTTCGATATTTAATATGTTGCCTTTCTGGTATGCTGTTGACGGTTTTTCTTTTTCTTGCTTCTTTCTCACCTCCCCCTCTCCAAAGTTATGTCTGATTGCATCGCAATACAAACTGCAAAAAAAAGGGAGTATTGTACAGGAACAAAACTATTGGGTCACAGCAAAACCTCTTCTGAACTTAGAAGGCATTCAGATAATGCATGACTAAGTGACGGAACAAGAAAGGTAACACAACAAAGTCACAAAGGGAGAAACAGAAGATCACAATTGCCCCCTTACACGATCAGATTCCTGCTCTTGCAGGCTAGCTTTAAAGCTAGCAGCTACCTTGTTAAGTGTTGGTAGCCAGCTGCTAATGCAGTCAACTTGGTAAGTGCCTTTAACCACTACAGAAAAACCTCTGCTTCTTGTTAGAAATTATTATTAAAACATATTTGGCTAAATATTCCCTGTTATAGTTACATTGTATTGAGAATTCCGAACATCCTGGCATTTTCTTATATTTCCACAATGCAACACTTCATTTCCAGGGCATATTGTTGTGCTTTTGTCTGTGACTAGCATACAAACCAGACATAGTGTTATCGTAGTTTAACAATATTTGACCACATTTTCAAATCAAATTAATCCTCACAAATCAAATTACAACGACCCGAAGTCCGACGCTTTTCAAACGACGTTAAGGGTCATTTCATAGAGGATAAATGCTGCATTCGAGGAAAGTGTGAAGTCGGATTTATCTCACTCGGGTTGTGTCAGTTCCGACCTCAAAGCGTTGGAGGTGAATGAAAACACAAAACATGTTCACGTGACACAACATGATTTGGAACGATTGTGTTAACTCGAAAAACAAAGAATTGATCTGTTTTGATTGTTGTTTATGTTAGCCTCAAGGTTGAAAACAGGGACACTTCGAGTTGGATATATCCGACTTCAAACTTCCTCGAATGCAGCATAAGGCCGCCATTTTGACTTGTAACTTAATCTTGGAATTGTCAATAAGGTACATTTCCAAGAGTGCCATTCTACAGATTCTCTTTTCTTTGAGAGAACATACAAATTGACAGTGGCCTCGCTGAAGCAGATTTGAATGCACACCATTTATTTTTTATTTTTTGCCCGCATACACTGGTGTTTCCTGTTTTGTTCCCAGATGGAACATCCACAACTTGACAAGTTGCAAAGGGACAATTTCAAATGGAGTTTGTCAAATGTCCCCATACTGGAGAAATACATTCATGTACTAGATGGAGACCCTCTCCAGGAGGTTGTAATGTCCGTCCTCCATCAGTACAAAGCTACTGTCGCCAACAGGCACCACAGTTTCCGCAAGTGTAAGTAGGCTATGATATTTTTTATTTTTTATTTATTTATTTTTAGCATTAAGGTATAACTGACTAGTAGAAGTTGGTCAATACCGGGTTTGCTAAATTAGCCATTAGCCTGTCAGATAATGCTGATTGTTATTGTAACTGTTATTGATGTTTACTGCTTATATCCTGCTTTATGTCTGCCTTCCCTCAGGCCTCATTCACGGGGACTTAAACGATCTGAATGTGCTTGTACAAGCTCATGAGAGCAGAGGCTACAGGGTGTCTGGTATCATTGATTTTGGAGATATGAACTTCGGTTGCTACGTCTATGAGCTCGCCATCACCATCATGTACATGATGCATTTGCACCCGAACCCCATTGAGGTGGCTGGACCTGTTCTAGCAGGCTGGGAAAGCGTCTTCCCCCTCAACGCGGCCGAGAGAGACTGCCTCTTTTGGTTGGTCCTGTCTCGCATCTGTCAGCAATTAGTTTTGTGTTTGTCCATATCGAAATGCTACCCTGAAAATAAGGAATATTTGTTGCGCTTATCCAAGAGCAGCACTTTGATTTTACACAAACTTTATGCCACAGGGAAGGAGCAGGTGGAGAAGGTGTGGTTCCATACTGCTGCCCAATTCAATGATGGAAAGTGACAAAATAAACTAGAAAAAAAAAATTTCCCGTGGAAATTTTGGATGTGACTGCTGACTCTCGCAAGGCGGAAAGCCGAACGCACTCTGGGTCACTTCCTACATGTTAACTTTGCAGGAGGATTAGCATGCTAAGCTAACATTAGCATTAGCGTGCTAACTTAGCATGATCATTAGCATGTTAAGCTAACATTAGCATTAGCATGCTAACTTAGCATTAGCATGCTAACTTAGCATTAGCATGCTAACTTAGCATTAGCATTAACATGCTAACTTAGCATTAGCATGCTAACGTAGCATTAGCATGCTAAACTTAGCATTAGGAAAAAAAAAAAAAATTAAAAAAAAAAAAAAAAAGAAAAAAGAAAAAAAAAAAAAAAAAAATTTTAAAAAAAAATAAAAAAATAAAAAATAAAAAAAAAACTTAGCATTAGCATGCTAACGTAACATTAGCATGCTAACGTAGCATTAGCATGCTAACTTAGCAGTAGCATTAGCATGCTAACTTAGCATTAGCATGCGAACTTAGCATTAGCATGCTAGCGTAGCATTAGCATGCTAACTTAGCATTAGCATTAACATGCTAACTTAGCATTAGCATGCTAACGTAGCATTAGCATGCTAAACTTAGCATTAGGAAAAAAAAAATAAAAAAAATAAAAAATTAAAAAAAAAAAAAATTAAAAAAAAAAAAAAAAAAAAAAAAATAATAATTAAAAAAAAATAAATAAAAAAAAATAAAAAAATAAAAAATTAAAAAAAAACTTAGCATTAGCATGCTAACGTAACATTAGCATGCTCAGCTAACATTAGCATGCTAACTTAGCACTAGCATGCTCACTTCCTGGTGAAATCAGGTCACTTCCTGTTGAAGTCGGGTCACTTCCTGTTGATATTAGGTCACTTCCTGTTGAAATCGGGTCACTTCCTGTAGATTTTAGGTCAGTCTGGGTCACTTCCTGTTGAAATTAGGTCACTTCCTGTTCAAATTAAGTCACTTCCTGTTGATATCAGGTCATTTTAGGTCATTTCCTACTGAAATTAAGTCACTTCCTGTTGAATTTAGGTCTGTCTGGGTCACTTCCTGTTGAAATTAGGTCAATCCCTGTCATACCTAATCAATTGGCCAAGATGGCCGCCACTCAGGGGCCGAGAATCCTGGGTGCACCTCAACAATTGGACAAGATGGCCGCCACTCTGTGTGTGTGCAGTGGTGCTGAAGTCCCTGGCCTAGCTAATCAATTGACCAAAATGGCCGCCGCTCCATGTGGGCAGAGGCCGAGAATCCTGGGTGCACCTCAACAAATGGCCAAGATGGCCGCCACTGTGTGTGGGCGGTGGTGGGGAAATTCCAGGCGTGGATGACAACAAGCAGCTCTGATTGGCTGAGGCAGTTGCTGTGCAGAAGTGAGAGAGTGGGCAGAATAGCTCAAAAAGCACCATTTAAATAGCAGTTCATTACATGACATTTCATAAACAAAAATATTATATTGTGCTTTGATTTTTTTTTATTAAGCGAAAATAGGGAATGATCTGAAGAGTTTAAAATTCGAATGGTTTTAATTGATCAAGAAATGTGGAAGTTAAGCCATAATCACTAAACTGAAAATGGGTTACTGTCACTTTAACAAATATGCGCATTCACGCACACACATTTCCTAAGTACCAGGTGGGCGAACATTTTGCTTGCTTCAATTGAGTTCTATGAGAAAGCGCACACCTCGAACAAAAGGCTCTCACGACTGAACGGTTTAAGATACAGATTTCAGAAATGCCCCGTTAGAACGGCAAGGCTTTGGGGAACGCAAGCATGTTCTCATTTTTTAAATCGGATAAAAAATGATCAAATTAGAGCAGGTTGAAAACGTGTGACTTTTAAAAAAAATGACAAAAAAAGGCGGCGAAAATAACATGGGGCTCAATGGGCGAAAAAGTGCGACTTCCCCTCGCTTCAAGTCAAATAAAAGGTACTAAATGACACCTTTGCCGCACAAAAGTGGGTTTGTCAGAAAGAAGACCCTTGTGACTACAAAATATCCAAATTTGATGTTTACTGAGCAAATATTGTGGCCACGGTGACGAGTTGAAGTGAAATTTTCCGAAAGAATTTTTTTTGTCTCTCCACTCTAGCGCTGATTGCTCCACTCTAGCAAACGCAATACACACTAATGTAAAGAGCCTTTTTTTCTTCATTTCACACCCTGTCTTTGAACCCGCACAGGAGGGAGCGCTTACATTTCTTAAAAAAAATTTCAACACAGAGCTAAAGATGGGAAAAATTGCAACAAAATGAGCTAAAAATCGTCTCGGTCGGTCAATGTATGTGCGCGCAGCGTGGCTTCGAAAAAGGTGTTAAATTTGTGGAGGTTTTTTCCCCTTCTCCATTCATTCCTATGGGACTTTTTGGGGGGGTTTTGGGGGAATTGCGTCGCCATGGTAACTCGAAATTCCGAAAAAAAATGGTACCCCGCCGAGTCAAATCGAGACGCATCTTTTGACACCTCATTTGTGCCGGTACGTTCAACGGTACGACCCGCATTCTTTCTGAAAAATCGGTGGAATAATTAAAAAAAATAATAAACGCCGTTTTTCTGGATACTAATATGTGACTGCTTTGACAGCAGTCACATAATAACAAATGTAGAAAGCTTGTCTTACAATTGCCATCCTCAATTGTTATGGCAGGACATTTTTGGGAGGGGTTTCACTATTTTGCATCCCATTAGTGTCTTCAGATTTTGTGAGCTAATTAAAATGTTGTTTGACAATATAAATATGAATAGATTAAATTTGCCTACATGAAAGATAATTTTGTGAGTGTTTTGATTTAATCACAATTATTGAGCCTTGATGTGATAATACCCCCCCCCCCCCCCCACATCTGACAATTATTAATTTACTGCAGCCATCAAAACATTCTTTGTACAATCCCAATTTGATGATGTTTGAGATTTCACAATTCGCAATTCCAGCTCTGGCATTGAAGTAATCTTAAAAGTGTGAAACCGCAGACCAACGTCTAAGGACACAGCCAACTCTAACCACAGGCAATTTTAAGTTAAAGTTTAATGTCACAGGCAGTGTGCAAAATGCACTTTGGTGAAGCTTTGTACAGTCAGTTATAACGTCAATAGCTGTTTGAATAGATTGTTGAAATTTTGATGAATAATTATTATTTTTTTCTTTTTAAAATAAAGCGTTTGGAATTTTGTTTGTCAATGAAATGAAGCGACTCAGCTCCATAGTCATAGATCAAAATATGTCAAATTCATTGGAACACCTTATACCTTTAACATGAGAGAATGTGAGAGAAATACACCTTCTGGTTAAACAATGTTTGGTGTATACATGGGAACAAAAACAAACCGGAAATTATTTTATTAGTGGACTAATACTATTTGCCGCTGCAGTTTTGCTTACAAATTGGAGTAATACTGCCCTCATGTGGTTAAATGAGGTGAAAGCGTGACTATTTGTGGTTAGGAAAAAGTAGCCTTCTGTTGTTTCTCAAACATCCTTATACATTCTTAGGTGGATTGATTTTTATTTTTTTTTTATTTTATTTAAAAACATATTTAAAGTCGCGTGCTTCCACCTTTGATTCTTATCTTTATTAGAATTCTGGGGTTTCTTCACATTAAAATATACAAAATGTAATTGTAATTAAACTTTGATCGTTTTGAGAAAAGCAAATAATTCGTAGCATTTCACATCACTGTCCTTCATTCCAATTATTCTCTTTGTAATGATAAGTTGAATGCAGTGTGTCACACGAAAGATGCTCCAAGAATATTAGTGTTAACGTACCGACTACTGTCGGTTAAAAAAAGTGGATCCCAGAAAATGTAGGCCCAGGCAGGAAAATACAATTTAGATGAGGTTTATTCACAAACCCACCAAAACGCAAAACGCTGGCTCAGATGCCTGGAGAAAAAACAACATAAAGCGCGAGTACAATACTCGGAAAAGTTAATAACAAAAAACACTTGCAAAAGACAAGGAGAAACAGGGGTTAACAAAAATTAATTACAACGCAAGCTAGTTCTATCTAATTACAATAACGCACACTACAATCTAACTATTAGTGATGTGCTTCTCGGGTCGAATCCCTGAAGCGTGTGCCGAGTAATGTAGATGAGTGGTTCATGAACGGCGATTCAATGCGTGTGTCGATGACGTACGTGATGACGTTTGAAGCCCCGCGAAGCGGGTGTACCACGTGACTGATTCAGGAAATGATTCGCTAGGTTTGAGTGTAGTTCGAAATAAAAGCGGCAAAGAAAAGCTATGGATTCCCCTTCACTTTTTGTGTTTTCGGGTCCCTTACTGCGGTACTTCTTTGCATTTTGCATTCGATTTGACCGACGACGACGAGCTTCTTTTTTTGCGATGGAGTTCAAGGAACCAGCAAGAAAGAGAAGAAAATATCCCCAGAGTTGAAAATCCCCTTCAGTACTGGGAATCACAGAAATATGCGCTTCCAAGTTTAGACAAACTTGCTGTCTCATATCTATGCACCCCTGCTTCATCAGTACCATGTGAAAGAGTTTTTTCAAAAGCAGGTGAAATTCTATGCACAAAAAGAAACCGCCTGAGTCCAAAAACTTTGGAAAAAATATTGTTTTTAAATAAAAATGAATAAGCACTTTATTTTACCTCATTTTTTCACATTTTCACTTGTTGCATAAGCACAAACATAGACAAAGTAACACAGAACAATTCATGTTAAAACACTCTTCAAATATATATTCTTTTGTATTTCGAGCATGATTTGCACCCCACCATTTTATTGCATGCACCAAGCATGTTATACATTTTCTGTCCACATGATGGCGTAGTCGAGGAAATGAATCATCTTGAAGCCCCTACGTGTGTGTGACGCTTTTCACTGCAGGGCTTCATTGCTTTACGGGGCTTCAGTTTGCCATCACTACTAACTATATACAAAACAGAAAGCGCCGTGGCAGATACACGTGGAAAAACACTAACTTATCAAATCAAAACAAATCAAGACTACTAGAAACGCAAGACTAAGATTCAGAACAAAAGGTCTAGAGAACGTCGTGAGCAAGGGCTGCGTGAAAGAAATAAACCGACAATGGTCGTGCCGGGAGTCCTTTTAAAGACCTCTTGATTGCGGTAACGCGCCTCAGGTGTGGCGCAGGTGGACACGCCCCCTTCACTCGCCCACTGAAAAAAACACCAAGCACACATACTGAGAGGATCATGACAATTATATTGGTGGAACGGCCCCAGGGAGAAATATCGTTCTACAGAATAGCGGGTGCAATTATTTGACTTGCCCTGGACATTGATAACCCGTGTTACTCCTCTGCTTCAAACGTATAGTTACATCATCTTCTTCACCACAAGCTGTGTTGTTTCCAGCAAAATATCAGTGAAGGATGCCCAAATTCAGCTCGTCTCAGGCAGCAGAGCTTGCGAAGAAACACGACAAGCAGAATCTCTTTGAACTCTGCTATCTGGTCCCGCTACGAAGACCAAAACATTCCTACTGCGACCGCTGAAGGAGGTGAGCATGTGCTGGAGATTGCAAACTCAAAAGACAGTAAAGAAAACGACTATGGGAATGATAGTGGTAGCAGAAAAACACGTTCTGAAAATTAACTAAATTTCAAAAACAAAACTCAAAACAATGAACATTCCAAAACTATTATAACCCACCCGGTTGTGCATGTGTGTACACACCAGAGCACAATAATTTGTATTTTGGAGTCATTTCATTGATTCGTCTATCACCTTTTCCTCAAGTTGTGTTTTTTTTATTTTTATTTTTTTATTTTTTTTATTTTTGACACGAGTGAAATGACATTGCCCAAACATGTCCTATCTGTCTTGGACAAGGTAGTTCTTTTTAATTGAGTGCACTCAAGATGAATTGAACAGGATTTTTTAATCAAACATTGTTTTAATCATCGTGTACCTGTTAGGGGGATGTGCAGTAGATTTATGAGGCCTGTACAAGGTTTATTAGGACATGGGAGGCCTCGCAAAGATAGTATCTGAGGTGAGGGAAGCACATTTTATGATGCAGCCTCCTGAAATGACACTTGGACCTTCATCTTTCATCCTCACTTACACTCAAAACAAAATGGCTGAGACAAACATCAATCTGCTCAAGTGCAGATAATTAGTGAAAAGGTGCCATTTAGGTTTCTTCCTTCACTTGTTGTTGGACCTTTTCTGGGTTTCCTACTGAGGATGCACTTCCCAACAGCTTTCAGAATTCTGGAGAGAAGGATCAAGACACATATGATATTCAAGCAACTCGCTATCAATAATTGATGAGAAGTTACAGCAAATGTTTCGTGGAAATGGTTGAACGTCTGATCCTTCAACCTGCCTGAAGCCAGATGCGTGCTTTTCCTGGTCTTCTAAAAGACAGGCGGCACTACCTTTACCACAGGCATACTCAAAACTACTGGCTTTATTAAAGTTGCTTATAAACCCTTACTAATAAATAGACATCGTGCCATCTAATCAGGTACTTTGTCAGCAATAGTGTTGCCTCGGGAGATGCTTCTTGGAGATTCTTTGGCTGAGCGGACACAGTTTTCTAGCACAGTAGTGAGGGTTTTGTGCAAAGAGGTAAAAGCTGTCATGCATGTCAGATGCCAGAGAGCTACGTGTTAAAAGCTGGTGGAGTCATTGTTACTGTCTTCATATAATTATGCACTTCTTTATTCATTAATATGCTTGATGCCAGTTTAACACTGTATGATTTTGGTCATCGAAGACTAATCATTTTGCACCTGACATTGAACCAACCTTTAAGACACTGTGATGTGAACATTACCGAGTCTACACAGTCACAGCTGCAATCGCCAGCAACGAATAATAAAGAGATGACGTCAAATGGGACTTGCATAACGCTGGCATCAGGCCAAAACCTACCTCCAAAATCGGTACTTTTAAGAAACCCTAAAAACAGCAGCGTGTTGAAACATTAACATTGCATTATCAAAGCGAGCAACCTGTTTTTAAAACACCTTAGATTGGTTAGCAATTCACAAAATTGACAACCACACATGCGTATTTACCAAAAGTAGATGTTTGAGAAAATATAAAATTTTGCCAAATTGTGACAGGAGGTTTTGGCCCAACGCTAGCAATAAGCTTGTTGTGGTCATGTTAGCATGCGTCAGCCAAGGCTAGCGGTGTACGTTAATCATGTGAATCACACTCAGCTCTGTTTGTAACGTTGATGACCCAAACTATAGCCAGATATAAATATGTCGAGTATCTTCCTATCCCAGGACTTACAAATTACTTTATGTGATTATGCTAGCTGGTGTAACGTGAGGGCTCGTTGGTGGTTAATGGACCACTCTTTAGAAGATGAGAAAGCAGGATGGAGATGGATTTCTTCTGTAACAACACTGTGTTACTAGTCACACGTAGCGACAGCCACAACCCTTCCTGAACACTCATCAGCTGACCAATTCTAACCAATCAAGAGCTAGCTAACTTAAGTAAATGCAAGTGAATGAAAAGAAGATTCACCACGTCAATTTAGCTACTTGTATTAAAAAAAATACCAAAATATATAAATGAGTAAATAATAATTATAGAAACATAAATGTATAAGTAAATATATATTTTAACAAATTAACTGAAATCTTTCTCCTTTCTGAATCTTACACTGGCTTAAGCTAAGGCTAGCAGTGTTGCTACATTAATAGTAGGGGTGTGAATTGCCTAGTACCTGGCGATTCGATTCGTATCACGATTCATAGGTGACGATTCGATACCAATTAATCCTGATCTGAATCTATAAGTTGATTATTGCGATTTTTTTCTACCCAAATTTAGAAAATACTAATCAGTAAACTTGTAAATGTACACCGTAAGATTTGTATGAAAATGTATTTATTTATCTGAAATTTCAGTCTTATAACTGTGAGCCGCTGTATTTCACAAACAATCTGTTGTAATCCGTTTCATGTTTGAACAGCATTGAAATAAAACATTAAGGCTTAATGTTTCATTAATATAACATTCTTCCATGCTTACTGTACGAACCCTAACCCTAAGTAAGACGTTTTGTTGAATATTTCCATTAAAAAAAATATATGTTTGAATATCGATTCGGAGCATATCGAATCGATTCGAGAATCGCGCGCTGTAATATCGTGATAAATTGCCGAATCGATTTTTTTAACACCCCTAATATACGAGCTTTTTAACTGAAGCCACTCTTGTCCAATCACAGACCAGTTATGACAAACGTGGGGTGGGGCTGATGTTGGGTCACATAAACTTAACCACGGCTCATTTTCTTGAACAAGGAGGACAAACCAGCGTCCTGCTTGTCATGGTTCGGTTCTCAGCCCTGTTGTGCTCTTGTGTGTGTGTTTTCAGTGCCAATTACGAGGGGGGCGTTTCCCAGCCCCACACCTGCATCAAGTTGGCAATCAAGACTTTAAAAGGACTCCGAGCAGCACTGCACGCTGTCGGATTATTATTTGCTCACCTCCGTGTCCAAGTGTTCTCCGCGTTTCCCTGTTGGTAAAAGTTTTTTGAATCTGCCGTCGTCTTTAGTTTACTTGTATTCACGTGTGTGTTTCCGCGTCGCCTTTTGTTTGATATACTCGTGTTGATTGATTCCGTGTACATTTCGTGTCGTCCTTGCCGGGTGCAAGTGAGTTATGTTTTTCTTGTCCTTGCTGTTAGCAAGTGTTTTTTGTTACGTTAGTTCTCCTTGCCGTTTGCAAGCGATTTTGGTTATGTTAGTTTTCCTTGCAGTTGCAAGCGCTTTTTGTTACATTCGTGTTCCCTGCCTTTTGCGGGAGTTTTGTGTTTTCCAATTCCTCCTTGCCTTTTGCAAGTGTCCTTTGTTACTGCCGTGTCCCTCGCCTGTGTGCAGGGGCACCGCTGAAAATTTCGTTGTCTTGCCTGCGCGCAAGCTTTGTGATTTCGGTTTTTCCAAGAGAATAAATCGAGGTTGTTTTCCTCCTCCGAGCCTGCCTTTTTGGGATCTGTTCTTTATCGACTCAATCGAGTCGTCACAGAATAATCCGACCATGGATCCCGCAGACTCGGAGAAGGTGAGACGGGCGTTGGCCAGCCAGGGGCAACGGGTTGGGCAAACTGAGACCACCTTGGTGGGACTCCAAGAGGTGGTAGGCAGGCTTGCTCACCGGTGCGAGGAGATGTTCGCGAGGCTCGAGCAGCTCGGTTCCCGCGGAGTGCTAAACTCGGAACTTCCGCGAACAGACTCAGCCACGTTGGCACCCCCAGCAGCTCCTAGGGAACCCGTTTTTCCCCATCCGTCGCGCTATGACGGACAGCCGGGTGGTTGCGGTCAGTTCTTGCATCAATGTTCGCTTATTTTCGATCAGCAACCGTACACCTACGCTCGTGATCAATCTAAGATTGCTTTCATTATGAGCCTCCTGTCTGGTCAAGCCGCTACCTGGGCGATGGTGGTGAGCAACTCACGACCAGACCTCCGGTCCTCCTTCCCGACTTTTGTTTCAGAATTTCAACGTGTGTTCGACCATCCAGTCAGGGGGAAGGAGGCCGGAGGTCGGTTGTTAGACTTAGTGCAAGGAGAAAGATCAGTCGCGGACTACTCGATCGCGTTTCGAATTCTGGCCGCGGAAAGCGGATTTGATGACTGTGCTTTACGAAGCATTTTCCGTCGTGGATTGAACACTGTACTTAAAGATGAGTTGGCGGTCCGTGACGATACGAACTCTCTCGAGGGACTTATAGAACTCACCATTCGGTTGGACAACCGCTTACGTGAACGGCACCGAGAGCGTGTCTGTGAGCGGCATGGGCCATCCGTCAACCACCGCATGACTGGACTCAGCCTCGTCGACGACGCAGAAGCACGTTCCCTCCCGGGCGCCCCAGCTGACACAGGGGGGCTCATGCAGGTCGGAGGTGGACGTCTGCATCCCGAGGAGCGTCGCCGTCGATGGCTCACGGGAGCCTGTCTCTACTGCGGTCAACCAGGGCATCTGGTGGCTTCCTGCCCGGCGAAACCACCACGTCGGACGCGACCAACCACCCGACTGGGGGGTCGGGCCAAGGAGACCCAGGAGTCTGGAATTGACTCGAACCAGGGTAAGCACTTGCCGGGGGGAACCGAACCTAGCCTTGCGAGTAGGACTAGCTGTGATGTTCAACGGTTAGAATTGACAGGGGAGTTGTCCGATGGCGGTATGAATCTTAAAATTAAGGCACTCATAGATTCGGGGGCCGATGATTGCTTCGTCGACCCGTGTGTGGTCGAGGCGTTAGGGAGTCCGATGGAACCATTAGAGAAGGTTAAGGAGGTTTTCGACCTTGATGGGCGGTTATTGGCGCAGGTCCGACATGTTACCGGACCACTTACTTTGAAGCTTTCGGGGAACCATGTTGAGAGAAGGAGCTTTTTCATTATGCCATCCCGTTCTGCTCCTCTAGTGTTGGGCCTGCCGTGGTTAAAGACTCATAATCCCGATATTGATTGGGAGAAGCCGGCCCTAGAGAACTGGAGTCCCTTCTGCCATGCTCATTGTTTGAAGTCGGCAGGAGGGGCTACCACAGTACCAGTTAGCCTAGCTCCAGAACCCGTTTGTCTTGATCATGTCCCCGAGGAATACCATGACCTAAGTAAGGTTTTTAGCAAAGATCGCGCGCAAGCATTGCCGCCCCATAGGCCTTATGATTGTGCGATAGAGTTGATCCCAAATGCGCCATTGCCGGGTTCACGCCTTTATCAGGTGTCCCAGCCGGAACAGGACGCCTTACGGGAATATATTTCGTCTTCACTAGCAACCGGTCAGATCCGACCGTCAAAATCACCCGTAGGTGCGGGGTTTTTCTTTATCGAGAAAAAGGATAAAACTCTCCGTCCGTGCGTAGATTATCGAGGCTTGAACGACATTACCATAAAAAATAAATATCCGCTTCCCCTGTTAGACTCAGCATTTGCCCCGTTACAGTCCGCTAGAATTTTTACAAAGCTCGACCTGCGTAGTGCCTACCATCTGGTGAGGATACGGGAGGGGGATGAGTGGAAGACCGCCTTCAAGACCCCACTCGGGCATTTTGAGTATTGCGTAATGCCATTCGGTTTGACTAATGCCCCAGCGGTGTTCCAATGTCTGATTAATGATGTCCTTAGGGACATGCTGAACATTTTTTGTTTTGTCTATTTGGACGACATCTTAATTTTCTCACGCGATGTGCACGAACACCGGCAACATGTCCGCTTGGTTCTCCAGCGCCTTCTTGAGAACCGGCTCTACGTTAAGGCGGAGAAGTGTGAATTCCACTCTAAGTCGGTTCAGTTCCTGGGCTTTATCATTGAGGGAGGGCAACTTCGAGCGGATCCGGTCAAGACCCAGGCCGTGGTCGATTGGCCGAGCCCCAAGACACGGAAACAGCTGCAACGTTTTTTGGGCTTCGCCAATTTCTATCGGCGTTTTATTAGGAATTATAGTTTACGGGCAGCCCCACTTACCAAGCTGACTTCGAGTAAAGTCCCGTTTAGGTGGACACCTAGTGCCGAAGAGGCGTTCCATGATTTAAAACAGTTGTTTGTCAACCCACCTGTACTGGTCCACCCTAATACCGATGTTGCTTTTGTGGTCGAGGTTGACGCGTCGGATTCAGGAGTGGGGGCAGTCCTGTCCCAGCGGTCGCCAGAAGACGGGAAGCTCCACCCCTGTGCCTTCTTCTCCAGGCGACTGAGCCCCGCTGAGGCCAACTACGACGTCGGGAACCGGGAGCTGTTGGCAATTGTCCTGGCGCTACAGGAATGGCGACACTGGCTGGAGGGCGCCAAGGAGCCCTTTGAGGTTCTGACGGATCACAAAAACCTGGCGTACCTCCGGGCCGCCAAGAGACTCAACTCACGGCAGGCACGCTGGGCCTTGCTGTTTACACGATTCAACTTTGTCGTGAACTATCGCCCGGGTTCCCGGAACCAGAAGTCCGACGCTCTGTCCCGAATGCATGATGCTGCAACTCCCGAGGTCGGGACAGAACCGGTCCTGCCAGAACATTGCTTTGTGGGCGCGCTGCGTTGGGAGATCGAAAAAAGAGTCCTGGATGCTCTGGAGGGAATCACTATTCCTGGGGAATGCCCGGCCGAGAAACTATTTGTTCCTGTCCCGTTGCGGGCGGAGGTCCTGCAGTGGGGTCACAGCTCACGAGTGGCATGTCATCCGGGAATTAACAGGACTCTTGCCCTCGTCAGCCAGCGTTTCTGGTGGCCAGAAATGAAGAAGGACATTGTCGAATTCGTCAAGGCCTGTACCGCTTGTGCATGCGGCAAATCCTCCCACCAGCCTCCGGTGGGTCTACTACGGCCGCTACCCATCCCGTCGCGGCCATGGTCCCACATCTCCCTGGACTTCATCACAGGCCTCCCTAGGTCGAGAGGAAACACAGTGATTATGACCGTGGTAGACCGGTTCTCTAAGCTGTCTCACTTTGTCGCCCTCGCCAAGCTACCGTCATCCTGGGAGACAGCACAGCTCCTCATCCGTCACGTGTTTCGGCTCCACGGCATTCCGATGGACTTGGTATCAGACCGTGGGCCGCAATTCATCTCCCAGGTCTGGAGAAAGTTTTGCAAGCTGCTGGGGGCCACCGCCAGCTTGTCTTCTGGATATCACCCCCAAACAAACGGCCAAACAGAGAGGGCCAACCAGGACCTCGAAGCAGCCCTCCGATGTGTTTGTCTACACAATCCTGAATCCTGGTCTTCTCACCTCTCTTGGATCGAGTACGCCACCAACACCCTGCCGTCATCAGCGACTGGACGCTCACCTTTTATGGCGGCTTATGGCTATCAGCCACCCCTGTTCCCGTCACAGGAAGGTTTCATTGAACTGCCCACGGTCCAGCATCATCTTCGGCGGGCCCACAAGGTATGGCGGGAAACCCGAGCGGCGTTGTCCCGCACGGCGGTCCGCAACAAAGAGATCGCGGATCGCCGGCGGCGTCCGGAACCCTCCTACCAGCCAGGAGACAAAGTCTGGCTCTCTTCCCGGGACATGCACCTTGCTGGGTGCTCCAAGAAGTTGGGTCCGCGTTACATTGGACCTTTCGAGATTCTCTCAATCATTAATCCTGTTACAGTGAAGCTCAGACTACCGCCCTCACTCAAGGTGCATCCGGTGTTCCACGTCTCCCTCCTCAAGCCAGAGACCCCCAGCCCTCTGCATCCTCCTGAACCAGCTCCGCCTCCTCCCCGGTTGGTCGATGGAGATCCCGTCTACACGGTCAAAGAAATCTTGGACTCGAGGCCCAGGGGCCGGGGCTTCCAGTATCTGGTCGACTGGGAGGGCTATGGACCCGAAGAGCGCCAGTGGATCCCCCGCTCCTGGATCCTGGACCCGTCATTGCTCGAGACCTTCCATACTGCACACCCAAATAAACCAGGTGGTCCGCCAAGGGGCGTCCGTTAAGGGGGGGGTACTGTCATGGTTCGGTTCTCAGCCCTGTTGTGCTCTTGTGTGTGTGTTTTCAGTGCCAATTACGAGGGGGGCGTTTCCCAGCCCCACACCTGCATCAAGTTGGCAATCAAGACTTTAAAAGGACTCCGAGCAGCACTGCACGCTGTCGGATTATTATTTGCTCACCTCCGTGTCCAAGTGTTCTCCGCGTTTCCCTGTTGGTAAAAGTTTTTTGAATCTGCCGTCGTCTTTAGTTTACTTGTATTCACGTGTGTGTTTCCGCGTCGCCTTTTGTTTGATATACTCGTGTTGATTGATTCCGTGTACATTTCGTGTCGTCCTTGCCGGGTGCAAGTGAGTTATGTTTTTCTTGTCCTTGCTGTTAGCAAGTGTTTTTTGTTACGTTAGTTCTCCTTGCCGTTTGCAAGCGATTTTGGTTATGTTAGTTTTCCTTGCAGTTGCAAGCGCTTTTTGTTACATTCGTGTTCCCTGCCTTTTGCGGGAGTTTTGTGTTTTCCAATTCCTCCTTGCCTTTTGCAAGTGTCCTTTGTTACTGCCGTGTCCCTCGCCTGTGTGCAGGGGCACCGCTGAAAATTTCGTTGTCTTGCCTGCGCGCAAGCTTTGTGATTTCGGTTTTTCCAAGAGAATAAATCGAGGTTGTTTTCCTCCTCCGAGCCTGCCTTTTTGGGATCTGTTCTTTATCGACTCAATCGAGTCGTCACACTGCTTAGGGTTCTGCAGGACACATCACTGAAAATTAGGACTGTCCTGCTGAAATCAGGACGCCCGGCCACCCTACTCACCTAACAAGCTGACTATCTTTATATTCCTCCTTTTTTCTTGTCTTTTCAAGACCAATGCAGCAAGAACTAAAATTCATCTCATTGTTGCTATGACAACAATAACCTGAGAGGGTCGCATGATGATGATGCAACTGAAATTCACTCTGTCCTCGCCGAGATTCAACTTCGCTCGATCACAAAATGTGAACACACAGTAAATGAATCATGTACCCATTGTACGCCGCGCAATGCGGCCTCATTTATCTTATAAGACTTACACAAACCGACAGGGGAGAAACAGGCTTTAAATATAACTTTTTACTATCATGCACATTTTTTTAGAGGACACTCTGACATTTCCTGGTTGTGATAGGTAAACTGCAATGTGTTAGTCAACCCCATCAGCGTTCCATAATGCAGACGAGTGCACAGTGAAACAGCTTGCTTTGGCAGATGTGCAGCTGCATTGTGCCATATCTCTGTTCCTCTCATCCAGTCCTTATCGCAAAAGCACATTCATTTGGGAAACCAAAGGGAGAACGTGCTTTGTGCTAAGAAAACGCAGTCGACAAAGCGTAAGCATAAAAGTGAAAAGTCCAGCGTGCCAGTGTTTGGTTACATGTGCAAGACGGACGAAGTCATCATAATCTTAGTCTTTAACTGTTTCTATACAATTTAATAGATTCACAATCATCATGATAAGATATGAGATTGATATTCCAAAATAATTTCGAATGCTTTGACTAGCCCAATTCAAGTACGAGTACTCAACTCTTGACTACAAAACAAAAAACAATGACAGATAATTTTACAGAAATAGCTTTGTATCCCAACATTTTTCCTTAACACTGTATGAAATTACTGGTAATTTTCTATTGTCCTGCCCCCCATTTGTTCATAAAATACACATTTTGTATAGAACACACAATAAAATTAGTTTAAATAAATATTCTTAATGTGTATCTGTCAGATATGTTTGCCTCACGTTCCTGATTGTAAAACGGGAGCCGCCAATTGCCGTCGCGAGTACCAATAACTCGCCCATCCCTAGCTTTGATTCTAAATTTGACAATAGAAATATGTCCAGGCAGTAGGAGAAGTGATGTTTCTATCAAATAGATCAGAGAATTCTTCAAAGAACAGTGTTAAGGAGCGAGAGGAAATCACTGCTGATGACTCATCCGTGCAGTAGAAGGCCATGGCTATTGTAATGTTCTCCAGTGTCAATGCTCAAATACTTTTGTCAGCTGTGCCATGTAGACTTCTGTTTAATTGCCACAAGTCACCTTTCTGAGCCAAATGAAAAGGCTAAGAAAGAGAGGGAGAGAGAGAAAAGAGAGAAGTCATTGTTCATTTAACACCAGTAATTAATAATAATAATAATAATAATAAAATAAAGATGCCACGGAAGAGGCGGGACTGTTTTTGTACATCAGTTTGTTTCCGGTTTGGTTTGCGACGTGTGGGCTGTGTCAAAAATAATTGTGCTTCCGACTTTGTGCCCCTCAGTTGCGCGTTCGCAACCCGGACCGGAAATAAACTGTTGTGCAAAATCACGTGCCGCCTCTTCCGTGGCATATAACCCATAAGGAAACATAATTTTGTTTGACCAGAACCATCCACACTCACAAGCACACCTAGGGACAATTTGGAGCGCCAATTAACCTGCCATGCATGTCTTTGGAATGTGGGAGGAGACCGGAGTACCCGGAGAAGACCCACGCGGGCACGGGGAGAACATGCAAACTCCACCCAGGAAGGTCCGAGCCTGGACTCGAACCGGAGTCCTCAGAACTGGGAGGCAGACATGCTAACCAGTCATCCACCGTGCCGTCCAATTATTATTATTATAATTATTATTATTATTTTATTATTGTTATTATTATAAATTGAGACCGAGGTGGTAACCCCGACTAAGATGGGCAACTATCGATACCAGGTATCGGTGCTGTGTTGAGCAATATCAGTCGCTCAGGCTGGAGGTGGTGAGCAAATTAGGTGGATGTCCACCTCTGAATGTTGTACATAGGAAAAACCATGCTGTAATAAGGAAACATAATTTTGGCCAAGATCAGCATCAGGAGCTAGCTATGATTGAGTAAAGCAGAAAAATTATCATGCAAAATTATGATAAAAATAGGAGTTAAAAAAAATAAAAAATAAAAAACTTTGGTTAAATAAAGACCACTGTCTCATCTTCTTTCTTTAGTTATATCGTCTGACTAAAGGGTTAATTTGTTATTACAACGTGATGAGCAATGCTGCAGAGCGGCTGACTAAAAGTGTCAAACATCAACTATCCATTCCGTCGGTACGTGATCAGTATCAACACCAACACAGTGTGTTGTAAATGTTGTTTATTCTTAGTGGGGTATTGACTGGCGGCGCGACATCAAGGAGGAGATGGACTCTCAACAAACAATTTACAGAAAGCAATTTCCCAACCTGCATTCAATTTAATGTGTTTTTAGTTTGCTTTTCATGACATTCGATGGTTCTTCCTTGCTTACCTCAAATTAATTCCCTTAACTTGATTTATCTGCCCTCCCCTCCTCTCCGCTAACTTTTCCAGAGAAGCTGTTTTGGATTCCGCTAATGCAGGTAAATGGGAAGCAGCTTCCTTGCAGCCGGCTCTATTTGTCACCAGGGTCTGCTCCCGGCACTGACACCGTCCTGGCAATAGGGTGATTAATGTGATAGGTGGAATTTGTCTCGTTATGTTGACAGCGGCTAATGAATGCCTTGTAAACAGCCGGTCACAGCTGTTAATGCATCATCATAATCCTGGATTAGGCGGTGCCAGGAATGACCAATCAATGCAATTAGTTAGACGGAATTAATTTGCCCATTCTTTGACTTTCCTGCAATGAGTTTCAGTTCATTCAGCAACTCGATTCACAAAGTGACACTGAATATCTCCCATTCAATAAAGAACATCTGCTGTAACTTCATTTGTGTCCACTGTAGCGCACAATTTGTTGAATATATGCGCACACAAGATTGAAATGACAACCGATAGCCATCGTTCTTTTTAAAAAATCCCATCAGAAACTGCAGAACTGCTGTTGCAAAAAGTCATTATGTAAAAGCTGCTTTTAATTCCTACCTCTCAATGTCTCTGAGAGAAAAGACGGGTGACTTTTAAATGTGAGCATTCGGTAAAGAGGTCACCAAGAATGTCATTAACATCCTGTCACTTATCTCTGTCACGGCTAGCTGGCGCCAGCTCCATTCGCTGCTTCTTGTAGTTTGTCTCACTTTGCTTATTTTCAGCATCTGCATGGGACTTCGCTTTAGTAAATATCCAAAAACCTCAAGCACCCGGTCAGCTCATCCTATTACCGACGTGCCGGTCAATTGAGGTGATCAATTTGCATAATGGAGCATTAAATTGGGCCCATCAAATCCACTTCTCAGCAGCTTGGAAAGCTCACTCAGACCGGCAATTTCCTCTCCAAGGAGTGACATGTATCCACCTTAGTGGAGTAGCCTAAAACTACACAGCCGGAAACATTTGAAAATACCGCCTCAACACTTTTATTCATGCATAAACTGTTTAATGTTGCTTAAGGCAGAGACAATTATGGGTGAGATTGAGCTTGTCTTTATCTTAAGCCTACTTCCACCAAGCGGTATGGCTAGGTGGACATTTCTCAATATTTTCAGTCCCACTTTCATCAGGCTTTCATTAGTTGGGTTGAAAAATAATTGTCACTTTTGTGTTACAATGCAAAAAAAGTCAATATTAAAAAAACAATACAGTGAAAAAAAAAAAAAAAAAAAAAACAATACAGTGGAATATGTCAGAGGATTATAAACTGTATGAGTCTAGAAATGCATCTAGGAAACCCTCTGCTCACTGCTAAATTAGATTTTCCCCAAACACAGCACTTTAACAACTGTAACAAAGTGCTGTATATATATTTTTTTCTTTTGAATACTTTTATGTTGAATGTAAACAAATAACTGCAGTTTTCTAACAGGCGTTGATAGGGATGTTCGAAACCACTTTTTTTCAGACCGATATCGATACTCAGACCCTCAGTACTCACCGATACGATACCAACTGCCGATACAAGTAGTACATTTTGACAAATTAAAAAAATCACTAAAAGATATTTTTAAACAAATATATTTCCTTCAATTTTGACAAAAAAAAAACAGCACAGTCACTCTTCAATAGTCTTAACGCTCAAAATAAAACACAAAAATGCTCTTTTAGTTTAAGATTCACAATTTTGAAGTATTTCCAAACCGGTGAAGTTTTGGTGAAAAACGGCTGCAAGCTAGCGCCAGTTACAGGCAAGGAGGACTCACTTAACGTCTTCCCCCCCTGCCATCGGTCGCTTGTACTCGTCTGCGTCACGAGTACTCGAGTACTTGAAAAAAGGCTGGTATCAGCCCGATACCGATACCTGGTATCGGTACTTGCCCATCCTTAGGTGTTGATTATACCATACCACAAATGCGAAAGAAATGATTTAAATCTATCTCGTTCAGTCCTCTCTCTTGTTTCACTTTACTTCATTTATCACCACTATCATCCCCCCCTATTTCTTGTCCATATCTTTCCATCATTGTGTTTGTGTTTTTTCACCGAGTTTCTAAAATAAAGTCAGTTCTCTGAAGATCTTGGACTCAGAGCAGTATCAAAGCCGCTATTTAGATTCATGTCAGCTCTTTTTGGATCTGTGGCCAATTGTGCCTGAAGAGCCGTGATTGATGTGCGCGCTGTGTGAGTGGCAGGCGGAATGAGACAGAGCCATTGCTGCATACGTCTTCTACCATGTCGCCATTGTGCTTGGGCCTTTCTCTAGGGAGAACACTGTTGAGAGGAGAATGGTCCTTGGTCCGCATGTTTTGTTAACTGGACACTTGAAGAGGCATATTTTAACTTGGTTGGTTTGGCTAGAAGCAGAAGACTTGACTGCTAAAATGGGCTGATAAGCCAGACAATTTTGCTGTGATATGACACGCAACATTCGCTATCCCTCTACTATCATCTCGGTTAGAAGGGATCAATTTAGATGGATGTACGCACAATCAATCAATCAATCAATCATTGAAATTCTATTTAGCCACACAGCCTTTGTAATTCATTAAAAATGCAGCTCCAAGTGCTTTACTTGAAATAAACATCATATAGCTAGCTAGCTAGCTAGCTAGATAGATAGATAGATAGATAGATGACCTGTGTGGTGCATGTGGAGTGGACTGCCTGCATCCTCCACTTCTCTAAGTTTCTGATGTGCTATTTCAGATCAAGTGCCTGCTGCATCAGAGGCCCGAGAATACGGAAAAACACTATCCCCCGAGAAGTGAGTGGGAAGCGAGAGCCACTGTTTCGCTGTCAGTTATCATTGCCTGGAACCATATTTTGGTTTCTTGTGCATAACATAGTGTTCCTGAGATTCAGCTGTTGAATAACATACATAAATACTGTACATACATACAAATGTTTTGCCTCTATTTTCAGCAATAACTGGATAACTCGGAAAAAAAAACAATTTGACGCTCATAAGGGACTATTATTTCTTTCTGCCACTGGCAATCTTCAGCAATGCTAGAAGCCTGCTCAGCTTTGGCCTGGCAAATAATTGACATTAAAGGACTGAAATATTCCATTATAAAGCTAGTATCAAATGTTTTTTTTGCAAAATTGCTACTGAATGAAAAGGCTGCATTGTGTGTCATTTAGCAGTCTGCTGAGGATGCTTGAATAAGATAGCACAGTCGCCTCGAGGTCAATGCTGATTTTTATTGCATGGGTTCTCTATCTGTGAATCCAGTTTCCTCTCACATTTGAAAAACAAGCCTAATTAAAGCCACACAATTCTCCATTGGTGTGATTGGATGTCTTGTCTTGTCTGTGTCAGCCTTGTGACTAACTACACTGTGAGAGGTTTTTCCATTGTTCCAATATGTAAAGAATTTCGCAACTAAGCTGCGGTAGTTTTTCTTTACGGATGATTAACAATATATGTCATTGAGTGTTGTAATATGGTCTGTTCATATATCCGTTGCTTGAAGCGTTACAGCACTGCCAGTCTGCCACATAGATGCTTTTCGTTAGCCCGTCTATGGTGTTTTGCATTTTTTGTTAGCATTAAGCTAACTGAATTAAAAGCCAAACAAACGACGACTCCTAAGTTGCATCACTCACGATAATCATTTCCTCATACCTCATTTCCTTAGTGCGTCTGCCTAAAATGTGTCCCTTCTGCCTCGTCCCCGTCCTTCCCATGCCGGGTTTGGACAGCCGCCCCAAGGACACAGCATAGTGACTATGATTGAGCAATTTTTACTGGGTGCGCCCCACAACCACTACCTAGCAACATCCATTCATTCATGTTTCTATAACCTGTTCAAGGTCGTGGGGAGCCGTCGCCTGTTCCAAGTAAACGAAAGGCAAACTCCCACATCCTGGTCAATAACAGGGACGACGTGGTGTCAGTGTTGCCCCACACTTTCATTCAAGTAAAAACTGCCACTGATTGAAGAATAACTATTTAGTCATACGTTTGACTTGAAAAAGTTGAGTCACTTAATTTGCATAATTTGTCTGTTGAAATCAGGGATGCCCAAACTGCGGCCCATGAGCCAATTGTGGTCCAAAATCGTTTTGTAATACGGTCTGTTTTTGCATTTATTTAACTGGATTTTACTATAATGATTTAAAATGTATCGATTCATTTAAAAAAAAAAAAGAATTTATTTCATTTAATAATTGGTTAATTTAATTTGACATTTATTTTTTTTAACTTAATAAAATGAATTAAAAATGATAATGAAAAATGAATTAATCAAAAACGTTAACATGAATTATTTCATTAAATTTAACGTTTTTCCTATAATTGGTAATAATATTATTGGGTTATTTAATTATTTATAAAATTTTACATGTAAATAAAAAAAATATATGCAACAATTGTTTAATCAATTACAAATGAAATGTATAACTAAGTATGAATTATTTTCTTATTCAAATAAACTAGACCACTGATGGTGTGTACTGTCAGTGATGTGTACAGTGGGAGAGGAAATTGATGGATGGGTTCCAAAATTTAACATCTTAAATCCACAGTTTAACTTTTTGTTGAACCTCATCTACAAATTTTAAAAATCAAATATGGCCATTGAGTATAAAAGTCTGCCAACAATCAGTGTAAATCAAAGTCCTTGGCAGGTTCCAGGACTGCGTAAGGTCTGGCTCTTTTCAGGCAAATGTACCTGGTTCTTTTCAGCACTTTCCTATTCATGTTCATCTTCAAACATTCATAGAAGCAGTAGCTGTCAAAGGTCAAATCAGCTGTTTTTCCCTCAGCATGCCGCCGGTTGCTATTTTCAACTGTATTGCCTCCATGCTCATTAGTGATAACACAATGTGGGCGACAGACTCTTTTGTAGCTTCAAACTGAAATGAAACAAATCCACCTATTTGGTAGAAGCTTAAGCCATGAGGTACTGTAAATGTGTATGATTTAATTCTCCAAACAGGTATTGATGAAATACGTGTGAAGGTCACATTGGTCTTGAATGTCTGGTCAGGATTGCACAAGTCCGACCAAGTTCTTGTCTCATGACACCTCTGCCTCTGACACCCGATTAAAAACATCCCGCTATCTGAAAGCAACACTTTTCTTCATCCTATTTTAAATGTCACGCCTGAAAGAAAACTCAGCTGAGTGTTTGCCCCTCCATGCTCTAGATCCATACCATTAGCATAAATGGAGAATCAATTATTTCAGCCCTGATGGAGCCGATTATGCAGAGAATATAAAGGCAGGCGGAAGGAGTCTTAATTACGAAATGACCTTTGTGGCCTTTCCTCCATCACCAGTGTAGCAGCAACATGTTGGCGTTTCATGGCTGAATCACTAATTGCCAGATAGTAATGACTGAGGAAATGGCAGAGTGCATTGATCCCTTTGGCATATCACTTTCAAAACAGGACATTGGCGCCGCCACATACCAGAATGCGAAGCCGCCCTGACCCTCTCGCAACACACAAACAAAACCCTCTTATGCAGCACAAATAGCCCTCACGTTACATTCGATGTCAAATAGCGTCACACTCTTAATACCACTTCTAATAAGAAAATCCAGATCGGTGAGGAACATCATGCAAACGCTTCTATCTCCTGAAGCAGAGGTGCAGTGAAAAGCCACCTGGTAGCACAGGCAGTGCAGAGAAGTGAGGCTTACTGCTTCCATGTCACGCCTGTCAGAATGAGAGATGGGCTGAAAGAGAGGCAGATAGAGCGAGTAAGGGCGATATGAGCAAATGAGTAGCGGGAGGAGGGAGGGACCAGCTGCTGGGTTTATCTCTGATGCAGCTGATAAACAAAAAGACACCAGCGCTGCTGGATAGATGTGAGAATATTGCAGTGGTTACATTTATTAAAAGCCCAGCAAAGTGTCTCAATATCACGATAAAGTGCCTTTGGTGTCCTCATCAAAACCACAAAGTCATCATGAAAATGTAGCAGAATAGAGAAACTCCTATTACACACTGCCTTATGATAGTTTGAGCCACCCTTGAACTTTCTGACCTTTTGTAACATTCCGGTTAAAACATAAAGACATAAAATTGTATTTGTTTGTGACAAATCAACAAGTGGGACACAATCATAAAGTGGAATGAAAGTTACACAATATTTCAATTTTTTTTTTTACATATATAACACTGAAAGTAGTACATTCAAAAATATCCACCCCCTTTTCTCTCAGTGCAGTAAACTGAATTCAGAAGTTCCCCAATGATTACTGAATGTTCAAGAATCCAGAATAAATCTTCATCCATAATTTCTCATTTGTAATTTACAACCAATTTATCTTTCTTTATTCATTTAACATACATTTTATTGCATGTTCAATGACACATTCGCTGCTTCCATTTCACAACACTTCAATGATGCCACCAAGTCTTCTGTGGGTCAGTGGATAGATTGCTATTAGCATTCGGCTTTCAGCATCCCACGCAATTTCTTCAGAAATTGCTTAGTCAAGTTAAGTTTGTTCCACACCTCTCGATGTTGTTAGAGAGTTAAAAGCTTATTTGTGTCTGCGCTTTTGGGATTCAACCTCAGAACATAACAATAGTAAGTTCAAGCTTGTCAATGATATCAAGTGAGTAAAAAAAGAAAAGAAAATATATTAAAAGGTATGTTCCGAAGTTTTTCCATTGCTGTTTGTAAACGCAACATTCAAAACTGATGCTCAAGGAAGCAGCCAACCAGGAACAAGCGTGAAACCAGCCCACCAATCAGGAGCGGGCGTTCACACAGCGGAATTTGAATATGCCAAGGATAGTAGCTTGCCTCCGTGGTTTGTTTGACTGGAACGAAAACATTGAGTATCCGCCCAGAAACATCCCAGACAGGCCAAAACAAATTCTTTGGACTATCTATCTATCTATCTATCTATATATCTATCTATCGATCTATCTATCTATCTTAAAAACTATCTAATGCAACCATAGCTTATATAAATAAATGTATATTTAAATGAAGAGAATTGGCTTTAGTTAGTACCAGACAAATTACTTTTTAAATCTATTTTGCTGCCGGTGCTCAAAAAATGTCCATGCAAATAACAGTGTTTTTCATGCGTTAAAACCTTTTCAACTAAAGACACATGAAGGCAATAATTGCATTTTTATGATCCATCTTTTTATTCAAATTAATGCCGTGAATCTTTTCATCTACCTTCTATGCACTGCGCACGTCAGACCAGAAATTAGAGTGAGATCACACACTTGTCTGCTCTGCTCTTCCCACAGCTTCCTTTGAACTTTGCGGGTTGCAGAGATTAATAAAGATGCAAGGTCGTTTGGATGACTTTTAAAGCATGAGCCACCATGCACACAAATAGAAACACACTGACAATCTCTTGTAGAGTGAAATGAATAAATAAAAATATGTTGTACACATTACAATAGCCGTTTGGGTACTAAATCATACTTAGGGTACATTTTTTTCTATAAAACATGCAGTGAGAGAGTAGCAAAGCTCATAAATGAGTATTCTACAGTTTCACAGTCCATCTGGACCATATTTTTCAAAGCTGAGCTGACATGCTGTTTCCTTGATGGACGAATAAATATGACCTAACGATGTGGTGCGCGGTCAGATTGTTTCAAATTCTCTCCCGGAGCATCCATATTGACGGCTATCCTGCAATTTGCCGCCACCTACCCAGACAGCTGGGCACAATTGTGTTTGGCAGATGTCAAGGCATCCTGGCAATGCAACACAAATGTGACACAGTTGGACTGTGTCAACTAACAATCAGGACGTTCTCTCATTTCAAAGTCACCACCAGAGGACACTGTTGATATATCAACCCCCTTCACTGGATATTAACGTTGACGCCCTTGTCTGTTTTATAAATGCGGTTTAGATCATACTTCTTGAAATGAAAGTGGATGGAGTACGTCAAGGGGGTACATGGGCGGTGATTTAACTCACAGTTGAAAAGACTATTTCAGGGTTTAAGATAAGAGGCGATGATCACTTGCTATTGTGATGAGCATGTAATAAAAAAAAGGGGGGGGAATGACACCGAGGTGTACCTAATAATGAATATGAAAAGCAATTTGAGCTAAGCCTTTTTCAGACTGACACAGTAATATCGTCTGCAGATTCTGAAACGACTTTCTGTCATGTTGACACCGTTAACAGTTTTTGTCCTGCTCCTTGGATGTGAATGCAGATGCCTAATCATGAAGAAAAACACTATTTGGCCGTATTGCATTATTTCCCTCCTTGCCATAATTATCTTTACGCCCATTCACATGGTCACAATCATTTGTTCCCAGCAGACTCTGCATTTCAATCAAATACACACTGACACTGAATTCATTTCACATGGGTAGACAATGACTGAAAGTAACGAGAACCGTATTCCTCATATTTGCATAAATGTTCTATCATTGTGACACAATAATAGTTGTGATTGTGGAATATGATCATTTTTGGACGAAGCGCCCTCTCCCAAGATTACTGCTAGATTACACAGTAGGACTTTACTTCTTCTTCATCATCATCATCATCATCATGATCATCATCAAAGTCAACAAAAAAAGAGGCTTCAAGCTGTTTATTTCCACTCTCAATTGATGTTTACTGTCAAACTAAACTAAAAACAAAAACTTGGGTTTCTTGGAGGTATGAGGATTCCACCGGACACCAGCTATATACTAACACTCAGCAGGAGTGGCATGGCTCAGGTGATAGATTGGCTGTCTCTGAATCTGAAGGTTGTGGGTTAGTTCCTCAACCCTTGAGTCGCTTTTTTTTTCTTTTTTCTTTTAATAAACTGGGAAAATGTACTCAAAATTCTCCTTGTAAAATGTACTTAGAATTTTTCAATGAAAAACGTTACTTTTTTTTTTTTTGTGGCTTTTTTCAAGTAAATAATACTTTTTTTTTCACAGTGTATATGCATTTAAAAAGTACAATACTAGAACATGATCTTTAGAAAAAAAAAAACATACTACAAAAGTTAAAGTTTTTTTTATTGGTAGGAGGCTGGAAGGAATTTACGACGTTTCCATTTCATTTCACTGGGGAAAGATAATTTGAGTTATGGGCACTCTGATATTGACGATGTTCAAGAAAAAACAAAAAACAAAAACACCTCTAAATATCCATCCATCCATTGTCTTGACTGCGTATTCCTCATAAGGGTTGCGGGGGGTGCTGGAGCCTATCGCAGCTGGCTACGGGGAGTAGGCGGTGTACACCCTGGACTGGTCGCCAGCCAATCGCAGGTCTAAATATCAACAGACAATTAAAATTACTTTTAGGGGTGTGCAAATCATTCACTTAAATTTGCAATTTTCTGCCTGGCCCGGTCCCGTTCATCCCTATCCCTGTCCAACTAACTTCACATGTGTGTTTTGCCTGTTCTTAAGCTTATTAGTTTATTTTGTGATGATACCACAAAATGGTATCAGTGATGACAAATGGTGTGATGATAACCATATATTATAAAGTTGAACTTATTGTAAAAGGAATGTGCTTGCCTGCTTATTATACGGTATTATGAGCAATACAATGAATTAAACACTAACAATTATATAGAAAATTTTAAATAATCAGTTGTAAGGCAAATATATACTCACCAACACATTTACTCATCTCAATATAAATTTGTAGTTATAAATATATGCATTGACACTTATACAATCAATTTCTTGAAAAACATCCCTTTTATTGAGACAAACAGTGTATCAGTTGAGGATTAAAACTTTCTGTGACTTTCATTCACATATTTTAAAGCACATCTGTA
This sequence comes from Festucalex cinctus, assembly GCF_051991245.1. Taxonomy (NCBI): domain Eukaryota; kingdom Metazoa; phylum Chordata; class Actinopteri; order Syngnathiformes; family Syngnathidae; genus Festucalex; species Festucalex cinctus. The sequence goes on from NC_135420.1 coordinate 14,875,228, forward strand.
CAAATACACAGAACACGATCAATCACTATCACACAGTTTCATTTCTTAAAAGAGTGCACCGTATTGTTTTGTACAAAACATGTTGAAGGTTTCACTCACATGCATCAAGTCAATGCGTAACTGAATAACTCATTGGAGTCACAGATGGCTGCCTGGCTACCCCAAGGCAATAACATTCACAGGAGGTCACAGCCAATAAATATCTATTGGTACATAACCACCACTAAAACATGGCTTTTCACGCTTTTATTTTATTACTTTTTTTTTTAAAGTTAAAATAATGATAAAGCAATAGAGTAATTCATTTAAACCCTAAAAGAAGGTTACTGTTTTGCCCTTTCCGAGAGTGTCTAACTAGGTTCCAACCATTTTTTATATAGATTTCATTTTTTAAATATATAAAAATAGATGACCCAGAATTTTCTGGACACAACCATAACTCTATACAGGGGAGGTTCTTAAGGGTTGTTGATTTATTTTCAATGAATAACAGAGTTATACCCCACCCCCAAACACACATGGTTCACACTGTTTAGTAAGTTGCAAAAATTGAAGTCATGATTTTTGTGAAACTCTGAAAGTGTGGCAAATGCAAAAGATCTAAATAAACGCCTCATCAATATTCAACCTCAATGGATCCAGTTTTTGGTCAAATTTGCATATTTCATAAACAAATCTGGCAGGGTCTCTCCATATTATTTTACTCTCATTTGCTGCCACCTTTTGATGTTGGACCATCTCCACTGTTACAAGACCAACAATTTCAGATTACTAATTAATTATTATTGAAATATGAATTGGTGGCTGACTGGTTCGCGCGTCCGCCTTCCAGTACTGAGGACTCGGGTTCGGGTACAGGCTCCGACCTTCCTGGGTGGAGTTTGCATGTTCTCCCCGTGCTTGCGTGGGTCATCTCCGGGTACTCCGGTCTCCTCCCACATTCCAAAGACATGCATGTGAGGTTATTTGGGCGCTCCGTATTGTCCCTAGGTGTGCTTGTGAGTGTGGATGGTTGTTTGCCCTGCGATTGTCTGGCAACCAGTTCAGGGTGTACCCCGCCTACTGCCCATAGCCAGCTGAGATAGGCTCCAGCACCCCCCGCGTGAGGAACAAGCGGTTCAGAAAATGGATGAAATATGAATTATTATTTATTTATGGCCTAAGGGGCAGCACGGTGGCCATGTAAAGTACATGTTCTTTGCAATTGTCTGGTGACGAGTCCACTGTATAGTCCGCCTCTGGCCCAAAGTCACCAATGATGGATTTTATCTCAACCAAACCCGAATAAGGAAAATCACATACAGACTGGCTTGTACCACTCGTCATATCAATTGGCCTCATCGTCTATCATTTGCGTTTGTCTTTGCTTTTGACTTCCAATATTTAAAAGTGGAATGAGCGCGTGAGAGGTTTGACGCGGTGTGCGCTCTGCAAGCACGATGACGCATGCTGAAATGTTTGATCGAGAATAGGAAAAAAAGAAATGGAGTCTGCATCCTTTTTCTCCGTCTCAATCACTTCAGTTTGAAGTGATTACTCATGTTGGAGAGCTGGTTACAACCTCTCTAATCCAGCGTGTGAATGAATAATCAGCAAAGCTTTTCAAACAGCCAACATGTGCTGCTTCATAGCAAAATGCGCTTTTCTAGATTATAGGCTACATACCCCGATGCTTTGATGAAAACTTACTCCAAAATATACTGCATACTTTACACTTTGAATTGAGTTTTTTCCATTTTCACCTGACCTGCCTTAAAATTTTTTTCATCCTTATTAGCTCTTTTACTGCCACACGTTATTAAAAAACAACAACAACCCCCAATGCCAGCGGATTTCGAGCATTTTAACTCATTTTTCGAAGCAAACAGAATATTGATTGTGTTCTTTTGCTACATAAACAACATGGGCACCACATGGAAGATCGCATTCCATTCTTTCATTAGAAAAAAAAAGTATGTTTCTACCCATTCCGTTCTTTAGTAATCACCATTTGAAAATAGGTCATTTGACTGACATTGAGCAAAAATTGAAAAGAAAAAATACATTTTCTCCACAACAGTGACTTTGAGACTAATATTTTTTGTTTAGGGACGCTCCGTTAAATTAGGTTAAATGTTATAAAGGCTTTGATCATTCGCGTCAGCCTTGAAAACGTTCTATTTCATCGGATTGTGTCATGTTTCATTGTAATTCGCAGCTCTAGTTAGGGCCCGAGCAGCTACCTCTGACATCTGCTGGCCATAGTTAGTGGGTGTTTTTTGATTTCACAACTCATTGACCCGGCTGCGCTGCACTTGGACGGTGCACTGACCACTGATATATTCACAAATAAAAATAAATTTAAAAAAAATTGTTGACGTCACTTAACGTTTATGGCGGCATACACCGGGATTTTACTAAACGTTATTAAACGTTTTTGGCGGTCAAAGAGTCAAAGGATCCTACTAGCTACTATTGTACTTTCCAAATGATGGGTGTTAAAAAATATTTAAACTTAATAATCCTAGTAATTAAAACAGTTTCCTGAGTACTTATTTAAGCTGCACAATATTGTTCAGTGTGAATGAATGGGTGTGTTCGGAGGGTTTCACATTTCTCTCATCATTAAATGTGAACCGGATTTGATTGTTTGGGTGCCGCGCGTGTGCGTTTGTGTGACATGTCTGTCATTTTGGCTCAGGCCCAGGTTGCCACATCCAAACGTTCACAGATGTTGCGACTGTCCTCCGAGGCAAACATGACACACTTTGTGAAAGACACTCACTGGTAATTCCGCCCCAGTTCGAAGCTCAACTCTGCATCCTCTCACCTCGCCGAGAAGATCAGTAATGCCTTCAGAGCACATTGGTTGCTCGCATTTCCTCTTCATTACATATTGGCTTTGACGAGTTTGTCACATCAGGGCTGCCTAATGAGCCTGTGGTGACTCCTCAGATGTGGAGTGGCCTTGTCGGAGGTTGATGGCACTGGGTGACAGATAAAATAATCATTTGAAAGGCACTTTTATCAATTGTAAACTATTCAATAATTTAATATCAGTCATTACAGATGGCCTACAGTCACTCTAAATGAGTTCGCTATGGTAATGCTCATTCAGCTGCTTTGTCATTTTGTTTTTCACAGCTCTTGATGGACAACTACTTGGACATACATAGACTCAATATCTCTTTTTAATCTACTGCTTTACCAAGCAGTAGATTAGATTTCATCCTATTTAAAAAGAAAGAAAATAAACTATATAACATTTTTATTCGTTTTATATTTTTAAATTTGCTGTGAGCTGCTCTACCCTGTACTGCTGTTATACTTTAACCCCAAAATTTTCTTTACAGTTATATGTTGGATGCATACCCACTAGTCTTTAAACGGCATTCTGATTAATAGAGCTTGTGCAATATCACATCAAACTAAACTTTTTTTTACTTAGCACTTTCCATACATAAAATGCAACTCAAAGTGCTGTATTATATGAATTAAATGTCATGGTTTTGGAGAGAACAGAGCTTGACGTGATGTGAACTGAATTGACTTGGCGTGAGCCGGCTTGGTGCGGCTGGAGTTGCACTTGACTAGACTTGACTAGTCTTGTACGTCACTAGCACTTGATGAGACGTGAATGGACTTGACACGGCTGGACGAGACTTGACCGGAACAGACTTGGCTTGACGTGACATGAAAGACTAAACAAGACTGCACTTGACGAGGCGTGAAGTGGCTTTACCTAACATGGCTGGAAGTGTCTGTGACTTGACCTTGGCTGGAAGTTGCAAATGGTTTGACTTTGGCTGGCTTTGTGTGAAGATGCTTGGCTTGGCTTGGCTTGGCTTGGCTTGGCTTGGCTTGGCTTGGCTTGGCTTGGCTTGGCTTGGCTCGACTAGGCTAGGCTAGGCTAGGCTAGGCTAAGACGTGGCTTTACTACAAGACAAAACACAGTAACAAAAATGCACCCACACTGACAGCACAAACCCCACCAACTAAATACACCTCTGCTAATTACTTGACAAGACGCACCTGGGGAAGACACGAGTGGCTGAGGGCACTGATTGGTTGATCACATGGGGATGGGAAAACACGCACAGACAGACACGGTTACACATAACGAGACGAGGAGAAAGACAAGGAACACAAGACAACAAGAACACCCAAAATCAACCCCACAGAACCGAAACATAACATTAAACAGCAAAATCTGCCCTTTAAAAAAAAAATAAAAAAATCCATCTCAGGGGGCGGCCATTTTGGCACTTGCTGTCGAGTGAAAATGACATCACAGTTACTCAGGTAACAACCAATCACGGTTCATCTCACAAATGTCATATAATCAAACTCGGAAAACAGGTGTGCTGTGATTGGTTGTTACCTAAGCAACTGTGATGTCACTTTCAGTTGAGACACAAGTGACACAAAAAGGCACAAAAAGTTGCTGCCTCCTAAAATGGAAAAAAAATATGTGTTGATTTTGTTGCTTAATTCGTATTACACAAACACACTATTACTCAGAATATCGTGTTTAGACTAGTGGGGGCACAAATAACATATTATCGTAAAGATACATACTTGTACTATTTACGTGAATTTACTGTATAAATAAAACACATTTGGTTCTAAAATAATTCAATTTTTATTTCACCCAACAAGACATTTTTGTTTGACTTAATTCTACAAGCAAAATATTGTGATGTCATGTGGGGACTGACGCCATGACTCCTACCCCGAGTATCCATATGCCTATTAAGGCACTGTAATGAACACAGTTGATTATGCGACAGATGGCTTAGTTATAAGAGCATCCTTTTGGAAAGGGAGCTCAGTCTTCATCAGGACACTTTGACACATTTCAATCTGGGGCACTTGATTGCACTATTCCAAGCAATCCCCATGGAAATAATCTTGGATTATCCATGAGCAAAGCTTATCCCATCCCGCTCCAACATCTCTGAAATGGATTTCCCCAAGATGCCAACCAGCACATGGCCACCAAATGCAGCGTTTGTCATTTGCGATGCCATCGCTGTCCATATGTGACTGAAATGTTCAGGCCAGTATGGCTGAAGAGGAGTCCTCTTTTCTTCCATGACCAGAGGCGATGAGGAATGGCACTGGGCCAGCCTTTTATTGCATCTATCTGTAAGGCTTCAATGGGTTGTCTGCCAAAGGGAACGCACTCATAGATAACAAAGAGCGTAGGTATGCTTACCGTGAAGGTCACTGTCAGTCAGTGCCTATTATTATTAAAACAGCAATATGTCAAAAGTACAGTGGAACGGCTAAGGTTGAACACACTATTCAGCAGTTTTTCCAAAAGGAGTGCATTTTATTTTCATTTTTTTCTTGTCAATGAATTCCATTAATTTCAAAGAATATCAAGCAAACTATATGGCTGGCTAGTCATTGTTTATCGTTGTTGATCATACAGTCATGATTTCATGAAATAAAACACACACATATCCAGAATCTTGCTCAACACATTCTTAATACAAACATAAGTAAGTAGGATCGTTATGGAATTGTAAAGAATTAAGATATTTTTTTTGCATCATTGTGCTTTTTAGATATTTTTAGACACGCACACACGCAAACAGAATTAATCCCTTCATGTTTTCTGAATTTAGGTCTCACACAATATGCTGAGGTCATGCATGATGGTAGTTTGAACTGATAGTTTAGAGGCTTGTTTTTCATGAAATCTTAATCGCTCCTCTCAATGTTTCACTGGGTGGCACGGTGATGAGTGGTTAGCACGTCTGCCTCTCAGTACTGAGGACGCAAGATCGAGTCCAGACTCCGGCCTTCCTAGGTGGAGTTTGCATGTTCTCCCCGTGCCCGCGTGGGTCTTCTCCGGGTACTCCGGTCTCCTCCCACATTCCAAAGACATGCATGGCAGGTTAATTGGGCGCTCTGAATTGTCCCTAGGTGTGCTTGCGAGTACGAGTGGTTGTTCGTCTCTGTGTGCCCTGCGATTGGCTGGTTCAGGGTGTACCCACCTACTTGCCCGAAGCCAGCTGGGATAGGCTCCAGCACCCCTGTGACCCTTGTGAGGAGTAAGCGGCTAAGAAAATGGATGGATGGAATGATTCACTATAAAAGGGTAATATTGACTGTAAATAAATTAACATAACTCACCACCCTTTGAATAATATGTATGGAATCAAGGTCCAGAAATTAAAAAAATGACCACAGATTGGCTTTAGCCACAGGTGCTTCGACTCAACTCGCAGGTAAACGAGCTCACCTTCACCTGTTGTTTCAGGGTTTTTACATTCTGGAAAATGATTCCTCAACCTTGCTAACCTGAACAATACAACAGACTAATTTTCTGTCTCTCTTTCCCTCCTAAAAACATTTGCCAGTGGCCCTCCACGATCATGCTGAGTGTATCGGCTCATACAGTGAAGGATGAAGCCGATATCCGCAGGCAGCTGATGAGCAGATTTTGCTCCCAGTTTCCTCGTTCCTGGCTTTCCATGTTCCCTCCCTCCTTTTCTTTCTCTCTTTCACACTCCTGCTTCCAAGTCTCCCCGGCATGCCGCACCTGTCCCCGTACCAAAAATACCCAGGGATGACAGCAACACTGCAATCTGTCACCTCCAGGGCCTCGCTGACATTTTTAATCAGAAAAGGCGAGGATCACAGCTATAAACGATATTTGCCCCCTTAGCAAACACACCTTCTTAGCTATGATTGTGATTTGTGAGCATCCTTGTTGTGAGAGTGGAACACGAGTAAAAAATGAAAGAGGAACCAATGTTTGCCTCTAAAAGCTTTTTCTGAATTGCTGCGATGTCTAGGGGTAGAAATAGCCTTGTGATTTTTGTCCGACCGCATCAAATGATTGAGTATAATTATTGGTTTGGAGACGTTAAAAGTCCATATTCAAAATATTATTTTACCTTTCCTCCCTTTTATGTTCGTCTCTCAATGAGGGAAGTAATAGTTTCTCTTCTGAGAGCAGTGAGATTTTGGAAGAGCTTGCTTTGACAAAAGCTGAAAATGAAGATAACTTTTAAGGCAGGGGTGGACAAACTCAGTCCTCGAGGACAGGAGTCCTGCAAGTTTCAGAGGTTTCTCTATTCCTTCCTCCAACACAACTGGTTCCAATAAACAGGATCATTATCATCTTATGCAGAGCTTGTTGATGAGCTGATTATATGAATCAGCTGTGTTGGAGAAGGGAAACATCCAAAACCTGCAGGACTCCGGCTCTCGAGGACCCGGGTTTGCCCACACCTGACTTAAGGCACATGTCCTAGACCAGCGACAGGCAACTGGCAGCTTGTAGGCCGACCACATTCTGAGTTGATTACTTGATTTGAATAATAGCCAACCCAAAAAGTCAACTTTATTTATTGATTTATTAATTTTGCAAACCTAAAAAGAATCTTCACAAAACTCCCTACCACCCAAAAAAAAAAAAAAAAAACAGGAGGAAATGGGGCTTAAAAAATCCCAGTGAAAAATGAATAAATAAATAAATAAATTAATTAATTATTTAAAAATTATGAAAAAAAATCTTCAAAATAAGGAGGGAACTGGGGATAAAAAAATCCTGTGGAAAAATGGACAAATCTAAAATATGAAAAAATAAATACATCTCAAAACACGATGATAAAGATTCAATCATCTTTTTTTACATGAAAAATTTGGGGAAATGTGAATACAAATCCCAGAGAAAAATGGGGTGGGGGTGGGATAGTAATAATAATTAAACAAATACATAAATAAATGAAAAGGAAAAAAAAGTCAATTAAAAATCAGCAGGTGTACAACGGCAAATATGCATGTGTCGACTGTATTTTTAAGTTGTAATATCACCATTTACCGCTAGATGGCAGACATGTCTTTGTTGCGCTTACAATGGGTCTTACACTGCCCTCAACATGAGTTGCATTTTTTTTTCTCACAGAAATGGAAAATTTATTCAGAATAGACATAATACCTCAATAATATTAAAATTTTGAGTGAGTTGTTATTTTGTGAAATTTTTTTTTATAATCGGTTCTTGAATTTAATGTTTTGTTAAGCAGTTTTGTGACGTCCTTGAATTGTAATTGGCCTATGTGGTTATTTTGTTCTTTGTTTCAAATCCTTTGTCGTGGGGTCGAATAAGATTGAATTATACTAAAAGCACATATTTACCACATATGCACATATTTCGTCTCTATTTTAAATAGCGTTTTTGTCTTTGATCTTGTTAGGAAGTGTTTGGTCCTTTATGCCCCCCCTAAAGCAGTGACAAAATATTGTGGCCCCCTCCTGTGCTTGGAGACAGCAAACATTCTGGCCAATGATACGTACAAATGTACTGTACAGTATGTGCTATCTTGAACAACGTTTCCGAGTTACAGATAGAGCCTCATTTCAATAGTTGAAAAGGTCACTGGAAAAAATGCAAAACTCGCCAGGAATGTGCCAGAAATGAGAGGGAAATGGTTCGCAGCTGCCCCCTGATAAACCTTTCCTTAATAAGGGCTTGTCTCGTTAGTTGCTTATCCCGCTCACCTGTTTGTTCCATTAAGCAGGTGAATGTGAGTCGGCATCTTTGCTTCTTAACAGAACAATGCGATTGACACACTGTCAGGATTATACGCTCGTTTTATTTTTGAGCAGAACTGTAGAGTTAATGCATAATCACAGAAGGAAGAAAATGAGTATGAAAACAAATGTGGAGAAATGTGTTCGTATCTAAACATAGTCTATTTGTCTTTGCCAAAAGTTTGTTACATCCCATTGGCAATTTATGAAAATGTGTGCTTAAGGCAAAATTCCCTGGCCATCACTACAAAAGATTTCTTTGTACCGTGGGATGCTGCTGCCTGTGGAAAAATAACAAAGATTCTCTTGAGCTCGGATAGGCTGAATAAATCCCAAATGGAAAGTGAATTTTTATTTCAGTAGTGCTAATGGATAATTGATGCAAGACTGAGTCTGAGAAATGTCCCGTACAGTCATCGTCAGGAGCCTGCTGAGGAGATGCCGCGCTGACTGGCAGATGTTAGCCTTAGGCGACTCATCTGCAAATCGCATTTCCTCCTCCATCTTAACATGGACAATAGGAGGCGCGTTTATAAAAACCATCTCAAGACGTGCGGCATCATTAGCGCAGATGCAAGTTGCTGAGACAGACAGGTGAACGGGGCCGGCAATCAAATGAGAAGTTCAAAAAATGCGACGGTCCCGGCGGAGAGATAAGCTTCGCCTCGCTCTAACTTTTACAGTCTGCTGTATAATTAAGGGTCTCTCATCTCGCCATTTCAAATTGCTCTTTTTCACCGGCAGCCTATAAATACGACTGTGGCTGTATCCCATTTTCTGGATGAAAGTGCCCGAGCAAGGCAACGGCTGCCACCCCCTCAGTGGTTGAATAATGGTGCGATGCCCCGGCTCGGCAGCCTCTTGGGGATTATGTTTCAACAGTGACCTGCCAGAGTAAAGGTTGTGGCAGTAATTAAAACCAAATATTTAAGAGCTGGCCAGCAGTCAGACACTAAATTTTCAGATCAGCGTGTGCCAAGCCCAAGGACCTTGTTGTCCGCCCAGGGCTCCGCTTGCCCCGCAGTGAAAGTCAAACTGATTGAGTCCGCTCAGCCGCTGGCCAACTCGCAGGGCTACAAGGTAGAATTCCACTTTCCATTTGCTTACGGATGAAAGCGGATGCTCGCCATATTGGCATGCTAACTGTGCAATCACAGTTAAACTGAATGCTAAAAAATAAAACCTTATTAGATTGAGCAACAGAGCATATTGCATGCTTTAAATAAGATCCCCGACAGCAAACGGTGGAGAATTTTATATCTTTTATGCAATGGTGCCTAAAAGCTGCTGTCATACCGCAACCAGCCTGGAACTATGTGCATGCCAGAACCAATTCAACTCCAACTAGCCCAATAAATGAGATATCAAATGCCCCATGTTGAGATAAAATGTGTGCTTTCTAGTACAGAGGAGCCTCTGAAGTCGAATTCCCTGGCAGTCACATCACGCAAGACCTCGACATTTTTTTGCAAGACTTCAGCAAATCTTGCAAGACTTCAGTGTTGTTCACATCTAAATGATTAATTGTAATTAATTAAGCTTACTGCAATGTAGGAAATCTCTCGGTCCTGACTGCTCAGAATAATATGGCTATAATAAGCAATACGCAGTCATTTATTTATGTATTTATTTTTTGGCACTTGTATGGCTGTTAGAATGGTAAAATACGAGTTAAAACACGAATATTTTACCTCGTACAGTTAAACAGTTTGACCAAAAAAAAACAAAAAACATTTTGTTGTTATCAACAATTGTTGTTTACTATGGGAACAATTGATTGTAAAGTCGAGTCAACTAGATGTGAAACATCTTCATTTGTATCTAGATTTTTGTTCTCCATTAAAATCAACTATTGCTGTTGACAATACATTCACAGCACGTCAAATTGGACCTTGATCACCCCCCTCCACTCCTTCATTATGTTTCCTTTCATCCATCTAAGAAACTCGAGGCGCTAACTAGCAAACCGCCAGGCTTCCCGTTTTGTCTCCCATTGTTGGTCATTGTTATTTTTCATTGTTCACGGAAATATTTCCCCCTCTCTCTCTTTTTTCTCTCTCTCTCTCTCTCTCCCCTCTCTGCGTGATCTGCCGTGGATGTTGTTCTGCAAATGGCACGCAATGCTGTCATGATCGAGCTTGCAGCAGTTAATACATGCTTTCCAAAAACGTTATTTGCGTCACGCAAACGAGGTGTTGCTATTTGCGCTGGCGTTAGTGAATTAGACGCTGCATATCAATGAGTCTCATTTGCGTTGGGGTGGGCATATTTTGCGGTCAAATGTATGCAAATTACCTAATTTACATACGCGCAAATAACACCGGCGCACCGTGACGCAATCTGTTCGGCAGAGCACTTCGTGACGGATTTCCCCATCTGCGGCGTCTTTAGTGAATTAGGCGCTCGCATTTCTGCCGGTTAGCGCGGTGAAAAGGCGACGCAAACCTTTAGTGAATAGGCCGCTTATTTTCTTGTGTGAATTTGGAGACACTCTGTCAATAAATCTGATACAGATAGACAATGTTCTCTGATTCCTGCCACATTTAAAAAATATTCATGTTAGCTGAACTGAAAATGCTTCAATTTCAGTGAATGTGAATGATTGTCTACATGTACCCTGCGATTAACTGGTGATCAGTCCAATGTGTGATCTGTCTCTTGCCCAAAGCAGTATAGAAAATAAATGGATGGACAACATACTACTCTTCAGTAATCTTGAATTACAGCTCTACTGTTTTCAATTTATTCCTGAAGAATGTCAATGACACACCTACATCAAAAGGTCAGGTGCTGAGCTGCAAAGCCAGGTTACAATTCACACCCTATGCTTCAAAAAAAAAAAAAAAAAAAAATCCCTTCCAGTCAAAAGTAATGCAGAATTTCAAATCACAGGACAAGTGCCAGCTCCTCTCTTTGGCAGCCATGTCCTGGAGGCGGTGAGTAGGCTGGTGGAAAACATCCTTTGAGGATCATCATATCTTCTGCGCTATTGCTTCAAGACAAAAACCCTCAGGCCAAAACTGAGCAACACAGTCGACTTCTCTTCAGTATTTCACAGCCTGTGCCTTCTTACATCTACAAATTGATAAATAATGGAAGTAACAAACATGCTCTCACCACAAACAACATTAAGAGACCTTTATGAGCAGTGAACGCAATAATAGTTCATTATTATACCAAAACCATCTGGTATCGCCCACTTTGAGGTCCCAATGTATTAGTATAGGAACAGATATACAGTACATTGGTCTGAGGGGACATAAATGGACTTTTATTGTACTCCTGTTTCTGATTCAGTAACCATTTTGCTTTGTTCTCAAACGATGAGAACAAGTTGCCTTAACACAGAAACTATTTTCATCCCAGTCTTATGTTGCATGCATTACGTGCGGATTCCCTTGTTGTCGTCCTGTGCCTCCACTCAGTATGTCTCTCCCGTTTTGCTGAAGTCGCTTTGGTTCAGCTGCCACAGGGTTCACTAACTGTGATTGGGTGTTTACGCGTGGCCACAGCGGACTTTTTGCAACCCAGATACATCATTTAGAGCAGTGACCCGTTTTGATTCGCTCTAATGGGAAGAGCAGAGTGCACACGTCCTCTGGGGTGCAATCCCTCAAACTGAATGGGGTCACATCGTCCACAGGTGGAAGCGAATCGGGGGTAAAAATGACGTTTGGTGACACATGGTTGAGCAGATGTCATAAAGCACACAGTCCCACCTCAATGTTGTGTAAAATATCTTTTTCTTTTTTACAATATATTGGCAAACCCCAATTCCAATGAAGTTGTGAAATAAATGTAAATAAAAACGGAATAGACCTACAGTACAATAATTTCCAAATACTTTTCAACCAATATTCATTTGAGTACACTACAAAAAAAAAAAAAATGTTCAAACTGACAGACTTTATTGTATTTGACTTTAGTTTTGCAATATTATCTTATTTTGAAATTGATGCTTGCATCACGTTTCGCGCTTCATAATGCACCACATTTTTTTTCTCCCAATGGAAGACAGGTCTGGACTGCTGGCAGGTCAGTCTAATACTCACACTCTTACTATAAAGCCATGAATGTTACATGTGCAAATGTGGCTTGCAATTGTCTTGCTCAAACAAACAGAGACATATCTGAGAAATACATCGATTGGATGGCAGCATACGTACTTTTCAGCATTGAGATGTGTAAGTTTCCCATGCCATGGGCAATAACATAAGTTGGCTTTTGAACTTTGCACTGATATCAATCAATAAGGTCCCTGATTTCCAAAAAACAATTTGAAAGGTAGACTCGTCAGACCACAGCACACTTTCCCACTTCGCATCAGTCCATCTCCAACGAGCTTGGGTCTTTGTATGGTAGAATTTAACTTATATTTGCAGATGTAGCAGCAAACTATATAAAATGAGAAATGGTTTTCGGACATTTTCCTGAGCCCACACGGCAAAATCCTTGACACAATGTTGTCGGTTTTTAACGCAGTGCCGCTTGAGGGATTGAAGGTCACGAGCATTCAATGTTGGTTTTCCACCTTGCCGCTTACGTTCTATTTCTCCATCTTCTCTGAATCTTTTGATGATATTTTGAACCGTAGGTGATCAAATCTCTATACGACTTGCAATTGTATGTTGAGAATGTTTTATTGTTCGCAATGTAGTGAATTGCCCCATGCTTACTTGTGAGCAACTGAGCCTTTCGTGGATGCTGCTATTGTACCCAATCATGACACTCACCTGTTTCCAATTAACAAGTTCACCTGTGAAATGGCTGTGAAACGAATGGCTCGAACCTGCCCCAGCTTTTTGGAACATGTTACAATGCATGAAAAGTACAATTACCTAAAGTTACTAATTGTCAATGACTCAGTACGTTACATTCCATTGTGAGAGAGGGTTACAAAAGTTTTATTTTCAATTTTTTTTTTTTTTAAAGGAGCTCTGTTTTTGTGCAAGATGTTCCTTTGTTAGGAGCAGAGGTGAAGGAAGGTAAGCGGGTTTATGCCTTAGTCACAACATCTTAGTCAACATCTCCCAAGGACACACTCGCTGATGCAAAAAGATGAAGATATTGGAGGGAATCAAAAGTCTTTAGTCTTCTCTGGATTTTATGACCTTCTAATAAATATTTCAGCTAATATTAGTTTCACAAGCTAAGATTTCTGAATAAGCTCTGGTCAGAAATACCAGATTGGGACTGAATGAAATCATAGGTGGCAAGGAAACAAACCCAAATCAAAAATCTTTTCTTTTTAGCCCTTTGAATTTTCCTTGCAGGGTCTGCAATTACTATCAGCCCATATCTTTTTTTATACAGCCCAGGGGACCATTGAAGTTGTTTTGTCCCTGTGGGCTGCAGCCTGAGCCACATCTGGAGAGGTCACACAACAAGGACAAACCAGCTGATTACACTCAACGGGAGGGCACATCATGATGTGATGAGACACACTCCCTCAAGGACCGTTCATGGTAGACCTTGTCCCCTCCACCTCATTCCCCACAATAATCCCAAAGCAACTGGACAACATTTATTAAAAATCTTTCTACTTTCTTTTGTTGTAGACATTGTGTTAACTTTGCTCCACCTACAGTCAACTGTGTATACAGTGGAATCTCAGTTCAGACTAATTGGAGGAAGAGGTCATCCGTTACAGACGATTGTTCATGACATCGAAGTACTTTTATTTTAGCGGCCAAAAAACACCCAAAACAGTACAAATGATAGGTTTTGTACTTTTTTTTGTAGCATAAAAATGCACAGTACAGTACAAAACTATTGGAAATAAACTTGAATAAAACTTTATCAACTGCATTTTCAACTGCATGCTCAGGTCCATTACCTTTTATGGGACAGTCACCCCTGCTAACATGTGTCCATGCATTGCCTTTGATGGGAACATTGCCACTGCCAACATGGCCGCCACACTGACACGTTTTAGTCTGATTTTAGTCTACTGTTAGAACGAACTTATCAACTCATCGTAACCTCCTAACTACCACCAATCCAAATTTGTCCTCTGTAGTGGACCTTTTTAAACCTGAATATCTCCCACCCAGTGCATACGATTGAATTAACTCCTTTTGTGCTCTATAGAGGACATTCAGAGTTTTCCATTGACACCAAATGTGTAGGGGTGGGGCTTTGCTATCTTTGATTCCATCATAAAAGAAAATGTCTTCGCTCAGTGCAAGCACTTTTTAGGGAAGAGGAAAAGTAAGTGTATAACACTTTTTATTGAGCAAATTTAGGTTTTAAATGTTGTTAGCATTTGTTCTACAAGACTCTTAAGAACACATTAAAGTATTGTTTGAATTATTTTAACTGTATTTGAGCCTAGCATTTAAGTTTTAAAAAAATGTCCTCTGTAGTGGACACATCATAGCTAAAAAATAAAACCTTTTTTTTTTTTTTTTCTTTTGCAGTATTCCAGTTACTTCACAAAGATTGGGGAATATCAAAATAAACATGACTGGACAATATTTTTATTTTTTTCCTGGAGGTCAGGAGGATATATGACAATGCCGCTTTCCCTCCATAGTGAGAAGTGAGGCCACTGGCGGCCATCTTACGTTGCCACTTTCTAACCGTGCAGTGACATTTACTGGCACTGAGGCCAATTCTGGAACTAACAGACTTCAACAGCTACTTTAGGGGTAGTTTAAGTGGACTGGACAATAGTATTAGTATTAGTAGTATAGGGATGTACTTTTTTTCCCCAAGCTGGTTTGACGTTTGTTTTTTGTAATATTGCTGTATAATGAAGCTACAGTAGCCAGGGAAATACTTTTCTTCCTTGACAGTTGTGCCATTTTGTTTTTGATTCAATCAAATATAATAGAGTAGGCCTACCATATCTGGAGCCTCATAATTTTGTTTCCTGATAAGCAGTTTTTATATTGCAATGACTATACATGCGACTGGGGCCATAAAAACACAAGGCACCTGCCAAATAATGTTTCTCCAAATATGTCTGCGATTTTACACAAAAAATGACAAAATGTTTTTGGCGTGAGTAGCTTTACAAACAGAAACCTATACAAAACATGCCACTTGACACAGCATGATTATACAAACATAAATATGGACCTGGTATACTGACTGCCATATTGGAGTTACTGGTGACGTGTGAGGCAAAAAGAACTAGGACACTGCAGACTGTAAATTTTGATCGAGGCTTGCAATGGCAATAACCAAGATGCCTTTATAATGTTTTCAAGCCACCACCATAATTCTGAAGAGCTACACTGAATTTCTTTTGAGTAGCAGACCACAATACTGAAGATTGAAAGCACACTTATGATGCGCGGTGCTTTATCCCTCTAAATTGTACCAGCCTCTAAGTCAGAGTTTGGTAGATTGGTGTCCCACAGACATGTTCATATGCGCAGAAGTCATTAGGAACAGCGTGAGGAAACTGCTGGCACAAAGCGTCAAATTGTTCATCAGTCATCACCGTGGCCCCTGAATCTATCCAGTTTTATTTGCAACTTCAGTCTCTTCACTTTCTTGTCAGCATCATTGAGCAGAGCAGAGAATATCACCACAATTGTTAGAGAAGAACTATTCCTCCCACTCAGGCCACCACTACATGTTCCTGCCACTTTAGTCTGTGAAATAGGCATTTATGTCTGGAAAAATTAGAGGGAATTTTTTTTTTTTAAAAATCCTTGGTTTCAAGGTTTGTTGAATGATGGATTTATAATTGCTATTTTTTTTGTTGAGTCAGTCATGTGAGCATCACATTTTCGTTTTATGTTCCTAAATAAGAAAAACAAACTCTAATTCATACAATTTGCTAATTTCTCAGACTCATGAGTCACAATTTCCCGCGCTTTCTTAATGGGCCTCCCCTTCTTTCTTTTGGCCAAAAACGTTCACTGCATGTTTAATCATCAACGAATTCTATAACACTTATGCGTTCAGGGTCATGTGTGTGTGTGGTGGTCTTTTGAAAAGTGTATTAACGTAATATGCCCTCAGTACTTTGTTGGGCCTCCTTTTGCATGAATGACAGCATCAATGTGGCATGGCATGAAGGCGTTCAGCCGTTGGCACAGTTCAGGTGTTATTGTAACCCAGATTCCTGGTAGACAGCTGCATTGGCTGTGGACATGATCAAAGACAATAGAGGTACACCAGGAAATGACAAATGGCTTCTGTGGAAGCTTCACGTTGGACTAAAGCAGTTTGACTTTTGTGCTTGTCCAGATTCTGAAATGCAAAATTAACTTCCACCTGAAAAGAGGACTTAGGACCACTGGGCAACAGACCAGATTTTTTTTTCTCCTTAGTCCACCACAGACGCTTCTGACATTGTTTTTGGTTCACGAGTGGCTTGAGTCATGGAATTCTAGAGTTGTAGCCCATCTATCTATCTATCTATCTATCTATCTATCTATCTATCTATCTATCTATCTATCTCTGCTGAGTATACCCACATGTATTTATTTAAAAAATGCATTGGAAGAGCATTATTTCTCTCAAGCGACACGCGATACGCTGCAGCCAGGTGCTTGAAGTTCACAGCAGTTTGTTAAACTGACTTTTTCTTCCCATCAATCAAAAGCGCCGGTGACCCCGAAACCCACCGCCGTAATTGCCTCCCGGATTAAAATGGAATAGAGCCGCCGCTGAAATCCCACATGCATTCCCATTTACTTTTTACCACCTGAAAGTTTCAAAAATGCAGACCGCAATTAGGCACACAAGGCACAAATGTGCAAATATGCTAATTTCCGCTGCCTCATCTAATGAAGAAAGCATTTTTCCTGCATGCAATTGAGCCCGTGGTGTCTCGGCTGTCATTTTCCACTGCAGTCGTCATAATGGTGACATGCTTTTCCACGTGTATTCAATAATGAATCGAGCCTCTACTGAGAGATGGGATCATTTAAGGTCCTGTGTTGTCTCAAGCAAGCAATAGATGTGATTACATCAAACATTAGATTGCATAACATTAGATTACAGTTGGTCCCTATTATGAATACAGAGAAGGTCAAATGACTCACTAGATTGCCTGTAATATGATTACAGTTGAGTCAATGGAGGATAAGCATCCATGCAAGCAAAATGATTTTATCAACAGCGTGTCACAGAAGCAGCGGGTTGTTGCAGCGAAAGCCAATTTAAAAGATGCACTGTGAAAACAAGCCGCATCACAAGGCACAGCCATTTGCATATTTATGACACAAAGAGCCATTCAGATATTGCTCACACATTAATTGGGCCCGAGCCTTGCCGGCCATAAATAGAAGACACAGATTACATACAGTGAGTTCCACCCAGTCATTAGCTATTGTTTACTCCCTCCCACTCTCACGTGTTGTTTATTTATTTCGCCTCTCTTGCAGCACGGTTGCTGTTGAAGCCGTTCAACCGACTCTCACTTGGAGGCACGCGTTGAGCCCTTGTGGTGCTGTTAACCTCCACTGTGTGCACTTATTACAGATAGGCTTTTAACCCCTGCCCTCAATTTAAACTTTAGTGTGCGTGCCCCTGCAGAGAGAGAGAAAGTAACAACATGGCCATCTCCGCCCCTTCAGTCAGACAATTACCATCTTTTAGGCGAGCTCTTTTATTGACATTTCCATCAGCCGGAGGATCAATAGACGCTTCTACTGGGACAAAAAAACACTGCTTGTTAGTCAAAATGTTCCACACTGGCTGGTTCAGACTTTCCTGTAAATGTCAGCAAGCACTATCACAAAATAATGGATCTATTTTGATTTCGGTGCCCTAAGTGGCGGTGTTTCAATCCAAAAGTGCTTATTGTTGTGCGGCAGCTCACTGGCGCTCGTCGGGTTCTCTTATGTTCAACTTCTTTCACAGAGAATGGGAGATGTGTGACGTGGGCTGCGTCCAGCCAGTTGTCTTTGGGCCAGGCGTCTGTGAACGCAGCATGATGAATAACATTTGCATGAAGGCTGTCTGGCAGCCTTAAGTCATCCTGGCTCTCTGACCTGCCTATGGATCAGACAGCACACATTGTTTCATACCATCATGCTCTGACTGCAAATATAAGAATACATTTTGTGGCTGCTCTAAACAATGCTCGCTGTCGAGGTTCCTCCAAAGGCGCGGACGGCCATTCATCTTTAAATGATTTTCTTTTTAAACAGTTCCCATATGATATTTAGTCAAAATACCCCCTGAGCACGAACTGAGCAAAACAGTAAGCACCGCTTCTCTGAAGCTAATGCTGTTAGCTAATGCTAATATGCACATCCAACAAAACTCAGTTCAGCACTGCTAACCTTTTTGCCTTTAAAAAGGAAATCAACCTTAATAATTTCTTGACAATAATATGTTTTTGTGACCTCACTCCTCTAAACATAACATTCTAATTAATATTACATTTGTGGAATTTGAGTTATGCAGCAAAATCCAGCCGTTTTATCCTTCTCAGGGGCGGCCATTTTGCCACTTGCTGTCAACTGAAGATGACATCACAGTTGGTCAAGCAATGACCAATCACAGCTCACTTGTTTTCTGAAGCTGAGTCGTGATTGGTTGTTACCTGAGACCTAAACAACTGTGATGCCATTTTCACTCGACAGCAAGTGGCAGTATTCTGCTGCTTAACTCATATTCCACTAACACAATACTAACCAGAATACCGTATTTAGACTCGTGGGGCTGCCTATAACATATTATTGTCAAGATTTTTTATTTTTTTGGAGAGGGGGTGAGGGGTTGGGGGTTGACTTCCCCTTTAATGGAGTGTTTTCATTTATCCAGACAAATGAATGGTGTTTGTGAAAAGCCACCACTGCAATGGACAGCTTTTCCCAGTCACTGTTTATGCGACCATTAACCATCTACATGTCGATAATTACAGGAAGCACCAATAATTACGCTAATGGGTTCTTTCATGCAATATCAGTAAGCCAACATGTCAATCATTACATGAATCACCAATAGGTAGAGCTATCCTGAAGTCAGAAATCATCTTCTGGAAGTAGCTCACGGTGATACTTAGCAAAATAAGTGACAATCAGGTTTTTAGAATTTTATTGAATTCCATCTCCTTTGGTGGAAAAGCTTCAAGGACTACTGAATATGATTATTTGTTTGGCTTGACATTGCTAAAGGCCATCAAAGTATTCAACTTTATGGCGTGTTCTTGCTTTTTTTTGTATGTGTTTGTTGAAGATAAAATGGCTGTTTACAATTTGGTCTTATTCAGGAGTTAGAACATTTCTGCTTAGGTAAAAAACAAAATATAATACAGTATATTGTTGGTGTGTATGTATTGAGTGTTCCAATGAGACTGCAAGTGGAGGTTATACTTATCCAGGTCGATGATTCATACCACCAAGCAAGTGCAAGGCTGTTTTTCTCACATGAAACTTTTTTTTTTTTTTTTTTTAAATATCTGTCAAGGGATCAATTATTACACATATATGTACATATCGAGCTTGACCCCTGGAAATTGAAAAGTGGTCTGCATATAATTGGTGGATGGGAAATATTCAAAAATGTTACAGAACAATATGTTTTAAAAAAAAGACTATAAATAGAGAAAACATGAAAGGGTAGGACACAGATTTGTATGTCTGTCAGGGTCTATAGAACAAGTTATGATGCGTGCGCTACAAAAACGCCATCGAGGGAAATATGCATATATGACAAAGAAAAGTGGGACATCAGATGGCATCACTATAGTGTCGCACACGAACATGGGCTTTAGCGGTTTATGGTAAGCAGAGACAGTGACTCACTTGGACAGAATATCAAAAGAATTTCCCTGAAGGAAAGCAAAAGTAATAGGCTTTCCTTTCCCATTGTGCACATCAATAGCTTCAGCTGCACGCTCATCTGTCAGTGTATATACAATGAAACATTTATGCCAGATTCAGGTGGATGCTGGGAATAAAACACTTTGATGGTTGAACAACTCGGAACTGGACCAAAAATGTAAAGGAAAATGTGGTCCAAACAAAAATCACATGTTGGCAGTCTGCCAGTATTGACGCTCAATCCATCGATGACCCGTTTTGTTGCCAATTAACGACGGGTGAGAAACCCCCAAAAACTGATGGACTAAACATTGCCGGAAGTGGGTTTTCATCCATCAATGTCAATCATGAGTAACTGGGTCAGTAGTGCCAACGGATGTTCTCAGTCCGCCCGTTCCACTCGCAATCATATTTGGTGATTTAGGGGAGTCACAAACCAGACAACACAGATGAACTAAATACAGTCTTCCCTCGCTATAACGCGGTTCACTTTTCGCGGTCTCGCTGTATCGCAGATTTTTTTTTTAAGTGCAATTTTGCATATTTTTTTACAGTAATATACCCATTTTATAAAATTTATGAAGGTTTGAACATTGTCAATGTTTGAACAAGAGAGAAATGTGAGAACATGTAAATGCCTCAATGAGAAAAGTGTATAAATTGTGCGGTCGGAGATTTTTTAGCCTTAAAACATTTATAAGAGTTGTAAAACATAAAGCTAACTACTTGGCGGATTTCATTTATTGCGGGTATTTTTTGGAACCTAACCCCAGCGGAAAACGAGGGAACACTGTACCATAAAGTCCTGTGCATAAATCACCGTGGAACAGTCCCAGATTGATATTGTGAAGAACTCCCTTGAGTGAATCACAATTATTAATCTGGCTATTACCAGGTTATTTTCGATTTCTACGGTGAAAATGCCACCATGTATGGCATACGGTTGAATTAATAAGGCTGGAAACACGCTACATACGCATTTCATCGGATTACACATTCACGTGCACAAGGTCAGCCATATTTGTTTGCCACTACGGAAACTACCATAGGTCAAAATATGCAGGTAGTCTGCTCTTCGCTGATTGGTTCTTCCCACTGTTTGTTTTGGCAGGTTTGCCCCGCCAAAGAAATGCGCTTGATGGCGACGGTGACCAGATTCATTCGCTGCTCCGACTGGAACTGATTGAGTTCCGCAAGTCGGTTGCACTGTATTTCTACGCGTAATCTGTCACAGATGTTGTTTTGGTTGTTATCCTGTTGCTAAAGACGAAATCTTAATGAGACATCCTTCTTTCCCTTTCTGCGTCTCCTGATTTCTCTCTTTTAATGTCAGACTTGATGGTAGAGCCAACGTGGCAGGTGCCAATCCCGCTTTTCCTCGAAAAACAGAGCGTCGCACAGGCGGGCTATGGTGATTTAATTGGAATAATGTATGAAATGAGTCAGAGACGCAGGCAGGGAGCGTTAACTCTCAGCTGTGCCAGCTTCGACAGAGATCAATGCACCTAACCTCAATTCAAGAAAACATTCTTTAATGGATCCCCACGGGACCCGCACACAGTCTCTTCCTTCCTCTTCTCTTTTTTATTTATTTCTATCCTTTTTCATTTCGACTGCAGCACATGCTTTTTAATTACCCGCCGGAGGATTACCCGGCCAGTGGGAGAGGATGATTTTTCATCCTGTCACACCAAACAATATTGTTTCACCATGTTCCTTTCATTCTCTTCTCTTCTGCAAGGGGTGCGAATTTGTGATGTGTCTCACCTGACAGCATAGAAGGTTACGTTTTGAATTCCCGCTGTGTTTGCCCTTTACCCTTCATCACTTGTTGCTTGAATGTCCATTTTCCTCACCGAAATTCACCACATAAATTGTATGAATGTATTCTCTTGCCTCCTTAAACAACTGTATCGTATTGACCCCAAATCTGCACTCCTCGTTCATTTTTTAAAAAGCAACATTTCAAAGTTGCTTTTGTCTTTGTTTGAGAGTTCATTAATTACCCAAATGCAGTCTTGTGCTAAGCGACAGCTCTAGATACAATGTTGCAAATATAGGACTTGAACTGTAGTTGACACCTTGTACTTTTTATCCCCTTGAGATAATCCATTATTCATATGAGTAAATTACATCACATTTGGAAAAGGCTCTCAACGGTGCTTATATTTGACATTATCACGCTTTGTTTTTTGTTTAACCATGGTTATTCGAAAGGGATTGCCTCAAGCCACATCTCACATTGGCTGTGTAGGAAGAGCATTTGCAGACATTGAAATCTGGTTATTCATAAACCAAATATATAAAAAGCCTGATTGGAAACGGAACCATTTATACACCTATATTGTCAAAGAAAACACGAATACTCAACATATCCAGATTTATCAGAACAAGGCAAGTTACTCTTTTGATTGGAATGCATTTTTGTCCATTCTTACGTGCTCGTGTGACATCAGGAGTTGTCCAATTGAAAGTAAACATAAAGCAAGAATGCACGGATGTTGTTCTCGTCAGCTAGCTTGAACCAAGGATGCATTGTGGTGAATGCTTGGCTACGAAAGTATTTGTGCGAGGAAGTAAACAAGTACGCAACCCCGTTCTTTGGAAGAACATTCTCTTATCAACATATAAACCTAATCTATGACTTAAGAAATGAAACAACTTGCTGATTCTGCTATGTACTGAGATAGCTTTTGATTGACATTCTCAATAATAGGTTGGTTACCTATCATCTTGACAAAACAAGCAATGTGCGTATGGACCACAACACTCAGCCTTTAAATGCTTGTCTGACCACTTAAAGTACTTTCTATGGTAAGTAAGGTAGTCGGTCATTAAAGCATGACATTCTTATTTCAGCCTCTCTGATGTCAGACATCATGTTTGGCTGTCAGATCAGAAAAATAGCCTTGTTTGGTCACTTGCGGTCCATTTACACCAGGGGTGGCAAACTGCGGTCCTCGAGGGCCGGTGTCCTGCAGGTTTTGCAGATTTCCCTACTTGAAGTGCAGCTGATTCCAATTAACAGGCTCGTTATCAGGTTTCTGCAGAGCATGCTGATGAGCTGATCATGAATCAGCTGTGTTGAAGAAGGGAAATATCCAAAACCAGCAGGACTGCGGCCCTCGAGGACCGGATCTCGCCACCCCTGATTTACACCAAACATTGAAATTCATTATGTGTATATACATTTTCATATCAGCATTGTCAAAAAATGTGAATGACGCTAAAACAATCATCTCTGCCACGTTTGGAGTATTACTCACTTGGGTATGTTCTCCAAAAGGGTAGCCAGACACATTGCTGTCTGTTGATTGGCTGACAGAGAATCATCACTTGCATGCTACAACGGTAATGGAAAGGGAAGAACACAAAGGGCGCATTTTCTCAAACAAAGGCCACATGTCAAGAAGAAAGAAGACAAAATGGTGAATGGACTCTTTTGTTGAACTTTGTGTACAATTTCCCAACGCGCCATGGTGTGCATAAAATGATGGTTTGCCACCAAAATGACACAGGGTGCTTGGATTTATCCGTTTCAAGAAGGTGACGATCCCCATTCCAATTTAATGCCTATAGACATTTTTTACTCTCTATTGATATGTACATTTGAAAGGAAATATCTACATTGATAGGGTATATACAATCTGCGTTTTGCAAATCCAGTACATATCAGGGTTTTCATCCACAATTGGCTGAACCCTAATTCTGATCTGAAGATGCCTCCATGCCTTGTTCCTTTATCCTGCCATAACACTTATCCAAATAGTGCCACTCGAAAGTAAAAAAAAATAATAAAAAAAATAGAAGTCAAGCGTATTTATTTATACAGCCCTTAATCCCCAAAGAGTCTCAAAGGGCTTCAGAAGCAGAGTTCATGAAAATGAGCGAGATCCCATGGTCCAAACCGGACCAAATGAAACCATACAGTATAATCCAGGCAAAGTTTGTTTTCCTGTTTAAATCATTTAAATGTCAGAGACAAAAAAAAAAAAAAAAAATCACCCTGACCTCATCCACACTCTAAACCTCAAACTGTTTCTGTTTTCAAATTGTTTCAAATACTTACTTTCAGTAAGTTCTTTTTTCAGCCAGATTTCGGCCTGATTCATTCCGATTTTAGCTGCCGAGGCCAGATAAAGGCAACACAGAAATACAGTAGGCTGGTGTGCTCATCCTTATTTCAAAAAAAAAGAAAAAGAAAGAAAGAATCCTTTGTTAGGCAAAATTCATTTCTATCAAATTCTTCTGCATATGGCTTGATCTATTGTGGCTTTTTTATGAAGCCATGAATACATTGATGATGGCCATCTTGTCATTAAAGGTATGTGCCGGTCCGGCGTGGGACCTTATATCAAAGCATGAGCACATTGTTAGCTCGACTCCCCAAACGGTGCAAAAATTGTACAGGTACACCGCACAGGTAAAAGGCATCTTTAAGAATCTCTGCAACAAAGAAAAAGATGATGCTGCTGCTGCTGATGACAATAACTTTATTTAAATAGTACCTTGAAAAACGTGTTTACAAAGTGTTTTGATAGACAGAATAGTGTACATTAAAAAAACAAGATGACAATTGTCGTGATTATATTTTACCGTATTAAAAAAATAAATAAATAAATAGTTTCAGCGACTACAGTGGTATTACACTCGCCTGTTATCAATTTTTTATTCACAAAGCTTACCATTTTAATGCATTTTTTTTAATGTGATTTTTTTTACTTCTCTGTGTGCGAGAAAAATGAATTTCTTGGAGTTGTATTGTTTTGCAATGAAATGGCATTAAAGATGTTTGTGAAAAACTGTTTCAATATGATTTGTTATCTTAATTGATTAATTTATATTAATATATATTAATAACAATATCACTGCATAGAAATTATTAGGTAACAGTATTGGATTTTTTTTAAATTAGATTTAAGAAAAACATACCTCTGCCCAATGTTCATGATATTATGAACTATAGAGCAGCATCTGAAGCTACAGCAAAATACTGTACAAAAGGTTCCCTTAGGTTTTCTCGGGTTGTTGTGGAAGATGAACATTACAACAGTGCTAAAAATAACATCCAGGTAGGTTCATTAAGCGTAGCGTCTTGCTGAGATGTTGCAAAGCTAATTGGATGCATTATCATTAAAGTTACGCCTCTTGCCTTTTATAAAACAATGACTACAGTTTTATCCAACATTAAAAGTATCCAAACTTATTTCAGGGGGCCATAAAAAAAAACAGTTTTGAATTGAAAACATCTGAAAGAAATTTCATTCTTGTTTTTCATTTGAAAATGCAAACAAATATAATTCAAATAGACCCAAGTTAGGAATAAGCAGCTTGGTAACATTAACTGCAAAAAAATCCATCATTAAAAATATATATAAAAATGAGGGGACTGTCAAAGCGATTATTGGGACTTGAGAAGCCAGAAAACAATGTGTTTCAAAATCCACCACCATCACCTTGTGCCTGTTGTCTGGTTGGCGATAGCGCAGATTCCAGAATAGCGCTGTCTGTCAGATTCACAAAAATCCTTTGTGAAGGTCAGGGGGTCACACGATAAGCACTTTTTCTCGCTGTGATTTCCTTGGTGTTGGGTGTGCAATTAACTGAGTGGACAAAAGGTAAGATCTGTCTCTGCCATTTTTCACACTTTAGGTTTTTATGGAGGTCTTTTGTTGTTTCTATTTAATATTTTTGCAATTTACTAGTTTTGTGATTTTTCTTTGGATATCCACTGATTAATTAAGCCAAATGGAACTCAATTATTATTGTAGTTATCAGTGAGCTAGCTAGCTAGCTCGCTAGATAGATAGATAGATAGATAGATAGATAGATACACAAAGGCAATTTATTACCTCTATTTTCTGTTCACACCATTACTGAATGCAACTACTGCTTGAAACATGACTTGAACAATATAATTACCTTTAAACTAGCTTCCATGGATACAGTAATGGTTATCATCAACTCATGGTCCAGTGTGCTTGTGCTGCGTACACAGTGTGTCACTTAAGTCATTACCAGACGCCGTCTGAGAGCGATGATAGACAGCATCTCGTGCATTGCTTCATTTCCATTTCTGTCAAATGTGTTTTGTTCTGCCTGCTTCATTCGACTGCATTCTTATGGCCGTTCACTTTTATCAGCGAGCACGAGGCAAAACCTGATTATTTACCGGCTGAGACTCCACAATAGACGGCGATGTGAAGGCTTAAAAAGCATCACTGGCAATCAGATGGTGCGCAGTGCAGTCTTCCTCTCTAATTAAAAAGCAATGAGCAGCGTGAGTTATATACCCAGTGCATCTCAGGTAAGGCTTCACAAGAAGCAGCTCTCTTCATGATTTGCTTTGTTTCCAGCCACCCTCGTTTGTTTTGCATCAGTATCGGAAATGTGATGTGAATACTTGCATGAACACATGACAAATCTATAACCACACACACAAACATACACGTGACTAAATTCCAAAGGAGAAGTGTCTGTATTGTGACCAAGGTGAATTAATTTGGGAGGTCTGATTCAGTGACTTGCCAAACAGACACACTTTCATCTGAGGTTGTCAGATAGGCCGAACGACGCTATCAATCAAAGCATCCAATAGTGATGCATTGCTGTGGCACATGCTAGGATTCTTTCTTTCTTAATTCAACGCACACGACTTGTTCTGAAAGTCAATGTAGAGAGCAGGAATGATTTGAATCTATTCGTTTGATCGACTATGCGGGAAAATTTATTATTTTCCATTGTGATGATGTAGAGTAGCTCAAGTTCGGGTGACCCAAACCCAAACCAGACACTGAATCAACAGCACCTCAGCCATATTGCCTCAATTAACAGTCGATTCCACACAATCGACTTGCACACTCACAGTCTTGCATGGTGACATGGCACCATTTTCTGTGTGGAACAGCATAATGGAGCATTCACTGTTCTAGCCATGACATGGCAACAGAAATGTGCCAATAGCACTTAATAATTGTGTAAGACCTGCTGTCCACCTTCTGGCGAAACCTCGATATGTTGGGAGGAAGTGCAAGGTTATTGTATATCCACATTCTGCCACTAGTTGGTCGAAATTGGTATGCCAAATTGGCAAATACATGCCTCGATCTTAGGAACTGGTATTGATGTGCCCGCACTCTGGGCTCTTTGGCACGATAGACGCAAGCTGCCAGTTGGAATGCACGCCATGGCCCGGCCAGATCCAGCCAACTGGTCACCATTGTAACGGAAGCCGGTATTGTCATGTGCTGAAGGTTGGATCCCAAAGCGCAGACACAAATAAGGTTTTAACTATTTATTCACATCGAGAGGCATGGAACCAACTTGACTAGACGAGAAACAAAGAGAGTTGCACAGAAAGACAGCGGTAACAGAAGTAATAATCCGACAAAGACACACACTTCTCAGGAGGCTTATATAGACAAGGAATCGATCTGATTGGTTGTGGCTAGACATGTGGGTAACAGGACTGACATGGAAATATCTGATTGGCTGTTGACCAAGTAAAGGGATTAAAGATTCCTGACATCACATAGCCCTTGACATCACATAACATCACATAGCCTAAAACCAGTTGAAACGAGATGCTAGTTACATCAGTTCAAAACAGACACTTAAACACTGACACTCAAACTTAACCCTGACGTGATCACGATCATGACATGACAGAATAATCCGACCACATGGATCTCACAGACTTAAATAAGATGTGCCATGCCCTGGACTCCCAAGTCCAATTGCCTTTACGTCAGGATCCGGCCTTGACTGGTCTGAGAAATGCACTAAAGATTTTAGCCAACCAATCAGCCTGTCCCAGCACCGATCCCCAATGCTGATGCATCGGACTCCGGGATGGGATCAGCCCTCTCGCAGCGCTCCCCGACCGACCGGAGGCTTCACCCCTGCCTCAGCTTCCAGTCCCCGAACCTCGTCTACCGCGGCTTCAAGTCAAGTCAAGTCAAGTCAAGTCGAGTCAATTCAAGTCAAGTCAAGTCAAGTCAAGTCTTTATCAAGTCCAAGAACCTCGTCTGCTATAGCCTCAAGTCCAAGAATCACGTCCGCTGCGGCTTCAAGTCAAGTCAAGTCAAGTCAAGTCAAGTCAAGTCAAGTCCATCTTTATCAAGTCCAAGAACCTCGTCTGCTATAGCCTCAAGTCCAAGAATCACGTCCGCTGCGGCTTCAAGTCAAGTCAAGTCAAGTCAAGTCCATCTTTATCAAGCTCAAGTTCCCTCGTCTCGGCAGAGGTGCCGTCGTCTCAAGTTCCCTTGTCTTGGCAGAGATGCCGTCGTCTCAAGTTCCCTTGTCTTGGCAGAGATGCCGTCGTCTCAAGTCTCCTCCTCGCGGCGACTCTCCCGTTCCAGTTGCGGCGGCGCCTGGCCAGCGCCCGCCCCTCGCTCCAGTTCCGGGCGCCTGGAGGCGTGCGGCTCCAGCTCATGACAGGTATTACCCTGGCGCATTTGCTATTTAAGAATAGACATTTAAGAGGAATTGATTTTCCATCATGAATCAATATCAGATTGAATTGAAGCAAATCAAATCGTGAAAAAATCTAATCGAATTGAAATGTTGTGAATCGAAATCAAATCGATACCCAGTCCTAGCTCACACCCTCTTAGTGTTCATACATGTCAATAGGATCCAAATTATGCAAATGTTATGAGCATGTTTCATTGACCAAAGCAGGAATATGTCATTTGCCCTCTGCACAAAATAATTGTGGCCTTCTTTCCAAAGCTATTTTCCACCGTTTGCATATTAACAGGTCAAAGTGACAGTCGTTTGCGTTTTCACTGAGCCGTGAAAGCATTCCTCAATGCCCTGTGTGTTTTAGTACAGCAACAATCAATCATAAAGGGCAAGTGTGAATTATTGTGCCGGTCAGCAGCTTTCGAGCACATCTGCAGGTCAACCAGTGGCAGGGTTAAAACACAGTCAAAGGAAAGCAAATGGGAGTGCTGAGGTGTGCTAATTATGTTCAAGCACTCTGGGACAGTAAAGGTGAGACCAAAGGGTCGTCATTTGGTTTACACTTCAGTTCATAAATTATTACGTACTACACAGGCCACAAAAACAAATCAGAGCAAAGCAACAACAAACCGTGAATGTTTTCCACTCGCCTTAGTTATGTCTCGATAAAAGCTTTTTATTCAGTCGTTGCGGTTACACATGTTCAATTTCCACTCATAACAATACTAATGTTTCTTTTAAATTAGGTATTAACAAGTAGCTCTGCCCTAAAATTACAGTGGCTGCTTCCTTGCTATTACAGAAAATAGTGCATAATTCCTGATTATGTGGCCATCCATTTTCTCTAGTGCGTGTTGTAATTAGGACCTCAGGGCAGTGACTTTGGGTGATATACATCCCAACTAAAACTAACAAACCCGCTCTAAAAATGGATTAAAACTAACTGAAAAAAAAATTATAATAATACAAATGTCTAAGCAAAATTAAAATTGACTATAATGAAAAATCCCAAACTATTATAACCATACTGTGTTGGATTAATATAACTATTTGTTTCTAAAAATGATTAATTTGTTTGTATTTTTTTATATTGTATCTCTTCAATTGGTAAATGTATTTATTATCAAAATAAATACACAAATAAATAAAAACCAATTGAAAAACTACATTTAACCATTTTTTTTTGGTAAATAATTAGTTAAATCAATGAATAACACAACTTTCTGAGTGCAATTTTACTTCAAGTTCAAAGGCAATGTCAACATGCTCTTATATCTAAATAGTAAAACTTTCCATGTATTAAAGATCATTAAAGATCAATGTACGCAAACCTAAGGGAAACTATCATCTGTATTGGGTTGTCTACTCTCAACTAAAGGCCCGCCTCCACCTTGTACCGCTTCAGTTACACGATTTAAAAAAAAGAAAGAAAAAAAGATCCTGGTCACAATTGAAGGGAATTATTATCTCTGAGTTGCGCTCCAAAGGCCAATGATTCAACTTCAATAGGCCTGATAACGTTCAACCCTGTTCCACATCTTTTATATCAGAAAATGGTGATGTGATATTTTAGGGCTCGTCTTTTCGCCATATAATGGATAAGATAAATCATCCACTTACCAGTAGAATGCAACCGCATAGATAAAGTACACCGTTTTTTTTTTTTTAAGAGATGGAAATTATGCATTACTTTTCTTCATCATGGCCAAACCATCTGCAGAATATCCTTGAGGAGATGGAGATAAATATATAAATAAGTTCAGTATACTAATATCCCTTGCGAGGAAGTTTTAGCTTCTGGAAATCTTGTGACCTCTACTTAGATAGTAACTACTATTATCGCTTTTGTTTGAACTCAGGGAAGTAAGAATTTTAGAGTATAGTGTATAAACCATTAATTCATTCACTCCCAGCTGTTTTACTGGATTTGAACTGATTTTGCAAGGCGCACAGAATATTGTGTTCTATTGCTATAAAAACATAAAGAAACATGTTCTTCTTTCATCAGGAAAAAAAGTATATTTCTATCTGTTTCCGTTTTGCAACAATTAGCATAAGAATATAGCTAAATTTCATCGTTTATTCTCAATTATTTTGAACTGTGGGCAAATCAGCTTGTCTTCAAAATGGCCCCGGTTGAGCTCTTATACTCTGCTGCCACCTGCTAGCCGTTTTTGTAATTACTACGATTTTTTTTCCACCCGTTCTCTGCAGTTCAGACAGAGGCTGCACCAAATCCTTCTGTATACTCTAGCATTACAAAAAATAAAAAATAAAAAAAAAATAAAAAAATAAAACATAAATACGTTTTTGGGACAATTAAAACATTTAAAATAGAACGTATTTATAAGTTTTTGGGAGCAAATGAGTTAATTTTCTCTGTTCATATTAGTCTAATGTTACCATATCCATCTGTATTTCTGTGCATGATACTCAAAAAATTAACTTTTATGAGTCAAATGCTGTACCGGATTAGCGCTTGATGGCATCAGTGTTTCCTTACAGATTTCACAAAAACCTTTTTGCTTCATATCCATAAAATAGTTACAATTTCACAGCAGTAGATAGCTATAACAATCTCACTTTTTTTTTTCATTGTTTTATACATTGTGAGATTAATGTAGACATAGCATTGCATCAGGCTTGAAGACAAACACACACACAGGCCCACGCACACTTTTATCATCCAACTGGGAATGTATTACTATGGGCCACTGCATTTATGACGCATAACTACTTACTTTTTTAGCCATCATTACCCCTCGTGTATTAGTATGACTGGCATCGTAATTTTAATTTGATCACAGCAGCAGAACACTTTCACTCCCATTTTGTAATTTTGTACTTTGATATTTTTTCCAACGAGGCCATCCTTCGGGAGTTTTATGGAACGGCAGTCAATTTATCCGCCGATGAAATAATGATCTTTGTAATTAGATTAATTCTCCTGATCGCGACCCGTGCACTTTCAATGCCGATAATCGTGTAAACACAATCTTACTGTGTGATTTGCCAGGCCGACGTGGGTGTTCCGAGATCGGGGCGTCATACGCGCGTCTCGAAATCTAATTAAGTAATCACTCCAGCTGTTCAACCAAAGTCAACTCTGACTTCCACTCATTCCACTGCACCGCTAACATCAGGTCTCGTGCCTGTCATGACATATTAGCCATCAATTAGCATGTAATTGAGATCCAGCTTAGCTTTGCTTGAATACAACATGACATGACGGAAGATCTTTAACTGATAGCTTGCTGAGAATAACTTAAACATGGTTGGGCTTTTGGTTAGTCTTATAGTCAAAGGGTCTGGGTTTGAAGAGGTCCTGGGACAGAAGCTGCATTTGCTATGTCTCTTGTGATGATGCAGTGGTTAGGTGCTATGCAGTTGCTTTATTCCGACTCTTACTTTGTCATGTACGCCTTTGAGTTTTTATTCTGTCAAATAGAATAGTACATCGCCCTAGCGAGAGTTGCTGAATGACACTTTGGTTAGTAGTAGTACTTTGGTTAGTTCATCATTATCCACAAATGTGTTTAAAACTGTGAGAAAAACAGCTTGTTGCAACATGACCCTGGTTGAGCTCTTATACTCTGCTGCCACCTGCTGGTCGTTTTTGTAATAACTAACCATTGCTTCAACCGTTCTCTAAAGCAGAATGCCTTCTGTGTACGCTAGCATAAAAAAAAAAAAAAAAAAAAACACGTGTAAATAGGTCTTTGGGACAAACAAAAAATAGAACATATCTATACGTTCTTGGGAGCAAATGAACCCTGATTGACACTTCACTACTACTGAGGTAGCCAGAAAGCAAAACACATCCTGTTGTTCCACTACCATAATTCCTTTTTCTACACTCTTCACTTTTGCCAGCCAATCACAGGGCACATATAGACAAATAACAATTCATACATTACAAAATAGTCTTAAATTAAACTAAAAAGTATGTTTGTGTCATGCTTCAGTTTTGTTTGGGTTGGGTTTTGTTTTATTTTAGTGAGAGTTTGGTGTCTTTGTGTGTTTCCCTTGTTTCGTCACCGTTAACCTTGTCCACCTGTTTGTGTGACCTAATTAGTGCCCTCTGCCTGCTGTGTTTCCCAGGTGTGTCTGGTCATTGTCTCGTTAGTTTTGGTATAAGGGAGTGGTGTTTATTTCACGTGGGTGTGGGAGCATTGTTTTGTCTTGTTCCAGTTAGTCTTTTCATGTCACAGTGTGCTACTAGGGTCAACGTCTGTCTTGTCTTGTCTTGTCTTGTCTTGTCTTGTCTTGTCTTGTCTTGTCCTGTCCTGTCCTGTCCTGTCCTGACCAGTGCGCTGCAAGTTTTCCTATCTCTCTACGTCAGGTTTAGTTGTCTCCACGTCCACTCCAGTTTCCACGTCATACCAAGTCTGCCCACCTTCATCATACCAAGTCTTCACGTCATACGAAGTTTGCCCCACGTCATGCCACGCCAGTCTACGTTCAGTATAGTTAATAAAGTCATTCTCATTCCTGCCTTTTTCCCTGCCTGGTTTCTCCGCCTTTGGGTCCCACCACAGCCGTACCATAACAGTTTGGGGGTTTTAGGAGGAAGCCAGAGTACCCGGTTCGCAACACAGGACGAACATAACCTGGATTCTAACCCCAAACCTCAGAAATGAGAGTCGGATGTCCCACCCACTTACCGTGCCATCTGGGTTAACCTTTTCTCTTTTGTATTCTTTCAAATTAGCAGCAAAGAAAGTTAAATTGGAGGACCAGCGAAGTACTCTGCGGCACTTTTACGGTGACATCTCCAGCCAAGCATAAATGCAGACTTTTTTTCATTCAATAAGAAAAAAAACACACACACAATTTAACAAAAGACCAGCCTGAGCACATTTATAGCCTACGTACATTTGTACAAGCCACATTCCAAGTTTCTATTACATTACATCCTGCATGCAAAGCCATCCCAAGTGATAGTCACCAGCCACAGAACACTTGAACCCCTGAGAGTGAGGTTTTCCCAACTACACGAGGCTCACATGCTACCCCATTTAACAGCAGCACAGCTCTGCATTCAACAAGGCATGAATCCCCGAGAGGGCAGTTGGCTGGTATAAATCTTTCAAATTCTCTTTTAAGAGGACAGTCATTTATCTGCAGTTCAAGGAGACATGTCGGCTTAAGACGCTCGCCAGTGACATGTTGGTGGAGTTCATAAGAGCTTGTGGCGTAGAGATGACATGTACGCCGTCGCCTGCCACCTTGCTCATCTGCATTATGGGGGGAATGAATGCAGAGATGGTAGTAGATGGATGTTGTATTGCTGGTTATTTTTGCAAAGGTACTTGATGTGTTGATGCTGGAGATAGAAACTTCGGGGCTGGGAGGGAGAATTTCTCTGTGAAAAGCACCAATGGCAGGGCATCCTTCCCCCATTGGAAGGCATAATCTACGATTATCTGTCTATCTTAAGACGATGGATAACAGCATGAAAACAGCTGCGGGGTGTCGCCTGAATAAAGATCAGGCTCCAAATGGCTCATCTGTAACTCTCTGTGTCTAGTTTGCAGCAGGCAAGTGGACTGATGAAAACAACTTTTGGACACATGGCTGCGTTTGGTTCTTGCAAGAACTATCCACATGATGTTCAAGTTCATCTTAAACTCATCATTAGGGCTGCTATAAATTGGATGAGCAAATCTGTTGACCATAAAAAGCATCTGATTTGACACTGAAGAAATGTTACTGCTCACATTATTCATCGATTTGCTATCTCTTGGAATGCATGCTGGCTGTCAATATTCCTGTTTTGTAAATCGGAAGATGTTATGTCATATTGGTAAACCTGGCCACATAATCATTACAGCAGCACGAGTGATTGACAATGAAGCTACGGTTATGATGTGACTATACATACTAAAAATACTGGAGACACTTCTCCAGTCAGATGAGAAAAGCTACTAGGGTTACAAGTTGCAACCCTAGTGAGAATAAATTGAAAATTGATGGCTGACTTATCATTCTATTCATCTACTGTAATATGTGTATTATTTCCTTGACAATTGAGTAGTTATTTGGTTTTCAGGGCTAATTCTTACATAGTACTAAGATAATTATTACTTTTGTGGGGCATGCTTTTATTTCATTTTAATTGGTGTCTATGAAAAGAAATCGAGTGATTTAGTGAAAGTGTACAAAAGTTCAACTGAAAGTTATTCATTCATTATTTGTGCTATTTTGGCATTGACAATTTTTTAAAGTTCAGTGTCATAAATTCTCATTAACATTGTATCGTGGGGGGTGGGGGGGAGTAATCATTTCTGTGTGGATTTAGACACCGAAAACAACTCTAAAAGTGAAGTTCACACCCATGCTACCACTAACAAAATACTTCAATACATCTGATACAGGTTAATTAAGATTCTGACGCACATTTAATAAGTAACATAGGCCTATACGTAAGAGAATAATTTTTTTTTTTTTTTTTTTTTTTTTTTTAAGATTATTATACTACAGGTATAATTATCATTGTATTATGTAAAAAACAAACATTGTCCTTAACCTTAGTACCCATGTGAACAATAAAAACAAAACATGTCAACATAAATGATGCAAGATGCTAACACACCCACACACTACCTAATGAACATATTATATTTATGATGGGCAATCTATCTGTAAATTACAGTGGAGTAAATATAGGCTATGTAATTTTGAATGTAGAAACATTACGTACAATTTTTATCAATAGCATTAGTATAAATGTTAACATGGATACTACAGCTAATTTCCATAGAAACATATCAAAATAAACACACAAAAAAAAAAAAACAGCCTGCAAACAGGAGGAAGTAATTTCCCAAAGTGGATATCATCGAGAAATAATTGGGTTGCAAAAGTATGCACACCCCTATAACTTGGCTGTGTTCAGAAACTCATTTTAAATGGGAGTTAGCACACACCTGCCAGCATTTAAAGTACCTCTAATTATGTTCAGAAAATTAAACACTCACTCTAGTACAGATACATGTAAGACCAATTACCTAAGTGCAGATGAAAGGAAGTCATACTTTGTACCATCAACATGATTTTAAAACTGTTGTTTTGAGGACCAACTGTTGAGAATTGTGGCTAGCATCAAACGAGGAAAGCCTGCTAGCATATGCACTAATGAGAAGCACCTGTTTCCAATTGCCATGAAATGTCATCTTGTACAACTCGTGGAGCGTGGGGACAGAATCAGCACATATACACACACAGTCAACTCTGCAAGAAAAATACATTTTGGATTACACTCATCTTCTCTAATTGTCTAGTTTTTTTTTGCTTGAAGTTTCTCCTGAGGGCGAGTGGCCAAGTTTGGTGGATGAAAATGACAGATGGGTAGAGCACGCTATTCCCACGTTAGCATCCCACACAATCAAACAGCGGCCACGAAATAGCACTTAGCAAAACATTGTGTTAGAAGACCTTGTGGTAACTTGAACAACATGCGATGCTTGAAGTGGAAAACGGAGGCAAGCATCAAGAACGTTTACGCTCAATGAGTGAGCAACAATTAGCGCACCATCACAAGCTCGCAACATTTTTAGAGGGACAAGAAGGCTAACCAAAGACCAATGTTAAAATGACAAAGGTGCGTCAACACAAAGAAGGAAGCTTGTGACGTGGACGCCAAAGGAATGCACACATTTTGAATAACAGCTTCAATCACACTTGCTGAGCTGACAAATTCAATTCGATCCTTTCTCATTTTAAAATTGGATTACATAAAAAAATACTTTATTACTATGAAAACTAATAAAAGTTAATAAAATAATAAGGCTGAGGTGTTCAATGAGGCTCATAATGGAAAATGGCTATGCTGACCAGAACTGAAATTATGTGGGAGGAAATGTACCACTGTTTAATAATAAATAACCACAAAGGCTGAAAGAAGGTCATAACTTTATATGGAATGTATGGGGTAGTGTGCGTGCGTGCGGTTACTTCATTCACTGCACGCGAAGAGGCGAGAGATGTTAGCTTCTTCACTACGATAGCACACGAGCTGACAGTTCCTGGATGAGAAGAACGTGGCTATGTTGGAGCAACTTTCCTACTGACCCAACCTAGTTTGGAGGAATTCCCCCATTCCCTTTTAGCCCAAGCAGGTCAACAAGCCACTTTGAAGCTGTGGACAACATCAAGATGGCCGTGATGACAAAGTTGTGGAGTCCATTTAGGGTCAGAGAATGCTAAGAAAGTCCATTAGTCTCCAGTGGGATTTTTTTGGAGGAGACAACTTGTAGTTTGGGGTTAAAGTATAGTATATATTAAGACGGTGTTTTTCAACTTTTTTTTTTTTTTTTTTTTTTGGAGCAAAGACACATTTCATTGGGAAAAAAAATCATGCGGCACACCACCCGCTGAGAATGTTGAAAAGTAAAAATGTAGCCTTTATCAACAATCTAAAGTTGTTCTCATTCAAGAGTCTTAGGATTCAACACAAAGATTTTTTTATTTTTTATTTTAAGCTAATCGTTCATATTTCTCCTCACTCAATGTGAAACCTGGGCTTGTTTGGATCAAAACAGCTAATACCTTGGCAGGAATCGAAGAAAGTCACACACCAAGCTCTTCCTCAACAGCTTTGTCTCTCTCTTTTTAGTTTTTTATTGCAGTCAGGATTGAAAAAATCACCTCACAGAGATATGCAGTGGAAAATGGGAGCAATCTTCAATAACTTTGTTTGCCAGAATGGGGAACTCCTTGGCAGTAGCCAAACAAAAACTGTCCAAAAATAGATTAGCAAAGCTTAGCTTTAAACCACGTTTTTGTCTCAGTTCAGTAGTTTCTCCTGCTCCTGTAAAGTCACGTCCTTTCCACCTGATATATGGGTCCTAAACCCAATTATTCAATCTTCAAAAACGTCTCTATCACTGGTACTGTATAATATCGCTAGTCACAATGCTATTGTCCTTCTATGTCTCATGACGTAATCAGCAACGTGACCATTGGTCGGCCATCTTAGAACAGGGAACTGTTCTGGTTCCGCTGTGCTTTAGTAGCTGTTAATGTGGATATGTTTCAGGCTGAATTTTTAATTTATTATTATTATTTTTAAATCTCATGTCATATCTAACAGCAAAAACGAAAGTCGGTTGAGAATTTGGGAGAGTTGAGCAATCAAGTTATTTTAAAGTACATGCTCCATTGACTGTAATGTGATGAGTGATCGAGCAACCCTGTCCCAAGATGGCCGTCCTGTGCTCACGTTTCTTCCTATTGGCTCACAGTGCGGACGAGACATCCAGTGTTTATATCTATGGTCACTGCTACCTGATCACTTTTATCACTAATTCTCTTGTCTCAAACTACAAAACAATAAGCTACCTGCTGCCACCTACAGATATGGAGGAGTACTACATACATGGTTACTCTGCCAAACTCAGCTTAGACACTTGACAGCGTCACATTATAATTTGTGAAGAATTTGTTTTGTGAATTTGTTTTAAAATGAAGAGTCATGGTTTTGAACTGTTTGTTTATCAGATTGCATGTACTTTTTATGCCCCTCTCTCTACTGCCACTGTAATATTTCTGTCACTTTCATCATCAAGCGCAATCACCTATTAGGATTTGTTCATTTACTGATTTGAACCATTGTCGTTGAGTGTTATTCATTTGGCTGTATAAAAGAATGCCTGTTTAATAAAGGGTCTTCTAGTGGATATTTTTTGTTCATAATGAACAGGAAACTACTCAGACAGAGGCCCAATCTTTTGTCTTAAAGCCTCTTAATCATGCAGGGAACGTCATGATCACCATTGTAATGATCACCATTGTTTCCTTGTGAGCTCAGACTTCTTCAGGACGCTTGACATTTTCCAATCCTTAAGAGACCTTTTCTCCACACGTCTCATGGATACAAAGCGGTGGGTAAATCCTTTCCCGGGTGTTTTTGTTGTTGTTGTACTTTCTCATTTGATTGTATGCAAACGAATGCGTCGTTTGTTTGTGCTGCGTTGCTGTTATGACAGCGAGGAAGGAGTCATGACGAGACAACTTGTGTTCTCTCAGCAGGACGTCACGCAGCACGCAACATCGGCCTCACGCTCAGCGCGCTGAAATGTGCAAGCTTGCTGAAAAAACAAAACAAAGAGATGTTGTCAGTGTTTATGCGACATTATTCATCAATGTCCAAAGTGAGAAGTCTGTAGCAGCACCCAGCGAGAGGTGTTTGGCGTTTAGGAAGGGAAACAACACAATTATACAATTGCTTGAACGCTATGTTTATGGTGGAATAGCTGGAGTCATCCTCACTTCAGGTCTTAACAGTCACACAAAGTTAAAGATGGATAGCATTTTTTGTTTCTTTGACTTTTCGTTTGTCTGTACTCAAGGATTGGCTGCCAACCAGTCCAGGGTGTACCCCGGCTCTTGCGCAACGTCAGCTGGGATAGGATCCAGCTTCCAAGGACAAGCGCTATATAGAAAATGAATGGATGGATGAAGCGCCGTCAACAAGGGTTGCTAAGTAGGGTGCCCAGGCGTCCACATTTGCCCTACAAAAAGTGTCTGGCCGACATTCAAAAATCTATCCATCCATTTTCTATGCGGCTTATCCTGTTGAGGGTCGCAGGGAGCTGGAGCCGATCCCAGTTGACTTTGGGCAAAAGACAGACGGATGACGAGCCAATCACAAGGCAGAGAAACAGGCCATTCGCACGGATGCTAAGGGCCTCTTCAGAAAGTCAAATCTCTTAAACCAGGTTCACCAACGGGTTCACCAAGAACCACATGAGTAGCCTGCGGGCCTGTTCCAAAAATAGTTCACTAGTAAGGGGGCATTGTGATTTTCTAGGAATGTTGTACAAATAATCATTTGAAAATGTAAGCAAAGCCTCTTGGCAACTTTTTTTCTGTCAAAAAAAAACCTCACGACAAATTTAGCGACTTTTAGGGTGGTTTTTACTCACTTTTTTCCTCTCCCACGACGTTATTCCTTTCTTCTACAGCGTCTATTACTATTACATGCAAACTGCCACTTATGCAAATTAGGCAATGATGTCATTTAGACTTCTATCAACTTTTAGGACAGCTAATAAGCTATTTTCCTTACTGAGGACTTGCAAACACTGGAAAGAAGTCTCTCTTTAAAGAATTTGCAGGCTTTCGACAATGATTAATTCAAATAAAGATGTTGATACTAATTGTTGTTTTTGTGAACGATCCCCTAAAGATATTTTTCGTTGATTTTGGAATTGTCCATCGCTAGCTATCCAACTTATTTTTATTATTGGCTAAATTGTATATACAAATGTTGATGTACAGTGTTCCCTCGTTTTCCGCTGGGGTTAGGTTCCAAAAAATACCCGCAATAAATGAAATCCGCCAAGTAGTTAGCTTTATGTTTTACAACTCTTATAAATGTTTTAAGGCTCTAAAATCCCCGACCGCACAATTTAGACACTTTTCTCATTGAGGCATTTACATGTTCTCACATTTCTCTCTTGTTCAAACATTGATAATGTTCAAACCTTCATAAATTTTATAAAATGGGTATATTACTGTAAAAAAATATGCAAAATTGCACTTCGCAAGACCGCGAAAAATGAACCGCGTTATAGCGAGGGAAGACTGTATTGATCAAAAACCTCACATTTGCATTTTAGAAAATCAAGTCAAACTATATATTAGAACCATTAAACACTCTTTATGTATTTTCATATGTATTTTCTCTCATTCGAAATTAGACCTGTCATATATGTTTTTTGTATTTCACAATATTTTTCTCTTTACAGCTGTTTTTTTCTGGACTGATAGCTAGTCTTATTATGTTTTGTGATGTAGTTATTTAAATGTTAAAATATATATATTTTTTAATTATAGTTAAAGTCTTAAGCGTGAAACCTGAGTGTCTTCGCATAGTTTTAAATATTGCTGCCATAAAGAATTTGGGTAAAATCATTTGATAAAGGTTGTCAGGAGATTTTTAGAATTAGAACAACCTATCCTCCAAGTACTTCCGGGTCACCTTGTTCAGGTAAGATAGGAAAGAAAAATTCCTTGACAAAAACGAGAATCTGAAGAAGCACTAAGTAAATTAATCAATCTTTATTGATATAGCACATTAATATTCATATTTGAACTCCAGCAGAAACAAAATTAAAAGAACATATAAAATAAGAAGCAAGATCAAAACAACTGAATTAATACGTACGAAATATTAGGACTGGGTATCAAATATAATTTCCTCAAATGATTACAATTTTTTCCAATTCGATTTGAGTTACTTCAGTCCGATATTGATTCATTATGGAACATAATTCTTATTAGATTGTGGAGATAAAATCTCCACAAACATCAAATTCGAAATTAAATTTTGCAGAGGCACCAAACGTGTTATAATCACCTTATTCATCAAACATTGACACCAGCAAGGATGAGATGAAAATATTTTCATCATTCTAATTTAACAATTGTTAATATAAATTTAAAAGATTCTGAATTGCCTTAAAGTGCAAAAAGTCATGGTTTCATAAATGTAAGAAAATACATTTAAATTCATGTGAACAGTAAGTTTCAAGAAAACAGGAAGATGAAAAAAATGGACTTTAAAATTCTATTTTCTTATGAATGTATGGGAAAAAATATTAAAATAATGGAGTCATGGTTTTATGAATCGATATCAGGCTTGAAAAGGAAAATCGATTCAATATCGATTATTCAATTTTTTTAAACCCAGCCCTACCAAATACTGCTACAAATAATACAATTAAATGATACATCAGTGTTCTGAAGTTCAAAAATTCCACTGCCATCTCAAAATTATTAAACGCATTTGAGCTCGCCATCGGCGTCTCTCAGCGTGCGCTTGCAATTTCTAGTGAACACTTGAAATTTCACGACGATTTGGCAGCCCTTGGTGTCCTCATGAAGCATGCCTTCTCGTCGCATGAGGCGCCAGGACTCATCTAATGACACAGCGGCAGACCACCGCCAGCCGCCAGTCCGTGAAGACGCGTGACAGTGCGCCGACAGCTCCGAGGCCGCTCAGCCAAATCCAGCTGCTCGACGCTAATGACGCGCCGTGAAATATGGTGGCTGGCGCCCGTCAAGAGGACGATCCGAGGAGAAGAGCGCACGAAGGCATTATCAGGCTGGGGGCTTGTCGAGAATAAACGCCATTTGTATCTTTCGTCTATTCATCATGTGCCTGCTGACCTCTCTCCTGCTGATTGCATTTCCATTAGTCCTACTTTGCAGTTGAAAAATACTCGTTGAACGAAAGAGTGCTGCAAACGTGAGGGTAATAACAGCATGCCAATGTTTTATTGCTTTTTTCCCTTTTTTAAAAACACATTTTCTGTGACTCAATCTCCATTTGTGTGTATTTCCGTCTGGGAGGAGAAAAGCAAAACGTGAATGAGATTGAGTGAATGGCGTAAAATAAAGGAACGTTCAGATGCAATAAAGACATTTTTGGAATGCACCGAGTTTGAATTAAAATGGAAAACATCGCCTGGGGGTGTTAAAAATAATCTTGTAGGTAGTGAAAGAAGCAGTCATGTTCAGCTTAAGTGTTCCTTTCATGTGCATCGCGCAGGTGCTGATATGGTCCCACTTCACATGCCAATACTAGAAATGTTTGCATCTTTCATTAAACCAAAATCAGCTTTGTGTATGTTTAAACTCGATAGTGATGGAAATGTTGCTCATGTACAAGTATCATAATTCACTTGTGTCGCTTAAAGGATTATTATTATTTCCTTCAAGAGTTCAAAGACACATTTTATATTCAATACAGAGTAGTGATTTCATTGACGCTGCAGCCATATTGGATGAGCAAAGTGGTTATTTGTAAAGATGTCTCGTTCAGTTTCTCCTTGGAGATGTATCATCAAACCACAACTCATTGGATTAATAAGGAACCATTACCGTTGGTTATATTATTCTATTCAACCTCAGTCTTACCAATTTGCTGATTCAATGGCGAATGTAATTCCCACATCTAGGGTTGCCAACTGTCCCGTATTTTCCGGGACTTCCCGTGTTATTCGGGACTTCCTGTATTTTGGGCTTTGTCCCGAATGGGTCCTCTAAAGTCCTGTAAAATAATTCTCAATTCTTACACGAAATGCAGCAAACGGCATCTTTGCCATTTTTGGACCACGGCGGCTCCCGTAGGTTGACAAGTGACAAGGAAGTTGCTCGTAGCCAATAAAATGAGTCGCTGGGTGCCACGTGGAGTAACTTCCTTTCACGTTTGGCTTAGATTGACAGCTAAAGTTAGCCAATGACAATCGGGATGGGGGTGGGGGCGGTCAGAGGCGGGTCCATTGACATACGAATCTACTTCCGCGGTAGCTAGCAAAAACGTCATTTTTATGTAGCTAGCTGGGTCTGCCATTGCCTTTTTGTGGGTTAAAAAAAAAATGTAATGCAAAGCGACGTATTGCGATGGGAGCCGCCAACACGTCTCGTCCAGGCTGACACATCGCTGGAATTCCTGTCAGTCCTCACGTTACAACGTTCACACGATCACTTGTTCAAGTGAGCGGGAAAACTTTTATTTTAATCAGTCAAGCCACACACAACACATGCATGCGTAATTTGTAGAACATCACACACAGTGATGCTGTTATGTTGGGATGTGATTGTGGATACAAATGCGAGGAAGCAGGGTGAGGAGGCAGGGAGGTCCAAACGGGATTTTAATTAACAAAAAGCTTGCGTTGCCACACCTACAGTACAGTGTGTTATGTACCGTTGTACCAATAAGCATGAAATATGTGTGAGAAACTCTATATGCAGATTTCATTAGTAAGAATGTGAATATAAATTTTGTTTCGTAATATATTTTTTCCAGATCCTACTCCAAGATTGGTCTGCATCATCATGTTGTCAGAACCATCAACAATGAAATGGAAGCAAAGCACACAAGAAAAAACAACCACAGTGAAATATAAACCCAACTTCTGCAAGTCGCCATTC
This sequence comes from Festucalex cinctus, assembly GCF_051991245.1. Classification (NCBI taxonomy): domain Eukaryota; kingdom Metazoa; phylum Chordata; class Actinopteri; order Syngnathiformes; family Syngnathidae; genus Festucalex; species Festucalex cinctus. The sequence continues at coordinate 14,918,907 of NC_135420.1, forward strand.
ACGATACTGAATATACTCTGAATGGTTGATGCAAACTATCAAGTAGCTATAGGCTCTCATTATCCCGTTCAGGGATCCTGGTATAAAACACTCCCTTATTTCGGGATGAGAAAGTTGGCAACCCTACTCACATCCAATATGGCGGATGCGCAGACCTATCACTTCGATCACAATCATCTTGTTGGGCAGGCACGGACGCCTATGGCCCACCCATGGCGACGGGTATGCCTAAAACTGACCCTCGTGAAGACTGTTTAGCACAGCGACAGTGTAAGCTAAAGTTAGCATGCCATACATGAATTAACTGCACTACTTGCTCTGCATAATGGCGAGCCGTACTGATGACAGCAAGATGGCCGCAAGTTGCCTCATTACTTTTCAGTTTACAGGTTTTCTTGATGATGTGCTTTGACACTGAATAGAGCCGGCTCGTTTGTTCTCGGGCCGTTCAGAGTTCACGCCAGCGAGCTCTCTCGCTCCGGAGAAGAGTGGCAGGAAGTGACAGATGGGGCTGCGGAGGGGAGGAGAATCCACGCTCGTTTGTTTCTCAGGGTGTCCGCCAGCCTCACTCTTCCTCTTATGTAAGACGTCTTGATCCATGCTGGAGTTCTGCTGCGCCGTGATATCATTACCATTGTTTGTTGTGGGTTGTTGATAGGATTAGAGCAGTGTTTTCCCAACCTTATTTATTCACCTGAGGAAAATCTCATGGCATGTCAAACAAAAATGTCTCAAAGTAGGCTATGTACATACTGAAATAATGATGAGCTCGTTTAGTTGAACACTAAGTTGCAACAGCTCTCAGTCTTTCTACTTTTTTTTTGTTTTCATGGCAGTCATGCTTGAAAAGCTCAGCTCACATTGAAAGTACGGTTGGGTGATTTCTCACAGCACATCTCATTTCCGATGATTTTGCTAGCGGGTTTCATTATTGACTCGGCTACGGTGTGCGGCTGTTTGGATTTGAAGATGAGTTAACTTACTCGGTAGTTTTGAGAGCTCTCGCATTCACCTTGGTGGTTTTCTTCAATAAACTGCCGACTTCCAGTCTGTTCCGTTGAACACAATACTCTGTCATTGATTTGAAGCGACGGGTGTTTTATTTTGTTTTGTTGAGATTGCGTTTAAGTTTGACTTGGAACCATATGGTACTGTTAGGCAGCTTTTGCCCACACACTAAACATAAGCTAGGTTGGGTGCCTACTAAAAGTACACCCTAAAGGAAAGATGCCAGTGTATTGACTCATACTTATACTCATACTAGGACCTTCAACTGGGTCAGACTTTTCCTCCAGGATCCAGTTCTGATTGAATTCTTTTCAAGTATTTATCCATCGCTATCTCAAAGGCATTTTAATTTTTTCTGCCTGTTACTATACGTCGTCGGTCAATAGAGGAACAGAAGATGGCACAGAAGATCAAGAGGCACAGAAACGGAGGAAGATCACTACTACTGGATGTACTATAAGTTTATCGAAAGTGGTAGAAACCTGTGATTTTAGCATTTATAACAATATAAATGTTAGCTTGAAATAAAATATAATACTCGGGTTACCAAAGTGATCTCTGCTGAATGCATGCAGTCTTCATGGAGCTGCGGATGAACCTAAACTTTTCATAATGAGATGAACCCATACCCTCTGTTTAGCCGACCTTCATCTTCTCATTGTTTAAGAAAAGACGGGATTTGCCATTGATATGATGACGAATGCATATTACTGAGCCAAATCAGCAAGAAAAGGCACTGGACTGCAAAAACACTTTGCTTGGTCACTTAGCAACCAGCACCAAAATTCCACCTTGACGTCGAACTGCCTACACCGGGCTGCACCTGACCCCTGTGGTGGGTGTAACGCAAATCAGGTGCAGTGCAGGTGCAGGAGCACTTTAATGTGTGACTATGATGAATGAAAGTCCAAAGTGAAAATAGGAATGCAGACTAAATATAATATACTATAATTGTGAGAAGTGTTGTTGTTTTTTGTTTTTTTATTATTGCTGTCCTCTGAACGATGTAATTATTTCTTAACACAAATAAGACACTTTGAAAAGAAAAAAAAAGTTGTGCTTTTCTTGAGCAGAAGGAATATGCATTTGTTGTGAGTAAAAAATAGACCAGAAGAAATTATAGTGTTCAACACTTTATAATATTGTCGTGATAGGAAAACATTCTGTGAAGCTTGAATTTTGAAACATAGACAATAAAACATAACATGCTCACAAGGATTGGAGTATTAAAGATGAACTTATTGATAGTAATGGCACAACACGAAATCTCACATTTTAGGTCAATCAGAGCAGTGGTTTGGGAACTACGGTCTGATGAAATTTGATATTTTAATATTGAATGAATATTCAACCTTCAATGAATATTCAATGACTATCTGAGGGTGTGGATAATTTGATTCATTATTGCTGCTTAATGAGCAAAACAAATTACATCCCTGAAACTTTTCTGTTTTAGAAAACTTGAGAGATTACATTTCATGAAAAAGACAAGGTCAATTTCAAGGTTGACTAAAACAGCATGTCGAAAGGTTTCTATCTATATATGATTGCAGATTTGGATTCTCTTTACAACACCTGTTTTGTTGAAGACTGACCCAGTATTTCTGAGATATTAGGGTCAAATAACCTGGGAAACAAACTTTTAAGAAGACAAACCAGATATGATATGATATATGACGTGATATTAATGTTCCTTCAGCATGTTGACAAAATTATACTTAGCCTACTACTTGCTAGCTTAACCAGCTTTACATACTGGTGATCTTTATGATTTGGACTTTATGGCATAACATTCTCCTCTAGTGTTCTCCTGAAGATTCTATAGTCAGTAAGTGAGAGCATATTTTATGTTATTTTGTCAACAGTCTCATTAGAGCAGGGGTGTCCAAACTTTTTCATTTGAGGGCCACATACAGAAAATCAGAAGGACGCAAGGGCCACATAATGTTAATGAAGAGAAATTGTGTTTAGTCCTAAAAATTGTATAAATAATTTATTTGCGCTTTTGCATATTTAGAAAAATGCGACAGTATATAAACCAATTTATTTGTAATATGGCAGAAGGGTTATTATAGTTTTGGAATTTTTCATTTTAGTTAGTTTTTATTTCGTTTTCAGGGTGGTTCTGTTAGTTTTTTATTAGTTTAGTTCTATAAAAAATGCTTAGTTTTAGTTTAGTTTGTTAGTTTCAGTATTAGTTTGAGTTTAGTTTTAAAAAATGTGTATTACTTATGTGCGATATTAAAAAAAACAAAAACATCATGGGAGCGACGACATCTTTTGGTGCTTTTCTATTGGCTGCTGCTCGATGACGTCACTTCTGTGTGACATACTTTCAAACGTCATTCCATATATATATCAAAATAAATCTACTAAAAATCACATTTAAAATCATCCCCAAAGGCTCAGGCATTAATTTTATTACCAAAGACTAAAACGAAGGACATGTTTGCTATAATTAGAGTTAGTTTTAGTTAGTTTTGTAAACATAAAATGTAGTTTTAGTTAGTTTTCGTTTTTTAAAAAGAATTTTCGTTTTTATTTTATTTCGGTAACAATATTGTTTTTTTATTTTTTATTTTAGACTTAGTTTTTTTTACGAGTTTTTGTGAACTAAAATAACCTTTAATGGCACCTGTTTTACCCTCCCTTCTTACTTTGACCATCTCCAAACATTTTTGTTTTGTTTATTGTATTTGAACTGAGTCAAATGTCATTTTTAGCATATGTCGCGGGCCACTGAAAAATGGACGGCGAGCCGCAAATGGCCCCCGGGCCGTAGTTTGGACACCCCTGCATTAGAGTGTTCAGTCCAATCAAAACATCCCTTCTAAAGTAGCTGTTGAAGCTTGTTAGTTCCAGAATTGGCTGCAATTTGCCACAGGGTCAGTAAACAGCGCTGTGGTGCCGTCAACAGACAGGCTAGTCATATGTTTGCTCTCGATTGTGATAAACCTACATTTAAACTAGAGCAGGCTAAAACACGCATCAATGTGGCGGCCATGTTGTTGTGTCGATGTTCCCATAAAAAGTAATGGAAAGCATGGACATTAGCTTAGCTTGCATATACGGCTCTTGAAAATGCAGTTTTGGTACAGTACCGTATTGATTGATGCTTGCAAAAAAGGTTTCTAAATGTGTTTGTAAATGGTTGGTGACTAGTCTGTCTCTGTCTCACCCATAGTCAGCTAGTACAAGTGCTATAGAAAATGGATGGTTGGATTTCAACACAACACACAAACCCGCTGTGATGCTCTGAGAACACAGCTCTCAATTTCTGGTGCTAAATCTGTCTGGTAACAATTGTTTGTGTTTGTGTTTGTGTTTGTGTTTTCGGTTTTCATTGAACAACAACGATATGGTTGCTGAATAATGTCCTGCATCGGCCGCTCTTAATTGCCGTGCCAGAGCAGGCGCTCATTAGTAAGAGTCTCGAGCACTTCTCGCAGTCTGCCTTCCACTGCTGTCACTTTTTGGACCAAGTCAAGCGTTCAGGATTATAAAGTCTACCTCGTCTCATTTGCATCCCTGCCAAAGCCGCCACATTTTCTCCTCCCCGCTGCACTGTCTGCAGGTGAGAGCACCCTTAAAAGAAAGGAAATGAGAGCCCAACTTGTCGGGCTGCGTGGCCCGCTTCAATTAAGCAAAGTGGCGAGAGCGACCTGTTGTTGAAGTCGGTGGAATTGAAGCAGGCAGCCAGCTGTGTTATCCTGAGAATCTCCACGGGCTTTAATTATTGGACCACTTAACGTGTGCTGCAGAGTTCATCTTGATGCCGTAACACTCAATAGTACGTCTGCCAAGAAGTAAAGAATCAGTGGGTGGGGTGCTGATGTTAGTGGGCAATTAGCAGCTTCCATTCAACTCTCGTCCCGGTGGACCTATATCACTTGATGTGGTTCCCGTCCCAGCATTGCACTCTTACCAGCACATCACAATGACAACCCCTGTGCACTAGGTTCTCTAGCTCAGCTATGACAAGTGTTATGAAAGTGATATCTGATATTTGACTGTCATAAAAAAAAAAGAATAAACAGACAAACACTAAGTTGGAATGACGCAAAGAGATTTTCGAGTGAGGTTTCATGATACTGCATAGTACAGATTCAGCCCCGTTATGAGTTTTTAATGACTTTGGGAGCTTTGTGTCTTGTTTTGTTGGATCTGGTAACAGCATTTGATACGGTGGGCCACAGTATTCTGTTGGCTCATTTGGCGCTCTAGAGTGGTTTCGATACGATTTGACAAACAGAACGTTTTGTGTTAGCCCTGGTTGCTCTGAGTCCCACTCTGCCCCAGTTTTGTATGGTGTTCCACAGGGTTCAATTTTGGGGCCCTTGCTGTTTTCATTCTATTTGCTGTCCGTGGGTTCCATTTTAAGACAACATACTATTTTCTTTCGCAATTGTGCAGATGACAGTCAGATCTATTTCCTGCTGAGCAAAAAGGACAAGTCCGCATTTCTTCAATTTCAATGAAAAGAAAACAAGTTATGGTGATTGCTCCCAGTGGACCTTGTACATCCCACCCTGCTGACTTGTCTCAAACTTGGGTTTTAAATTGGACACAGATTTGAAATTGCCCTGGAAATGTGATGTAAAAAAAAAAAACTAAGATACATAATTTCAAACATGATTTTGATATGAATTTTAATTCCACATATAGTCACATCCATCAGTTAAGAGGGTGTGTGCACTTGCGTTTTTTTTTTTTTAAATAATTTATCTTTGTCTTTTTATGTAAAAACAAAAAAAAACAAAAAACTGCTATTTGAACAGCAATGTGTAGACTATAGGTGAAAAATGTCATAATTGTTCCGTCAGTCAGTGATGAAAATAAAATCCTTTAGAACTAACTTCACACATGGATTTCATTCATATGAGATTAGAAGTCACGTTTGTTTTTTGTAATGCAAACGACTATAAAGATCGAATATAACACGCACACTTAAAAAATAAAATAAAATAAATAAATCAAAATCAAAATTGGGCATCCACTGTGAACGTAAGCCTAAAACTGTGGCTGACAAATCCTCCACTGTGCCGCCCCTCCCACTGGAACACACACACAAAAACCAAACCTCACATTGTTACAATTCCATCATCGACTGCCATTTATTAGTATCAAACCACTGCTACAAAATTACATCAAACATGATGAAAATGGACTTGCATACGTGCTATACTGTACACAATGTAAGCTTTAAATCAATTAAAGTACATGGATTTTCTCGTATTGGGACAAATATCAATATATATTTATATATTTCAATATATATATTTATATATAGGTATAGGTATATCAATGCCACTTATTTATATCATTCCAGTGATTTAGAGCCTATAAATATACAACCGGCATCTGAAGGACCTTCAAACATTTCCATTCTTTCGTAATACCATCATATCTTTCTTCAACATGAAAGAATAACAACAAGAGTTGATCATTTGGTGCCCTCCGAATAAGAAAGTCCATCCATGTTTTTTTTTTTTTTTAACAAACACCATAAAACGTGTACTTGGGTGTGTTTAACAATAAACCAAAAAAATACATATGTTGCATTTGTGTAAGAAAGCAGGGGTGGGGGACATTGTGGGATGACTTTTAGCATAGCATTTTTGGGAGCTTTATTTTGAAACAGTTCCTCTGAGGATTTGTTTGTTTTGAGAATTGCACAGCCGGCCGGATGAAAAGCTGTCGTGGGCCATGTATGAGGTTCTCCACCCCTGCTTTGGACCAAGAACAAAACGAGGACTTGTTGCTACAAAGAAGTGACGTGTGCTGCCAAGCAAACCCAATAAAGCACACAGCGTCATCATTTCGCCGACTTGGCCTCACTTGACAACTGCATTTTTGAAACATCCACTCCAGCAACGTTAGCTAGCATACACACTTGAGCCAAAGATTAATAGATTTGTTTTTTTTTTTCTTTTAAAGTTTTTCCCAAAATCTTTTTCTTGGAAAGTACATTTTGTCTTCCCCATGCGTTTGACAGAAGAATTTATTTCAGCCTGCCGTGTGACAAACACGTCCACCAAGTGAATGCGCGAGTGTGTTTGTGTTGTTCTTTTGATGCTCGCATCTCGGTATGCTGCTCAGGGAGGTGCAATGTGACTGCTGCAGAGTCAGGCGGCCGAATGCAACAACATATCCCCAAATAAATTAAAGTTACAAAGGCATTGGGTTGGTAGGTAGTTTCATTCACAGCATAGCCGACCCCCTCCATTAAAAAAAATATAAAAATAAAAATAAAAAAAATAAAAGCAATAATTATAAAAACAGAAATACGTATGCACTGCCTAATTTGCCTGCAGGACAATGAAGGTTTAAATCAACCTGTAGTGAGCAGTAGGGGCGTCAAATCACTATAGTGGATGTACACAGATTCATTTTAAAGCTGTGAAGAAGTATTAGGGCCACACTGAAAAAATGAAATCAATAGTGCGTTGCTAATCTAAGGATACTGTGAGAGAAAAGCCACATTACGGTAATGTACACAACAAATAAAAATATGACGATTATGCGCTCCTTTGATTATGCAACGTTAATGGTTGAACAAACAAGTTGTTTGTGGCATCTCCTGAAAAGTGACGATTGTTTTTTTTTTTTTTCTACTTTTTTGTGTGGCCCTAATACTCTTTGTAAACACCAACGCAGCACATTGCGTGCGATCTTTCGTCAGTTCTTCAAGTGACACTTGAGTGCCATCTCACCTCGTCACATTGAAACTCACACACGGCTGTAGACGCATTCTGACTGGTGGAGGTGTTGCTCCTGATTGTTGAAACCTATTGTTTCCAAGAAGCATTGTTTATTTCTTTATTTTTCCAGTTGCACGGAAAGGAAACTGTCAGTGACTGTTTGTCACCTTTAACCATAGAAAGAACTGTTGAGTTTGAATTGCATTTGTGGATCTGCAGGAAAAAACAGTTGAACCCGGCATATGTTATCGTGGAGGGCAAATAATGCAGTGCTTAGTATTAGGAGTCATATACCTGTGTAAAGTCAACATGATGAAAATGCAGACCAATTTAGTGCAATTTAATCGTTTCTTTTGCTCCCTTAAGTGATTTGTTAGGTTCTGAAAGGTCACCGTGAAGCACATTTCTGGCTATAATTAAAGAGAAACATAATTAAGATGCTATCACACAAACATGTAAATGGATAAAAACAGATGACGCATGTAAATAGTTCCGACCATTACCAGTGAATGTAGTGACTGCACATAAGAACTTCAGTTTGGACTGTAGCTAGTAGCAAATTTCTGAAAACATTTTTTTTTTTTTTTTTTTTAATTCCCCCAAGCAGTAGTACGGTTCATCTTGCTACACTATTTTCTTCTTCTTTCTTTTTATTTCTCTTTTTTTTTGCGTTTCCATCGTCACAAAATGAATAAATAAACAGTATTGACCCACTTTCCAGTATAGCATAGCGTGCTAGGCTAATGTATTGGTCGACAGAGAGTGTCACGGAATAGGTGCGCTGAAGAAATACTTGTTGAATTGTGACAGACTTTTTTTATGCAATCAAAATGTTCTATGCTTCTGTTTCAATACTAGTTTCATGTGAAGAATATTGCTACCCTGGAGTTGTGCTAAATCACGAGTAGCTAGCTAGTAGCAACGGAATCAACAGCGCCTCTGCTGCTTACATCCAAGTAGTGCACTCCATTTAGCCTCAAATTCCACCCAATTGGCCAAATTCTCAAGATGAAGTAATCGCTTATCACGGCCATCCCTGTGGAAACACAAGCCTTATCAAGATTTCCCTAACAAACTAAAAATAATCCTGCTTGATGCAAAATGTGGCTTAAATGAAAGGTCCACTTTCGTCACTGTGGTGTTTGACAAAATACTTTGAAGGCACATTCAGTACAGTACTTCTGGACTCCCGGGACTGACATAAAGAGCGGTTTGAACGTATCAGTTGGATCCCGATACATGGAGATGGCTCATTTCGAACTTCAAGCGCGGGGCTGCTCTACATGCAAGGCTTTATTTAAATGAGGTGATTTTTGATGTCAGCGGGGAGGTGAGGCGGTGAGCTTTTCCCGCTTGTAAATCAACATTTTAATTTGGACTGGAGATCATCATGAAACAGCCCGTTGGAGCACACAGGGAGTTCGACGTCATGTGATTCTAGTTTGTGCAAACAAAAATACAATCCGAGCCACCCCTCGATGCATTCCGGGATGAAATGAAGCGTGGTTTATGTTTGTAAATATGCCAGAAGATTTAGCGAGCGACAGCGCAGTCAATAACGACGGCGGGCGCAAAAGCAGGATAATCCTATATGCTGTGTGCACCGTGGCATCTGGCCATCTGGGCTCAGCCGAGTATTTGCACGGCGCATTCCAGGGCCAACAAATATGCATGATATGCCACGATAATCATGACTCAGCAGCTACTCTGGGACTGAACCCTTATGAGCGTTTATGAACTCACGTGAAGGCTTTTATTGCAAATAAGATTGAATTAATAAAGGGGAATTGTTTATACCATGTATCCACCCAAAATATTCAACATTCAGTAAATAACGTTTGATGTGGAATACAAGTGGTGCCTTGAGCTATAAGTTTAAATTGTTACATGACTGTGCTCATAACTCAAAACACTTGTATCTGAAATCAACTTCCCTCATTGAAATGCATTAAAATGCCACATTAATAATAAAAGTGTGGCTTGGAAATTGGACGACAGTTTAATACTGTGATGATTGACTTGCTAAAATGCAGTAAAAGTAGTCATTTGTAGTCACATGTTGCTAAACTGTTTGTCTTTAAGTATCTGCCACATAAAACATCGCCACATGGATACTATTTGTTAGCTTGATAACGTCGTTTCTCAATATACGTTAGCATTAAGCTAGCAGGCAAAGTTGAGTTTGACAATAAACTTCAACTGGGAGTGTGATTAATTCATTCGCTCCCAGCCATTTTCACAGAAGCAATCCCGTTCGCTCCCGGCTGTTTTACTAGATTTTGACTGATTTTGCAAGGCCCACATAATATTGTGTTCTATTGCTTTAAAAACATGGAACCTAAGATTCATCAGGGGAAAGAAAGTATATTTCTATTTATTTCCATTTTGCAGCAACTAGCATTAGAATATAGCTAAGTTTAATAAATTTTCACAAATCTATTTAGAATTGTGAATAATTGAATAATTGAGCTCTTTTTCAACATGGCCCTGGTTGATCTCCTTTGCTCTGCTGCCACCTGCTGGCCCTTTGTGTAATAACTAACATTTCTGCAACCGTTCTTTGCAGTTGAGAGGCTGCATCAAAGCCTTCTGTATCCTCTAAGAAAAAAAACAAAGAAAAAAAACAAAAAAACGTATAAATACGTCTTTGGGACACTTAAAACAAAAAAAAATATTTATGTTATTGGGAGAAAATGAGTTAAACAGCTTGAGGCTTCTTTTTTTTTATTTATAATGAATAATTGTTCTCTGCCAAAGATAACTTCACTCATGTCACAAATTTTTGTTCTCAACTCAAAGCAGGAAATCAGCCGAATGACGGCTCACATTTCGAAAAACCTGCGATTCAAGTCACTCGTATCTCAAGGCACCACTTTATAAGCAGGTGATTAACTGCCAACAAAATGTCATCAAAAACGCCACCAAAACCCGCAGAAGAAACGATAATAAATGATCGGCGACTGTGATGAAAAATAAATAAATACATAAAAACAAAATGGCTGACGTTTCATGTGGACATGCATCACAAGCACGCTTTCTTCACGTCAAACACTCGAGTGTGTGAAAACTAGGACTACACACACTGGCTCTAAAGATACGAGCGTATCTATATTTTCTCCACATATACACACACATTGAGTCTGCTCTAGAATACTGTTATATTGGTGCACGCCCCCTCCCCGTTTATAAAAGGAACTCAATTGATTGCAAACATTTGTTCTTTTACTTGACAAATAAACCCTCGGCCAGTCATGACACCTCAATCAATGCCACACTGCCCATTCAAACCAAATGAGCATCACATAACCGGTTGTTTTATACATTGTTTTTATAAATGAAGTGAATAAATATACTTCTCACTCATTGTTCGTTGTAGCTCAACATTTAAACAAGACCATATGGTGCATATTTTTCTTTTCTTTTCTCTTTTATTTTTTCTCTCTTTTTTTTATTTTTTTTAAATTTTTTTTTAGAATTTGCTAACAATAAAAATAAATCACCACAAAACCAAACGTAGAAGCAATAACAGTGTTTGTGCTTTAAAGTCTTTTAACTGCCATGGCTATTTCGCTAGGAGATTTGCAGTTTCAAGTTCCTGTGAGCATACCAGGAGTTTGACACGTCGACGACAACTCAGGAAATTTTTCATTTGCGCCCAATTGACTAACTCGGATTATTTATTTGGATGGAACACTCACTCGGTAAATAATACAATATGTCCAACAACATTTAGTGGCGCATCTAAATGTCCTTCAGTGAGTATGTTACTATTAAGGCATTGCAGTATCTTTTTACATTGTCGATTGATTGATACTGGAGGATGATTATGCCATATATTGAAAGTCACCCGGTTAAGTTAACAAAAGAAACAAAATAGAACGCTTGATTTGACTTCATACGTACTATATGGATGATTCAAGTTTGACTTGCTCTGCAGTTTTTAGCTGTAAGCATGATAAATACGTGACATTAGCAGGTTTAACTCTAAATATTTTTCTAGAATTATGGAAATATTTTCTGCCATTTTTCAGCTTATTTATGAAAAATGTTTGGCAATGATAGAGTTGGTTTGGTACGAATGCTGCATTAGAGGGAAGTGGGGAAAAAAGGAATGTCATGTCAAGGCAAAGCCGTGTTTTCTTACTGCTCAAGATGCAATAGTTTGAAGTCACACACGGTGCCCATGAACACACTATATAAACTACAGTATATTAAACTGTATTTATTGGCTATATTTGAAATTGCCAACCAGTGCTGCATGTTAATAGTGTACAGTATATTGATATATAATCTATACAAAGTATACATCATCAAGTCTGCCAAAAAAGGCTGTTTTATCAAACGACCTATTCACACTCTATTGTTTTTTTTTTTGTTTACATTCAGCTGAAAAGTTTTGGGCTCCAATTTCTATATTTTCTAAATGGGCACTTTCCAACTTCCTGGCATTCTTCAAAGCAGCAGTTACTGTAACAATTTAAAATGCAACAACACTGTAAAGTGGACCAAGTCCAAGAATGAAGTCTTCTGAAAAGGGAGTGAAGCGCTCCCCAAAATGCAAACAAGGAACCACGAAACCTTCAAGATGACAGAAAAGCACGTGAGCTCGGCTTTTGACTGAAACTTTGAAGATCTTTCCCAAACGTGACAAGTATTTATATCTACGAGGGGAAGCAAGGCCGTCAGCTGTACATAGTCGTTTGATTGAAGTCCAAATTATAACAAAACAAAATAATAAAATTATAAAACGTGTTTGTTAAGATAAAGATGTTACAGGTGACTTTTTTACTTTGACTACCCGATTCAAGCTGTTAAACAAGCACACTAACTAAGAGCAAACAAAATGATGTGACGGCTGCGTCTGATTTTTTTTTTTTTTCATAATAAAGTTTTTTTTTTTTTCTTCCATTCAGCTAACCCACATTACATTCAAAAGAACATTGTTATGGTAATCTTCTGTTCTGAGAGAATTGGCACAGTTGTTTCGTTATTGTCACGAGAGAGATAAACAGATGCAAGTGAGAGAAGCTGAATGTTTGATATGATTGGACGCCAGGGAAGGGAAAGGGGCTGATTCATCCATCAATCATCAAAATAAAAAAAACTCAAAGAAATAAAATCACAAATAGTATTTACATAAAGTTCACAATGACCAAAACAGAAAAATAATGATAATTTTCCCATCTTTGCCTTGCAACAAACTGCACCCGATTGGAATCCAGTCATGGGCGATGCCACCAAAGACTCGTAAATGCTCTCGACAGTCACTTTGCCGGCCGCTCCGCCGCTAGTACGCCGCCATCAAGGTGGTCAGAGCCAGGACTAGGTACCGGCAGGCCATCGGGACCTGCGGACTTCCGTTGCTCCCGTAGGGCGCAGTGTTGGGGGCTGTGGGAGAGAAACAAATAACGATGAGCTCAACCTGAACACTGACATAGAAGAGTTATTCGTTATTTTACAGTTGGTATAGTCCAACTTTGAGTATATGTGTCGGTCGCGAACGAGCCGGTACAAAGAGCCGGCTCTTTGAAGTGAACGATGAGAGCCGGCACCCTCCCTCGAGAGCCGTCTCCGTCATTTTCCCACGCTCTCTCTCTCTCTCTACCTATGTCGCTCTCTCTTTTTCACGTGTCTGAAGCGAGGTTTGGCAGTGTCTCAGCTGCCGTGCTCAGAGAGGGAAGGAAGGAGGGTCGGGGGTTGGGGAGGTGGTACCTCACGCAGAGAAGCCGCAGACAGAGAGAGACAGGAGGAGGAGAAAACAGGAGAGGAAAGGGCGACACACAAACGCGGTTTGTACAAGATGAGCCGAAAACATAGTAACATTTGGAGACATTTTAATTGGTTAAAGTCAGATGAGAGAAGGAGCCGGATCAGCCCGTCCAAGTTGATATGTTTAGTTTTGTTTTGTTTTTTTAATGCAAATTTAAAATAAAGCAAGGTCTTTTATCCTGGACCGGGGAAGTAGCTAATGTTTGTTTTGTTCGCTGCTGCTGTTGCAGTTAAATTACTACTCACTATTTTTGTTATTTGATTGTTACTTTGATTGTTGTTGTTTGAAGATTTAATTTTTTTTCTTGTTTATTGTATGGAGCCTATTAATTTGTTCAATAAAATGAAAAAAAAAATCATTTTCTTTGATTGATGTGTTGCTATTTGCAGTCAGTAGAGTACAATATTTAGTTCACCAAGTCATTTATTAAAATGTATTTTAAATTTGTCGGAAATATTTAAAAGAAAAGCTAAAGTTAGAAGAGCCGTTTGAGAGCCAGAAAGAGCCGGCTCTTTTCACTGAGCCGATCAAAATGAACCAGCTCACCGAAAAGAGCCAAAAATCCCATCACTAACTTTGAGTGAGTAGATACAGTTCGTTTCATTTAAGTTGAACAACACCAAACATTGACTAAAAGTGCTTTCCGCAGATGAGAATCAGAACAGAAAAAAAGATCATGTTTGATCTAATTGAAAAAAATACAACAAACAACCTGTGCCTTCCAAAGCCCATTTTGAGTTGTGTTTTCAAAACTGTACACATTTAGACACTTCTTCACATCAAAGCAGAGCAACTGATTAATTAAATCAAGAATTGCACACGAATCCCAATTAGTCGCTTCTTTTTTCGTGAGGGACACATATTGTTTTATCTTGAATGAAGTGTTGTACTTTACAAGATTTTAATTAATATCATTTAAAATATTAATCATACAAAGGAATGTTCTCAAGTTGCAAAAAAGTTTCATGATGAAATTACGTTGAATAAATATCATTAAAACAACCTCTGCCAAGTACGAGCCCTGTGAAACTTGGGATGAAAATAATAATCTGTAGATATAACCAAATCATTGCTTGTTCTTTTAGTCTACTTGCATTGGAGCAAAAATGGTGAAGTGCAAACCAGTAGACGGAACTGTCCATAAAGTTATCACTGATGTCACATCTTCCAGCTGCTGAGATTAGTCGGCGAATCACGACTATGCTGACGGGCTAATTTAATCGTCGATGTCATCGTTATTATTTTTGCAGTTTTGTTTTTCCTCTCAAAACTGCCTCGCCTCATTATGTTACTGCTTATCGCATGCCTGTCTGTGATTCACATGCAAAAGCCACGCAAAACTTTAGCGGATTCGGCCCGCCTACACCGCTGAGTGCAGGACCTCACAACCCAACTGTCACCTCATGAAGTTTGCTGAGGATAGAACTCTCCTGTCCTTCCTGTCTGTCCCCGCTCAGCACCAAGGACCTGCTCTGCAGGAGTAGTTTTCTGTGGTGTGACACAGCAAGACCAAGGACACCTTTACCAGAAGTGAAAGAGAGAGAGATAGCTGCAGCTGTCTCCACCACTAGCCATCGTGACGACACCTTGGGATTATCTTCTATGACCATCTGCGGGTCTCCACTAACACAAAGGTGATCCAGAGGAAGTGCTACCAGAGAATGTACCCACTGACAAATCGAAATTCCTTTTCTATCAGCAACAAGATCCTACTGTCATTCCTTCCCACCTTCACCAGGCCTCTCATGTCATTCTCGATGGTCTGCTGGTACCATTTCATTAACCCACAGGAGAAGAACCGCCTTCACAGTGTAGTCAAGGTGTGCGCCGGGATCAGCGGACTTCCCACTCACTCCCTGAGTACTATTTATGAGCAGCAGGTTCGCGGCATGACTACTCATACTTGTATAGTTTTAGGCTCTCTTCCAGGCATTCTGGAGGCTGCCATCCGGTTGCAGGCTTCAGTGTCCGGCAGGGGCGATCCACCTTTGGATTTTCTTCTGCTGAACTCTCAGAACTCTGACCTCAAGTACCGAAACATTTTACAACCATATTTATTTACACTGTAAATTCATGTCAATATAGTTTGCGAAATTCTAATGAAAGGAATGTTGCCTTACCCTGGAAGAGGAAAGTAAAGGTTTTTCGGAATTGGCAATAATCGAGGACGGCTGTTTAAAGGTCGGGAATCAGCGATTGACAAACAAATTATGATTGGTGCACCCCAATGGGAAATGTTTGTTATGAGAGTGGTCCATATCAATCTTTCATCAATGTCATGGTTGTGGTGCAACAAGGCACTACTTGAATAAGTAATCAGAAGTAATTTTCCAATCATTGGCGATATTGCAGTTCTTTTCCCCATTACATTCCAGTGTACCATCAAACCAAAAATATACACAGTAAACAGTATTCCTATATTTCCAAACATTTGCATTGCACTTAGAGAAGGAAGGAAGTCAACCCCTATTTTTGTTTTATTTGACAATAATATGTTCTATGCAGCCCCACTAGTCCACATATGTCCTTCTGGTTACATTGTGTTAGTAGAATTTGAGTTAAGCAGCAAAATCCAGCTGTTTTTATCCATCTCAGGGAGCGGCCATTTTGCCAATTGCTGTCAACTGAACATGACATCACAGTTGCTCAGGTTTCAGGTAACAACCAATCACAGTACAGCTTCAGAAAACAGGTGAGCTGTGATTGGTCGCCTGAGCCTTGAGCAACTGTGATGTCATCTTCAGTCGACAACAACTGGCAAAATGGTCAGATGGATAAAAAACGGCTGGATTTTGCTTTATAACTCATATTCCACAAAGAATGTCAGGTTTAGATTAGTGAGGTCACATATGGGGTATATGCCACGGAAGAGGCGGGACTGTTTTTGCACATCATTTTGTGTCCAGTTCGGTTTGCGACGTGTGGGCTGCGTCAAAAATACTTGTGCTTCCGACTTTGTGCCCCTCGGTTGCGCGTTCGCAGCCCGGACCGGAAACAAACTGATGTGCAAAATCACGTCCCGCCTCTTCCGTGGCATATACCCCATAACATATTATTGTTAAAGGTTAAGGTTGACTTCCACTCCAATAACTGCATTTCTGAAGTGATTAGCTGGGACTAACTTTCTCAGTAATATCATCTTGACATAGTGACGTAACGTTTAACTGATTGGTTAATAGTCGAGCTTCAGGAATAAGAAGAGCTACGACTTTGCTGTGTTGGTGTCACCATCAGAAAACCACGGTAATACGGGCACACCTCTCTTGGGGGTTGTGTCAGGCAGGGCAGCATTTCATTGGGAGGGGCTCCTCCTCAATTCCAACTCTTTTACCTTGTAGCTCAACAAAGCGCACACAAAAAGCACGGAGAGGCAGCGCAAACAAGCCATGTTCCACCAGGGGAAATCATGTGGTGCAACGCCCATATCAGCAGGGTGCCACCATTTACACGCCGATGTAACTCCTCTGATGTGGACCTCACGCTGTACAAACACTCACCGGCCCAGTGACATGCATCAAAAACACACATGCAATTAGTAGCCTGTACACTTGTCGACACTTTAAGAAGCCGGGAATGCAGTTTTCACTCTGGTTGTGTTGTATTAGCCAACAAAGGAGCTTGTTTTTGACAATAGCAGGGAAAGAACAAAGTGACACCTGTCCTATTATCACCTGACAGCCCTGCTTTTACCTGATATTTTCACACGTTATTTGCTACGACTGAAGTGGTTTAGTTATTAGGGAGCGAAGCCTGGTTCCACTGACAGGCAGAAAGAGGGGGAAAGCATCGGTTTGAGGTGTCCAAATGAGAGCACAATTTGATGATGTGTGGCTCTTCGACTCTTGTTTTTCCTTTTGTCTTTTCAGTTCTATCTTTGTCTCATCTTTCTTTCTTTCCTTCCAGCTCGCTCTCCTCCTCTCTCTTCCCCAATCGACAGTACAGGATAATGACACAGTTTTCGTCGAGTGAGCCGAGAAAAGGTTTCCATGGCAACAGCTCCTGTCCTGCTCAGCCAGCCCAGTGTTTGCCGGAGTCTGAGAGCTCTGTATTGTGCTCCAGCCACACCACGGCGACATCCGTTGGACTGGTTTGCCTCTTTCGTTTATGTATGCACTTATTATCAACTCCTTGCTAATATGGTCATTTTCCTGACAGCAATGAAGGCTACATGCAATAGGAAGCGTAGAGGCAGGTAGAAGGCTTGTCAGAGTTACTTAGTCCTTGCCTTCTCGCGATGTTTGACTTTAGCTTATTATCTCTTTGTGTGACTGTGAAAAAGCAAACGCAAAGCCTCCATTGTTTCCACTGTGTGGGCTTTAACTTGCCATTCTAATTAACTCCCAAACCTGGAACTGCCTCGCAAAACCATTACTGTGCTTATTAACATGAAGGCGAAAGACAGTGAGGCGAAGTGAGTGCGCGCGTATGTGTGTGAGATTGAAGGAAGTGGTGAAATCAAAAGGAACGAGAGCGGTGAAAGAAGACAGTGATTGAAGTGAAGCGTCTTTGGGGCTTCAATTTAATTGCCATGTACATCAGCACCCGGCTACAATAAAGCGTCAGACTCAGAGACAATATATCATAAAGAAACCAACAAGGTGCACGAGCAGCAGGAAGACAAATGGCGCTCCGAAGGGAGACGAGAGCGGGAAAATAAGCGGGGATGAAAGCGATATGCTTCAATTACTGTTTTGCAACACAATGTCAATAAAAAGCCTCCATGTAGCATGAGACAAAGTCATAAAAATACTAAAAAGCGGCTTCTGTCTTGTCGGTCCGGAGCCATTAGCTATCGTCTCCTGGGAATACAAAGCAAAACTCCCTCTCCTTGTCCCTCCTCCTTATCCTTCCAAATCTCTAGCGACAGCAGTTTTGTCACCCACATATCATATGTACAACAAATGTTAGGGCCCTGAACCTCACTCACTATCGACACAGACAATGATTCATACTGAAATATGCAACAGTGACACTCTATTTGGAGTTTGTGTGTCGCACCATCTGTGTGTGTTGCACAATATACGACAATTCCAAGGAACACCCCTGTGTGAGAATCATTCAATGAGAGAATTTTTATTTTTTTTAAATTAAACTGCTTCTCAATTTAATGGCGTGTAATATCATTGTCATCTCTCAATTGAGTCGAAGTCTCTCAAGACCAAATGTACAGCTAATCAGGGACGGATGAGTTATTACTTTTCTCAAGCTAAATGCTTTTTTAAAAACTGAAATACTGTGTTTTTTTCTGCACAACGGCTAGAACACAAATAATGTAATGGAACGGCCTCAAATCGCTTCCTATGGGTACTTTCCTCATGGGCATAGTTGCTTGGTTTCTGTAGCTACAGTCCTCAAATTCTTTCTTTCCCCTGTGATTGACTGGCAAGTCTTCCAGTCACAGGATAGGTACAAACTTACTGTGACCCTAAAGGATGGATGAAATTTAGCCAGCATTCCAGAATTCCCACGCAATTTATGATTCATTACAAAGCAGCCTTTTCCTTCTCTTCACTCTTTCAAACCATCAAAAATCAAAAGTTTGCTAAAACACATATGCCACTGTGGGGCGAATGTAGCAAATGTTGAGTACTCATCAGGATTCGTTCACAGTCACACAGTCACCAACAGTTTTAACATTTTTTCTTATTACAAGAAAAAACATTTAAACTGCTGGCTAACGTCTGAAGAACATTTGCAACCATGAACGAGCCCTCATGAGAAAACACTAATCGCTACCTTTGCAAACATTCACTCTTCAGTGAATTTTTGAAAGTTTGGAAATAGTGAAGAGATGGAAAAGAGTTATGTTCAACGAAGCAGAAATTGCTTGGGAATGCTGAGAGATGATATATCTTGAACAAACCCTGACGAAAAATCAACAATTGGTACCTTCACAAAGGTTTGCCCCTCAGTGGGATATGGACTTAAAGATAAATAATTCTCAATCCTCTTCATGTGTACCACACCAATAAGTGCAAGAGGAATCGAGGAGACTCTCTGGTGTGCTTGTATTGGCTTGTGTTTTGAATTTCAGCTCTTTTATTGTTGAATGATGATTCATCCCTCGGCCTGGTCCAATCCCCTAAGCAGGTCGTTAGGAGCGACGCGTGGACAGGCAGCCAGCCAGCCAGGCAGGCAGCATCTCACTCTCCCAAAGGACGCTGCTTCAGATGGGCTCTGAAGGTGGGGGGAGGGGGCTCAGTGTCCTTGACCATCAAGTCAGTGGCTTGTGGTCCTATCCTCAAAATTGGTGCTGTTCACACAGGCTGTATAATGGGTTAAATCCCTCCGAATGTAGGGGTCACAAAAGGCACCGAGAGGGTTTTCAATGCTCTGTGGCAAACAAACAAACTAAATCTGGGGCAAGACCATTTGTCGATAAACACTCAGGTAGCGGTACCATCCACCCTCAAAGATTGTGTCGCCATTCATTTTCTTTTTACAAGCTGTGCCAAGGCCTTTTTTCCAGAACCATCATTCCAACAACAAACGGCATGATCATCCTAGTCAGTCAGTCCAAAAGCAACTGGACTCACCGACCCATGAGTCTAATCATTTCTAATCCGGTTCTTGTTCAAGGCGAGTAGCTTTGATGTTCGAGATTCATCACCTTGGATATGATCACCACACACGGCAATTCCTCCGCGCCCCCATTCACATGCACCTTCAAGCTCATTAGCCCCACCAATCATTTGCATTACAGCAAGTAATGAAAAGCCTCCATTATCAAAATAGCCTTCAGAGATCATTTAACTGCGTCGCAGCAACCCGGCTCCCCGCACATCACGGTACCTGACCCAGAGCGTTTATGAACGCCCAACAGAATGCTTTTTGGGTCTGAAGCTCTAATGGGACCTCTCAGCGGTGGGCTCGGATTGAGGGCGGGAATGAGCAAGAGAGGGTCACATGATAGCTTGGATGACTAAGCGGTGGGGGGGTGCCTCTGACTGAAGGGAGACTTTAGCCTTCAGCTTGACTCAATCATCGAATCAGTGGGGTTTCTGGACACATGACACAGTGAGCTGAGGAAAGAATCTCGTTAGCTAAGGCATTTCCTGTGTTCCCCTTACAGATTGTCCTCCTTGTCAAGATGGATCGACCCCTTGCTAGATTTACTGTCTTAAGCAGGGTCGATTTGTATGCCTTACCTTTAACAGACAACCCAGATATCAGTGGAGTGAACTGGAATACCCGAGTGGCCTGCTCTTGTGTTTATTGCACCCATCTGTTCACCTCTTGATGTCTGGAATTTGGGAGCCTGCATTTTACAAGCACGTCTCTTGGGTAAATCTTTGCTTTAAAAAGATATTTCATTATTTTCCCCCAACACCTAGAGGATAAACATTCCAGGAATAAAAACAAAGACCTGCATTTTTAATCACCGTGTTTTAAAAAGTATAATTACTCAATGACTTTGACTGCTCCCTCTAAATCTGTTTAATGTTTGAGGCTTAATAAAATGCACAGGGAGACAAACAAATGGTGTCAGCATGCAGCAAATTCCCGCAGCCTTCCTTCCCCCCCACAACTCTCTCTAATAATCCCCCTCTCATATTTGGGTCTCTCATGCCCACTCTCGCTAATAATTCCCCTGCCCCTCTCGCCGATAATTCTTATCAGGGGTTTATTTCTGTGCTGCAGAGTGCAGACACAATGTTTTCGCCGAGTCAGCTGTTGTGCACCCCCCAACTGTGATGACAATGACAGTCTGGCCACTTATGAGCAACCCATGCTAGTTCCATTCCCATGAGTTGCTCCATCAATACAGCCTGATACCATCAGATCTCCTGCCAGGAAGCAACCTTGCGTCTTCCTGCCCTTCGTTTCATCCATTGCCTTCTGCAACTTCTAAAAATAACAATTCCTGCTCTTATGTATGTAGGATTATGATAACGCAGCTCGCTGTTATCATTCCCACGATGGTGATGATAACACGGCACGCATGGACTGGAGGGCTACGTGTGTTTTGGTCCTGATTGATATAAGATAAGTTTATCGCCGCCAACCGGCTGGTTATCACTTTTTTACTTGAGGCTACTTGAACGCGACTTGATTCCGCTTCACGTCAAGTTCAGTCACTCCGTGCTGTAGCTTGAACTTGAGCCCTTACTGTCTTTGCCTACCCTGAGCCGTTCATTGAGCTCACTCAGATCATCAGTGGTTTAAAGAAATTGTTGGATCAAAAAAAAAAAAAGAGGACCAAATCAATTGCCAAGTGATTAGCATGAGCAGTGGATTATGACTTGCAGTCGCACTCCATGAGGCTGCAAGAGTCACAATTCAATAGTGGCACATGCCGTATGTGCAAGCAAATTATTCCTAACTCTCTGCTGTGGATAGGGCACGCCCACAGGCTTCAACAGTGTCACACATGAAGTATTCCTTTATTAAACAAACACAGAACCAGAGGCAGCGAATACAATACAGTCCCTACTCCCCACTTGGTTTCCTCCTGCCTGCCTGCCTGAGGTCCAGATAAACGCTTTAGTCTCCTAAAGACAGCAACATTGATTCAGGAGTTGTTCCAACCTGGCCTCTCATACCACATACAACACCTACTGCAGTATGTTTGGTATGAGTCTACAAATACCTTCCTTTCATGCTCTTTACTGGATGAAATCCAAACGAATCTGCCAGCATCTCCTGCTGCAATATCATTAAAAGCACGATAAACTAAGACGAAAGAATATATAGGACCAAATGAAGACCACTTCAAAGACCACTCTTGCCACTTTCCGCGATTGTTTTGTGGTGAAATGGTGCAGCTCGTCTCAGCTGATGCTGGATGACTCATTTTGGAGCTGTTGGTGGTGCGCCATCTGTTTGAGGATTTTTGAAGACAGACTGAGTTTGTACGTGAGCTCACCTGGATGAAGGAAACATAAGCTGTGGATTTTAATAGAGTAAAGTAGCTAAATATAAACAAATGGAAAAGTAGTAAGTGATTAAATGCACATATGTAGAGCTCAAATTCTACAGTGTGGTGATTGAAAGCGATTGGGTGAGTTCTGTGACATCTGATCTGATCATCTATCACAGCAAATTGGTCAGTGTTAAATTTCCAGTTCGATCAAGTATGTAGTAAGCGGTGTAATTTTAACACTGTTAGGATAAAAAGCACATTTTCTTGAGTGTTGGGGTGGATGTTGGGTGTAACCTGAACAGCACTACCTTGAGTGTTATTTTCTAGCACACTGTCAACATTTATCAATAGTGATACACCCAGTTGCTGTTTGGTGGTAGAGTGGTTGTCTCACGACCCTGGAAGCATGGGTTTGATACCAGGCCAGTGTGACTATGTCAAAGTATCCTTGAGCAACATACAGAACACCCAGTTGCTCCTGATGCCGCGTCATCAGTAGTCAAAATGTAAAGTGGTTTGAGGACCTTAGAAGGAGGAAAAACACTACACAAATGAAGTACCATTGATCAGATTTAAGTGTAGTTTGAGTGAAATTACACTCAAAAGTGTCTAAACACCATAGTTAAGTGTAGTTTGGCAGGATTAAATTTTAACACTGACACTAGAGTACTTTCAACACTACTACGTGTTTACTGGTGTAAATTTTCAACACTATAACAGTGTTGGACTAACACTGGTTAAGTGTGAAATAAGTAACACTTCGAAAAGTGTCAGATTTACATTGGTATTACATTTTTCTAGTGTTACATTTAGCACTCAAACTACTATAAAATTTGGCAATCAACATTTTGGGGTAAAATGAAAATCATGAAAAGATCATCATGAGTGATGTTATGTGAAACATCAGTTTACAATACTGGAAGTTATTTTTAAGCGTTTGACATTTATTCAATTCATGTATGATCTGTAGTGCCTCGTGAGGTGCACACTTAGGACCCAAAAACAGACAGGATACGGAAGTTGAAAAACATGATCTTTATATGCAAAAACACCAAGTACCAACAGAAAGCAGGGATGGATGCAGAACATAAAAATACCAAGTAACCACAGAGATGAGGGTTCCTAAGACAGCTAAAGTAAGAAACCGTGACATACTGACAAAATCGCCAATGTGCAACTCCCGCTAGGTCATACTTAATT